>NC_044330.1:68646237-68955630 GCF_007399415.2 Gopherus evgoodei | reverse complement strand
GCCCAAGCAACAGAAGGCTTTCATTCAAACAGCTTTGATTTGTAGTGTGGCTACAATAAGCAATGTGGCCTTGTCCTTCCTGCCTCCCCCACCGCACCCGGGCTACCTTGTCAGTGATCTCACTTTTTTTAAAATAAATAAAGAATGCATGGATTCAAAACAATAGGGACTTTATTTCCTTTCCCAGCTGTGGTTGAGGGGAAGAGGGGGATTGGATTACAGGGAAGTAATTTCAACAAAAGAGGCGGTTTTGCATCAAGGAGAAACACACACAACTGTCATACTGTAGCCTTGCCAGTCATGAAACTGATTTTCAAAGCCTCTCTGATGCGCAGTGCACCTAGCTGTGCTCTTCTAATCATCCTGGGGTCTGGCTGGTCAAAACTGGCCGCCAGACAATTTGCCTCAACCTCTCACCCCGCCAAAAACATCTCCCCCTTACTCTCACAGATATTATGGAGCACATAGCAAGCAGCAATAAAAATGGGAATATTGGTTGTGCTGAGGTCTAACCTAATCAGCAAACAGTGCCAGCGAGCTTTTAAATGTCCAAAGGCACATTCTACCACCATTCTGCACTTGCTCAGCTTATAGCTGAATTGCACCTTACTACTGTCCAGACTGCCTGTGTATGGCTTCATGAGCCATTGGAGTAAGGGGTAGGCTGGGTCCCCAAGGATAACTATTGGCATTTCAACATTCCCCAAAAGTAATTTTCTGGTCTGGGAAGTAAGTCCCTTCTTGCAGCTGTTTGAACAGCCCGGAGTTCCTAAAGATGCGAGCATCATGCACCTTTTCCGGACATCTCATGTTGATGTCGGTGAAATGTCCCTTGTGATCCACCAGTGCTTGCAGCACCATTGAGAAGTACCCCTTGCGGTTTATGTACTGGTTGGCAAGGTGGTCCGGTTCCAAAATAGGGATATGAATCCCATCTATCGCCCTACCACAGTTAGGGAACCCCATTGCAGCAAAGCCATCCACATGACCTGCACATTTCCCAGAGTCATTACCCTTGCTAGCAGAAGGTTACTGATTGCCTTCGCTACTTGGATCACAGCAGCCCCCACAGTAGATTTGCCCACTCCGAATTGATTCCTGACTGACTAGTAGCAGTGAGGCTTGCAAGCTTCCACAGGGCTATCGCCAGTCACTTCTCAACTGTCAGGGCAGGTCTCATCTTGGTATTCCTGCACTTCAGGGTGGGAGAAAGCAACTCACACAGTTCCATGAAAGTGACCTTCCGCATGCAAAAGTTTCGCAGCCACTGGGAATCATCCCATACGTGCAACACTATGCAGTCCCACCAGTCTGTGCTTGTTTGCCGGGCCCAGAATCAGCATTTCACTGTATCAACCTGCCCCACTACTGCCATGATGTCCCAATTGCCACATCCCGTGCTTTCAGGAACGTCTGTATCCACGTTCTCCTCACAATTGTCCTCGTGCTGGCATTTCCTAGCCAGGTTCTGCACATACTGCAGGATAATGTGTGAGGTGTTTACAGCAGTGGTGAGCTGAGTGGGCTCCATGCTTGCCATGCTATGGCATCTGCACGGGTAACCCAGGAAAAAAGGTGCAAAATGATTGTTTGCCGTTGCTTTCAAGGAGGGAGGGAGGGAGCGAGGGAGGGGAGACTGATAACATGAACCCAAAACCACATGTGACAATGTTTTTGCTCCATCAGGCATTGGGAACTTAACCCAGAATTCGAGTGGGCAGCTGGGACTGTGGGATAGCTACCCACAGTGCACCACTCTGTGAGTCGGACACACTCCACTGACCTAGTGCACTTAGTGGGGACATACACGATCGACTGTATAAAATCACTTTCTAAAGATCGACTTCTATAAAATCAACCTAATATCGTAGTGTAGACATACCCTAAAGCATCAACTGTAGTAAGAAGACAATTCTGGACATATTTAGGACATGCTTTAAGATATCACCAACATGACTTCCATGTCAAACAATAATATGGACACCACCTGGGAAGAGAAACAGAGGGCAACCTAAAGAAATATTAGCAGAACAACAGAGAAAAAAACTAAATCCATCAGAATGATACTCAGAAGCCTGAACAGACCAGCACAAGATGAAATAAATGGCAGAAACTGGCAGCTGCCCTATGCACCTGAGAGTGTGGGAGGAGAAAGAAAGGAAAAGAAAAGAAAAGAAAAGAAAAGGCATGTGCCATCCCTACATGCCCTCTTGCAGTCAGGTGTGGCACTATGAGTGTGCCCCACCTTAATTTCCCCAATTGGGGCACCAATAAATTCACTTAAAAGGGTCCGGGCAAAGGGAAACAGAATACAAACTAAGAATATAAGTCTCTTCTCTTTAACAAGGTCTCAGGGAAGGAATAGTTTTAACCACAGTTCATAAAGCCCTCACCTTAGGACCCTGGTTCAGCACTCCCAAACTTAAATTAGTCCACAAAACAAAATCTCTGACCTTGATCAGTCAAGTCTCCAGGAGCCTGAGACAGCAACCACTACAGCCTGCGTGGCTTCTAGTCCCTTCTTCTCACTTAGCTTCCTATTCCTGTTTAAATAGCCCAGCCCCAGGGTGGGCAAGGGCCTCCAGGATTATACCCACACTGTTTTGGTTGTAAGCTCCAGCCTGTCCCTTAATGGTATACTGTACTACACTCTTTCACAGACACACTTAATCCTGAGCTCTGGTATGGACCACTGTTCAAGACAGGATGCTGGGCAAGATAGACCATGATCTGACCCAGTATGGCAACTTTTATAGTCTTAATTTTCTCAAGCAGCCAAATAAAGCTTGATGATACTTAGTGGTTAGTGCTGCTGTTTGACTGGGCTGGTAATTTTGGTTAATGATGATGCCAATGCCTGCAGGTGATGAAGTAGTAAGTTGCTGTGATGTTCTAGAGGCAAATGGTGCTTTGTGTCCCTTCTGAAAGATCTCTACAGGTGCTGGTTAAGTAAAGCAAAATTCGATAATGCCCTTGCTTAAAGTTAACTCCTTCAGGCGGACAGCAGCCCAAGAGTTCTCAGAGACTTGGCAGCACCTCTGTCCCTCCAGTCCAATTGCATTTCAGCTCAATTTGTGGAAAAATCCCTTCAGTGCCAGGCTTCTGTCACCCTTGATGGGAAGGGTGTGAGAATTTGAGAGCCACTTCAAGTAGTTTCTGTTCAGAATTAGGGAAATGCACTTGATTGGGATGATAAACTATACACAGAAGCCTCCAGACAAATAGGGATCTATTCTGTTACCAATAAAGCAAATAAAAACACAGATTCACCTCATGGATTTGAAAGCAGTCTTGCCCTTCCAAGAGGTTATTAATAACAAATATACCTGTAAATCAATTATTTAAGTAGAACTTGATGCCTTCAGACACCACTGGTTCAACTCTGTCCTATGGTAGCAGTGACCAAATATCCTTTATTGTCTGGAGGCTCTTCAGTGCGTCTCTGAAATAAATTTCTTTGGTTTTTTTACAGTGCATATACTTATAATCAAAAATAAACATTAAGTGAGCACTGTACACTTTGTATTCTGTGTTGTAATTGAAATCAATACATTTGAAAATGTAGAAAACATATGTATTCTATTATTGTTTAATAGTGCGATTACTCACGATTAATTTTTTAAATCGCTTTACAGCCCTATCATAAATGCAATTCTTATTATGTAACAGAGGTAGCATCGTTTTGTCAAACGACCACAAAGCTAGCCTTTTTCCAAGAAGGGCCAGTGCTGTTAACTTCTGGCAGCAGCGGCCTGTATACACTCAGCCAGAAATAATGAGCTCAGCTTTCTCATACACCAGCACAATCTCCTTGTGCATTGATTCTCAGAGTTGGAGCCAGTGCCTGGTGTGATTTATTGAAGTCCTCTGGCAAATAGAAATTCAGGAGGCCCTTAGGCCTTGCCAGAAGTTAAGATGCTCTAAACTGCAATTTTCCTTTGTTTTCCAGACAGATCATTAACACGATAGCAGTGGGTACTGTTACCCGGGTTTCAGCACAGGGACCAATTTAAAGGCAGTGTTTGAAATGCCTTGACACACTTAGGTTTCTCCTAGGATGTGACGCAGCCTAATAGAGACATACACTGAAGGTTGCAAATTGTCATCGATCCAACAGAAAATGCTTCTCATGAGAGATCATTGACAGTGTCATCTCCATCGTGAGGGATCCATTTCCCCTTTACAACCTGTCATGAAATTAGCTGCATGGGCACTAGTCACAGCGGAGACAGTCAATCTCCTTCCTCCACTTTCATGCAGCCCCAAGACATTGTATTGTTAAACTGATTACAAGATCTTGGTTGTTAAACATATCCAATCCATCAAAGCCCAGGTCCAGTTTGTCCTCTCTCCATTCTAATCATGGAGTAGATACCTGTTTGCTTCTTGGATGATTAACTCCAGCGCACATATGCAGAGTGTTACAAGGATTTATTGATCTGGCTGCTAGTGAAGGAGGAGTGTTTCTTGAGTACACACCACTGTGTCTCTGGAAGGTACTCCAGGGCTACACAGAGGAACCCACTTTGGAGAGAGGTAGAGGTAGTAGGAGATCGGCACAATTAATACAGCATGTACTTCCCGTTTAATCAGACAGATGAGGGTAGAGGCAGAGGCACAGCAGGGTGCGTAGCTAACACTGCACCACACAATTCAGTAAACTGTTCTTGAAAGCCAAGAGGTTCAACAGTCAGAACAAAGTGCATGCTACATTATCCTGACTACTCCAAGGGGCCTTGAAGTTGGTGGAAATGGCCCTCTATAACACAGAAGGCCTACGCGGCAAGTGGAGAGCTGAAATAAGCATTCTGTGCTAGCTCACTCCCAGCTGCTCAGGGAGAGGGCATTTGGAGGGTAATTGGAGGTGTAGCCAGAGAGCACTACAGTGTTATTATTTATCTGTATTGCAATACTGCCTAGGAGCCCCTCTCATGAACTAGGGCCTACTGTGCTAGGCACTGAACAAACACAGAACAAAAAGACACTCTCTGTCCCAAATAATTTATAATCAACTCTTCTCAGATTCTCGGGGACCATGGTAAGCAGACTTTAAATTAGAGGAGCCCCGAGGCTGCTCTAGATTGCCTGGGCATCAGGTAGGTCCCTTGCAAAGCCCCAGAACACAGGAAGCACAGATGGTTTAACACCACCATTCCATCTTCATCTCCATTCCTGGCCTAAGTGGAGGAATAGAATAACTGAGGGTTTACAACGTGGCATCAGCCATAAAGACACCATATATTTTTCATGTATTTGTTCTATAAATAATGACATTTTTGCACATATAGTATACGTGAAAATATATATTTAAATACCGCAGATTGGCCAGTTTTCCTATTTGGAACAGATGCTATGAAGAGGCCTTCTAAATCTGAGACATAGAATGTATACTGTATCTTACCCGGTGGAGTATTTTCAGTCCCTTTCTCATCAAAATACTCCCAAATTAAATGCATTAATGCCAACTGCATGACTTTCCTCAGTATTTTTTATATCTTTATGCATATTTCAAATCTGTTTATTGAAATTACTTACATTTTTAAATGTAATGGTACTTTACAAATATGCACACTGTTATAATGTATCAACCTATCTATAAATTAAAACTGAACCTCGGTATGATGGCGCTTTACATGATTTGGAAACCAAACTGACCAAGTAAGTTTGTCCCATTACTGAGTAAGTTTGTCCCATTTTTTCCCAGTCATTATATGTTTTGGTTTCAGGGCCCGATCTCCCCAAAAAGGTGTCAATGCAAGCATTTTAGTTAGAGTAGTAGTAACATTTTAATTATTCATACAGTGTAGACTATAGCATCACATTAACAGCAGCAACTCAGTGACAAATAATTCAAACCAAATATATATGTCTGGTCTTGGTCCTGCCCTCTGGACCAAGTGATGCACCACCATCTAAGGCCTAATCCAAAGCTCAGTGAAGTCAATAGGAGTGTTTCCATTGACTTCAATGGGTTTTGGATCAGATCCATGGCTTCTATTCCAGAACACATACTCATGGGCATCTCCTTTCTGAGATATGCAACGATGAGTGCTATTTAACAGGAGAAGATCAAGTTTAACCTGGGAACCCCATACAACAAACAGTAGAGTTCCACGAGAGGCTAAAGATGGGATCATCTCCATCTATGATCTCTGCAGAATTTTATCTAAGAGGCAGAAAAAGTGTCTCGCAGTCTTGTTCCATTGGCTATTACAGCTGGTGTTCTGGGTCACACTCACACACCAAGATGAGTTCAGAGAAAATTCAGAGGTTCTGAGAATTTATATGGTAAGGCTGGGATCCCAAGCTCAGAGACAGAATTGCACAGAGATAGAAATGCTATACTATACTTGCTCAGACACCTCTGATTCCTATTCACCTCCAACAGATATAAGGGGTGGTTCATCACACTGCCTAACAGCACAACCAGGAACTGCAGTGGAAGGATCGATCCTTCCTGAACCATTCCCAAGGGGAACAGGCCAATGTTTGGCTGTCAATCAGGTAGCCTTATAGATCACTGTTTGAAAATATTCCCCATTTCCCTCAGGCAAAGTTGATGAAGTCAAACTCTCTTTTCATCCTCAAGGTGACTTCCAGGGTCTCCTTTTCTGAAATGAAGCAAGCTTTGCCATTCTTGCTGTCCACAGGGTGGGGGAGATGCAGTAGCAGCTTCCTAGAAAACAGGAAACGGGATTTTTCAGTCCCAGTCCTAAGTAGGCATTAGAGAAGAGAATGCAAATTACTAGCGCCAGGCTAGTGTTTGCTATTCAGAAACCAGAATGTGATGAGCCACGTTAATTTAGACAGTGTGAGGTGGTGGGACTCACTGAACTACTAGGGATCTGCCCCACTGGGCTCTCGAATAATTCCAAATCTGGTTCTCTCTCAACATGCTCTTGGCTTTGTGCTCTGACAAAGATTTCCAGTGATGGATTGTCGGGCTTCTCACAGCTCTTGCTGCTGCATAGTGGTGCATTTCAGATGCAGAGTGAGAATGAGACAAATCACTAATGGTGTCACAGTGGTAAAAATCTGAATAATGTATACAGTCTGAACATGTGTTTGAAGAAAATGTAGTACAGGGAGCAGTAACCTAACTTCCCCAATGAAGGAAAAATAATAGGAGAATCCTGATTAAAAGCTTTGGCCACCCCAATGACACAAGAGACCTTGAACCCAGGGGATCTGGCTAGCCAAGGATTGCTCCAAGCGTGGGGGAATCCTTGGCTGACATAGAGTCAGCACAGTCTCATGGCAGCTCTAAACTATGCCATAAGTCATGTTGGTTCTACATCATGCCCCTCCTGGCCCTCTGCTGTATTAGGGGTCGCTGGCAAAGGGGTGTAGTCTGAATTCCCTGTGCCCTGGCTGCTGGAATGGGCCATCGGGAGCTGGCATAGTTCAGAGCAGCCTAAAGCAGCTTTACAGTGGACTGACACAGAACCAGCCCCGGGACCAGATTGCTGTGCACAGTTCCTTTGTGCTCCCCCTCCTCAGCTGTGTCCAGCATTTGCAGTTAGGGAAGTGGATTGGACTGAAGAACTTGTGGATCTAAAGGCAGAGGAGGCCTGGAATTACTTCAAGTCAAAGTTGCAGAAACTATCAGAAGCCTGCATCCCAAGAAAGGGAAAAATTCATAGGCAGGAACTGTAGACCAAGATGGATGAGCAAGCATCTCAGAGAGGTGATTATGAAAAAGTAGAAAGCCTACAAGGAGTGGAAGATGGGAGTGATCAGCAAGGAAAGCTACCTTATTGAGGTCAGAACATGTAAGGATAAAGTGAAAGGCCAAAAGCCATGTAGAGTTGGAGCTTGCAAAGGGAATTAAAACCAATAGTAAAAGGTTCTATAGCCATATAAATAAGAAGAAAACAAAGAAAGAAGAAGTGGGACCACTAAACACTGAGGATGGAGTGAAGGTTAACGATAATCTAGGCATGGCCCAATGTCTAAACAAATACTTTGCCTCAGTCTTTAATTAGGCTAATGAGAAGCTTAGGGATAATGGTAGGATGACAAATGGGAATGAGGATATGGAGGTAGATATTACCACATCCGAGGTATAAACCAAACTTGAACAGCTTAATGGGACTAAATTGGGGGGCCCAGATAATCTTCATCCAAGAATATTAAAGGAACTGGCACATGAAATTGCAAGACCATTACCAAGAATTTTAATGAATCTGTAAACTCAGGGATTGTACCGTATAATCGGAGAATTGCTAACATAGTTGCTATTTATTAAGAAAGGAAAAATAAGTGATCTGGGTAATTACAGGCCTGTTAGTTTGACATCTGTAGTATGCAAAGTCTTGAAAAATTTTTTGAAGGAGAAAGTAATTAAGGACATTGAGGTCTACGGTAATTGGGACAAAATTCAACATGGTTTTACAAAAGGTAGATTGTGCCAAACCAACCTGATCTCCTTCTTTGAGAAGGTAACAGATTTCTTAGACAAAGAAATGCAGTGAATTTAATGTACCTTGATTTCAGTAAGGCATTTGATATGGTTCCACATGGGGAATTATTAGCTAAATTGGAAAAGATGGGGATCAATATGAAAACTGAAAGATGGGTAAGGAACTGGTTAAAGGGGAGACAACAATGGGTCATACTGAAAGGCGAACTGTCAGGCCAGAGGGAGGTTACTAGTGGAGTTCCTCAGGGACTGGTTTTGGGACCAATCTTAGTTAATCTTTTTATTACTGACCTTGGCACAAAAAGTGGGAATGTGCTAATAATGTTTGCGGATGACACAAAGCTGGTAGGTATTGCTAATACAGAGAAGGACTGGGATATCATACGGGAAGATCTGGATAATCTTGTAAACTGGAGTAATAGTAATAAGATGAAATTTAATAGTGAAAAGTGCAAGGTTATGCACTTAGGGATTAATAACAAGAATTTTTGTTATAAGCTGGGGACGCATCAGATGGAAGTAACAGAGGAGGAAAAAGACCTCATAGTATTGGTTGATCACAGGGTGACTATGAGCCGCCAATGTGATATGGCTGTGAAAAAAGCTAATGCAGTCTTGGGATGCATCAAGCGAGATATTTCCAGTAGAGATAAGGAGGTGCTAGTACCGTTATACAAGGCACTGGTGAGACCTCATCTGGAATAGTGTGTGTAATTCTGGTCTCCCATGTTTAAGAAGGATGAATTCAAACTGGAACAGGTACAGAGAAGGGCTACAAGGATGATCTGAGGAATGGAAAACCTGTCTTATGAAAGGAGATTCGAAGAGCTTGGCTTGTTTAGCCTAACCCAAGAGTAGGCAACCTATGGCACGTGTGCCGAAGGCGGCAAGCGAGCTGATTTTCAGTGGCACTCACACTGCCCGGGTCCTGGCCACCGGTCCAGAGGGCTCTGCATTTTAATTTAATTTTAAATGAAGCTTCTTAAACATTTTTAAAACCTTATTTTCTTTACATACAACAATAGTTTAGTTATATAATATAGATTTATAGAGCGAGACCTTCTAAAAACGTTAAAATGTATTTCTGGCACACAAAACCTTAAATTCGAGTGAATAAATGAAAACTGGGCACACCACTTCTGAAAGATTGCCAACCCCTGGCCTAACCAAAAGAGGGCTGAGGGGAGATATGATTGCTCTCTATAAATATATCAGAGGGATAAATACCAGGGAGGGAGAGGAATTATTTAAGCTCAGTTCCAATGTGGACCCAAGAACAAATGGGTACTAACTGGCCATCAGGAAGTTTAGACTTGAAATTAAACGAAGGTTTCTAACCATCAGAGGAGTGAAGTTCTGGAACAGCCTTCCAAGGGGAGTAGAGGGGGCAAAACTAGGCTTGATAAATTTATGGACAGGATTGTATGATGGGATAGCCTAATTTTGGCAATTAATTGATTTTTTACTATTAGTGGTAAATATGCCCAATGGCCTGTGATGTGATGTGAGATGGGGTGGGATCCGAGTTACTACAGAGAATTCTTTCCTGGGTGTCTGGATGGTGAGTCTTGCCCACATGCTCAGGGTTTAGCTGATTGCTATATTTGGGGTTGGGAAGGAATTTTCCTCCAGGGCAGATTGGCAGAGGCCCTGGGGGTTTTATGCTTTCCTCTGCAGTGTGGGGCACGGGTCACTTACTGGAGGATTCTCTGCACTTGAAGTCTTTAAACCACTATTTGAGGACTTCAATAGCTCAGACATAGGTTAGGGTTTTGATACAGGAGTGGGTGGGTGAGATTCTGTTGCCTGCATTGTGCAGGTCAGACTAGATGATCATAATGGTCCCTTCTGACCTTAAAGTTTATGATTCTCTATAGGACCGAAAAAGCTTACTTTCTTTCATAGTGCAAGGAATTGCACCTACACTTGAGAAATCAACACTAGTTCAGATAGTGCCCCATACAGCTTTTAGATTTACTGAAAATTTCTTTATTTGTTGGACTCAGGACCTGCAATGTCTAGAAGCAAATAAGATATGGCAAATCTCTGACTCAGCAAAGAAACTGGATCACAAGAGAAGCAGCATGTTGAGGTTTCCCTATATCTGCAGTGTATACTTAGAGTCTGATTTTGCAACTAGGAGTTTTTGCCTAACCAGTGGTTGCTGGCTTAATATGCATTTCTCCTTCTTTTCGACTGACATCACTTCCAAAGGCTAGTGTTGCATTTCAGAAGGGAAAATTTGGTGGCCACATTAATTTAGTGTAACCTTCCAGTATTCATAGGTCTTTTGCTTAAATTCATCCCTGGTATAACTATATTGACTTCAGTGGGTCTGATCAGTGCTCAGAAGGCCCTATGGACTTTTGTTTCCAGTGTGGCAATTCCTATATTTTTAATGTTTAAAATAAAGTTTTTCTTTAGTATTTATTAAAATATGTGCTTTGAAGCTCTGTGTATTTGTGCATCAACTTAAAAATAAACACTGGGGCTGTCTGGATCTTTTCAATAGTGAAGAATATGATCTGGGTGTATATGTTCAACCTACTAATCATAGATACCCAAAACACTTAACCTGTTGGTGGAAGATAGGAAAAACATCTGATCTCTGTATATAAAGGTTATGCAGAGCTTAAAATGCTTTTGGGAGGATATGAAGCTGGCCCTTTATGTGGTATTATATAGTTAGCCTATTAGAGACAAACTTCTTCTGGCCTTAATCCAGATCACACCTCTTGGATTCACTTACAGATGGCCCTCCATCTTTGTGTGTGCACAGCTGTATGCATGTACACGTGGCATTTGTGGCCAAATAACTAAGTAGGCATTCAGAACTGTAAGCCCAGTTTTAGAGGACTACAATTTTGGCCCATAGGTTTGCTGTTTTAAGGCTATCTTTGACAGAGAAGGATTATAGAGGTCTCCAGAGAGGTTAGTTTTAGGGGCCTTATAGCAGGATGCTGGTGCAAAAGCACCTAAATAGCCTCTGCCCAGTAAGCTCCAGTCAGGGGAAGCAGATTGGGGCTGATGGAAAAGGCCTGATGCTGGCCTGAGGATTGGCAGCACCTGCTGGTTTGACAAGCCAAGAGCTATAAAGGCTGGGAGGGAGTAGCCGGGGCTGGGGCTGCCTGTAAAGGAGGTGACTAATCCTGCAAGACTTGTATAGATAGACACTGGTGGTGGGAAAACCTTATATAAACAAAGACACAGGTGTTTCACAACCCTGAAGCCTCTCTGAGCCTTATTGGGGGCAACAAGTGGGCCCCAGGAATTGGAGTGGGATGTGGAACCCTGTTACAGGCCTGTAGTGAGGTGGTCACCCTGCTCTTACCTTGAAGGGGTTAAAACAGCCCTGGGAAAGGGCTGTCCTGGGGAGTCAATCATGGGTGGGCTTGAGGCAGCCAATCAGTGCTTGGCTGGGCCAGTATAAGAAGGACTCCTGGGGAGAAGAGAGACTGACTTAGTTGCCTGAAGGAGCAAAGGGTACCATTGACAGAGCAGTGCTAGGGAGCTGAGGCCTGGTGATCTCCCAGGCTGTGGCCTGACAGGAAAGGCTAGAGAAGTACTGGGCTTCAGGGAAAGGCAGCAGACCCAAACCTCCTTTGCCAATGATGAGTGGCCATTACCCTGCAGTCTGCCCCAGTGAATGGGGGTTAGATGATGACTGGCAGTCACCACTGAGGTGTGGTGGGTGTAGAGAGTTGGGGGTTCCCCTAGGAGGGAAGACCCAGAGTGTGGGGATACTGTGGGGCAGAAACCTGGGGTAAAGGGGTACTGGGGTCTGGGAAGGTGCTGCACCAGTGAGTTTCGCTTTGCTACAGGGCCCCAAACCTAGGCCACTATTAATCTAACAGATTAATAATGGCTGTGTTTCCATCTATCTGTATTTTTTTCTTTGCAATTAAATAATCACATCTGCATCAACACCTTTGCATGCTGCTGATCATTCCCCTGAAACCTTTGTTAAATTCCATTAGAGAGAGAACTTATAACAATGCTGCTTTGCTTACTTTTTTGGGGTTCGAAGGTCAAGAATCTTGTCCTGAATGTCAAGTGTAATGTCTGAGGACTTTGTATCTGGCAGTTTGATTTTAATCTGAAAAGACAGGTACAGGTAAGACAAAAGGGTGGGAGAGGTAATGGCAGGGGGATGCACTGGAGACTGGGATGAGCTCTGCAGTACTATGGTCTATAGAAGATCAGAGCCAGCATTTTACAGAGGTGATTTCTATCAGAAGAAAGATGAAGTAGTAATTTCTTTCAATGGTTTCATGAAGTCTGCAGATACCCCTGTCCTTTACAGAAATCCATAGTTGAAAGCCTACGTGAAAGATCTTTTGCAGTCACTTAAAGCCCCATCTCTGGTAAAGGCCTGGAGCACCTTGTACCAACTAGAATAAAATACACATGAATTTTGCAGATGAGGGAGGTCATAATAAGGGGAGAGGCTCAGATACATGTGACTTTGAGGACTGTCACAATGTTGTAACATTCACCACTTCATGCAGTGCCATGACCCAGAAGGTTCATGGGACCAGCCACACTCCAACTCTCCCGCTGGCAGCCTGCTAACAGTAGCCTACCTGGGCTGCATGAAGTCCAGCCTGAGTATGAGGCTCTGCCCCTGAGCACTGACTAGTGAAGTCCCAGGGCAGCTGATTGGCCCTGTGGCCCTATTTAAGCCAGCAGCAGGAATGGGAAGTTGCCTGAACAACTGGGTTCCATCGTGCTCCTGCTCTTCTGGCAACTTAGCCTGGCTTGACTCTTGGCATCTGACTTGTGGCTGCTGATCTCCAGTTTGTATCCTGCTTCTGACCTCCCGGTAACCTGATGCAGCTGATTCCTGTCTCGTGACTATGGCTCTGACTAATTGGTCTGCCACCCACAACCTGGCTGTGACAGTCTATTCATTAACTGCACTATTGCTTCAGTGAGTTTATTCAAGTGTTAAAAAAAAACCCAACCACACAAGGTCATAGGTAAGTGGGTGCAACATCCAGTTGGACCTACATCCACTTATACCAGGTCTGAACCTGGCCCATAGAACTGGGCAGGTTGTGTATTTTCTGAATATACCTGGCTCTCAAGGAGCTGCATGACTACTCAGGTTAGTACAGGTCAGTGGCAATGGCAGATTCACTGAAATCTACTTAGCAGATCCTGCATAGTCCCAAGGACAGTAATAGAGCTGCTGTGTAGGTATGTGCTACATTGAAGGAGACAGTGAGGAAAGGGGAAGAAGCAACTGGAGATGTGGGTCATGCTCACCAGCATGTCCTCGCAACAGGCTGTGGAAGGGTTCTTTCTGCTCATCCCCAGGAAGATGTCCTCCGCTCCTACCTGCTGCTTGAATAAAATCTCATACCTAGCAGAGACAAAACTGGTCATCAAACCCTGTATGAATCTCCATGTTAAGGGAGGGCAGGAGAAGAGTATAATATTGTTTCTTCTGGGAATATAGGTCCTTTTATCTCTGCTGGCACTCTTAGGATTCCCCATTTTCCTCCATTTTAGATGCCCTTCAAAGGGACACCTGGCTTTGGACTCTATTCATAACCATCACTGTCTCTCATAGTTGGCTGGAGGGCTCATCTTGAACAATGAGTCACCCTTCACTTGTCACCAGATGCTGGGCATGCTGCCTCAACAACACAACCCACCTTTGCAGGACCAGGGAATAAGACACTGGGGCTGGAAACTGAACCATGTGGATGTGATATTTATCTCCTAGATAGCCCCCTGGGGGGAAGATTTGAAAAGGATGCAGTTAAATAATTCTTTTGCAAAGAACTTCCTGTCCATCATTTTGGCTCCTGGAGCTCAAAAATAACATAGCTTTCTCTGCTAATTTTAATGATATTCCATTTTACATACATTGATTTTTTTTCTCTCCAAATCAGTCTGTCTAATTCAGAATGCAGCAAAATCTGGAATTCTATGTTCTCTTTCTGTTGGTCTTTAATGAATGAGGAAACACACCTGAAGATTGTATTTAGAACATGTAACACTCTTAGTAAATTGAGCAAAATAAATAGAGCAATTTCTCTAGACTGTTGAAAAGTTGTATGGAAAGAAGCCCCCTTTTTTTTTTCTCATCTCCAGCAGTCATGCATGCATGTAACACAATTCTAGTCTCTCAGTCAACATAAAATCTGTCTAATAATAGCTCTAGATTTACCTTTCACAGCTTTTTCCATGCATTAATTTGAACTATTACAAAGATTTATATTCATTTGATCTGTGCTACACAGTATGTAATTGCTCAGGGCTAGAGAAAAGCTGCACCTCCTTCAGTAGAGACTGAATGAGTCCAGAGAGTTTGGTTCATATCAGCATTGGACAGATTTACCTTACCTAAACAGGATAATAAAAGTCATAGTTTTAAATAAAAATGTGCACACAAGTGTATGTGGGCGCATAAGTGGAGGCTACACAGAGGGCTGTCAAAAAGGTTCATTTTTAAGGTCTAATTTTAAAGGGGAAAACTCAGCCTAGTTTCTAGATCAGACAACTGAGTGGCTAATTGTATTTATGCACAGAGAAAAGTGGAAATTATGAGCCAGATCTTCAATCAGATATATACTATGTAGCTCTGTTGACTTCAGTTAAACTACCCCAATTTACACCAACTGATGATCTGGGCCTCAGGGTGCAATATTTTGTGATGATAAATGTAAAGGCTGCCTTTTGGATTATCTGGCCCCTTGGAGCTAGAGAATTTTCCAGATCACATCAGAGCACTTCACAACCTAAACTACATGACAGCATCTACTTAAGAATGATTTATTTGAGGTGGGGAAGGAAGATGTCTATTACTATTTTTAGGCTGACCTCTTACAATCCATCTCTGACTGAATGCAATCCATTAGAAAAGTAACACTGACTGTAAAATACTTCTCGGACAGCAGGTATTTGCCTCTAAAGCACTTAATTCTCTGAAATATAAATTCAACCCCAGCTCCCATATAGTACAGAATTATCAAAAGAATGGAACTCTCACTTACTGTCACAAATGCAGCAGGTACATTCAGTAATGTGGTATACAAACTTGGCATGTATGAAGGCAAATATATTCTGGCAATGGCCTCCTTTCCCTCCTAATCCTACTTTATACAAGCATCTGACACAGGGAATAATCTTATAACAGGAATAATAGACTCCAAATTTCAGTAATGAGATTAAAAGGTCTCCTCCACAGAAGAGATTAAAGTCATTTTTTAATTGTTGCTGCTTTGGAGGCAAAGCTCATCAGGATATGTCTACACTGCAACGTAAACCCGGGCTTGAGCCTGGGCACAAACCTAACCTCCCTTGCATCTATACTGCAATTGCGCTAATCCAGGGCTTGGACCCAGGGCCCCAAGACCCTGCAGGGCTGAAGGGTCCAAACTTGAGTTAAGCCAGGACCCAAGGTCTGAGCCCTATTACTCAGCAGTGTAGACACAGCTCCACTTGACTCAGGTCCTGGGAGTCAGTATCCCACAATTCCATGGGACAATTTCATTAGGCCTTCCCATTCCAACAGTCTACAATCTACTCTATTGAAAACGGAAGCCACCCACACTTTGCAAACAGCAGCATCTTCGGTTAGTGTTAACCCATTCTGTTCAGATCACTGATCTGCAAGAATACTATCAGAGAGACTCCTGGGTTTGCAATGGAGAGCAAACTGATCAAGCCTTTTGCAAAGCAAGATGCTTCCTGGTAATGTGCAGAATGGGCAGTAAAGTTTTCCCACACTGCACCACAGTTCTAGAGCTGGGGGAGTTAAGAACTCTGGTATACGGTTACTTTGACTTGGGTCTGTGCGCTGCAATGTGGATGCTAGAGCCCAAGGTTCAAGCACTGATTAGAAAAGACTTAACACAGGGTTAAAATACAATCTAGATGCTCAAAGCCCAAGGTTCCCTAACATGGGTCAGCTGACTCAAGCCCCGCTAACCCTGGGCTTACATTGCTGTGAAATCTACCCCTACTATACATCCCTTCTTCCCTTCCATGACACAAGCTTTTCAGTAGTGCGTGTTTTGTTCTAAACACAATATATATGCTACATAGCACATGCTTGTATTTCAGCTACACAAAACCCATGAACACAGTTTTAGCTCTGTTACACTTACTCTGGCTGTTCCCTTGGATCCCAGATATCATCAAACTCTGATCCTTCTGGCACCTCTTCTGTATTCCAGATATCTTTACTATTTCCAGACTTCACATCAGGGGTGACTAGGAGAGGGGGTGAAAGAAAGAATTTGATACTGTCAGCTTCTAGGTCTGTCTTTGTAGGGTTGCTGTGTTTAACCATGGTGTGGCTGTGTGATGCAAGGTATTTCAAGGTATTCCTAGTCTCCCTAGGATCTACCTGGCCACAGTCTAAGTGGAGATTTAGAAAAGGAGGAGATTTTTTTATGTCCACAAACCTTACTCTCCTTTACCCATCCTGTATGGAACAAGTCAGGGAATATTCTGCTCCACGTCACAGAACATCAGACATTCCTCAAATTGGGATGGGTGAAATCTAAAGGGATTATGGGATACTGAGACATCTCCAAATAGGATTTTAAGTGAGCAGAAATGATTTGTAAAGTGATCCACTTTCTCCTCTCATTTGTAAACAGCACAATATATCGTGGTCCTTTTCATAAATCATTGGGGACGTGGAAAACAAAGGTGATGATGTACACTGGGAAAAAGCATATAGCGAATATGGCAGGGATGGTATCTACCCCCTGTTATTGAGGGGATGTGTCTTCCCTTCATCCAGTATACAGGTTGGGGTTCTTTTGGCTCCTTGATTGCTTCTGGATTCCTAAGCAGAAACAGCGTTGAAAAGTATCTTTGTTATATTTGCGACTGTTTCTTTTGGACACAGCTCTCACTGTAGTTCTCCGTGTCATAGTGACTTCTGGAATGACTCACTGCTATTAGGCCACTCCTGAAGACTATACAAATGTTACAGCTGGTGGATAATGCAGCTGCCCAACTATCTGACAGTGTTAGCAGCAGGAAGGATTCTGCAAAGACTGCCCTGGCTTTTTTTTTTTTTCTGGATACAATTCAAGGTGTTGACACTAATGCTTAAGGCCCTACAGGGCTTAGGTTCCAGCTATCTCTCTCTTTACATGTGACCACTGGAGTTATCAGCACTTTTGCTGCAATTTCCAATTTCCCAACTGAGGACTGGGGGCAGCATGTTCGATGACGGGTGGAATTTCCTTTCCCCTTGTTCTGGCACAGTTTGAGTCTGGTGATTTTCAGGGAACATAATAAAGCTTAGTTCTTCTTTCAAACTTTTTCTTAAATGGGTTGGGGGGGGTCGAGGAAGGTGTCTATGGTTTCATGGTCAGGTAGTAGCTTCTCCTCCTTATTGGGTGGATAAACTGAGTCCCATACAGTTTATTATGTGAAGATGAGCTCTAAAAATCAAGCTCATGTCTGCTTTGTGTGAGCATTAAAGATTCCGTAGCACTTTTTGTAAGAATAGATATTTGCCAATATTTCCCCATGCCCCATAACAGGAGTGTGCTGTCTTCTGTGGCTGACATGTTCCATCTCAAAGATGCTACATTTCAGTGGCACTGTATGTACAGAGTTTATAAAGTGTTTCAACCCTTCAGGTTAAAAAGTGCCATGTAAAATCATAGAATATCAGAGTTGGAAGGGACTTCAGGAGGTCATCTAGTCCAAACCCCTGCTCAAAGCAGGACCAATCCCCACACAGATTTTTGCCCCAGATCCCTAAATGCCCCCCTCTAGGGCTGAGCTCAGAACCCTGGGTTTAGCAGGCCAATGCTCAAACGGCTGAGCTATCCCTCCTCAAATATCATAGAATATCAAGGTTGGACGGGACCTCAGGAGGTCATCCAGTCCAATCCCCTGCTCAAACCAGGACCAATACCTAGACAGATTTTTACCCCAGGTCCCTAAATGGCCCCCTCAAGGATTGAACTCACAACCCTGGGTTTAGTAGACCAAATTATTGTTCCCCTCTCAACAAAGAGGAAAGCAACCACCTTCGGTCATAGCTGAGACAAGCTGTGTCAGAGACAGCTGCTATTACAGCTGTTTTATTATGGTAGTGTAATGGTGGATCCATGTCTTTGCTGACACCATTCGATTACAACTCAACTTACCTGTGGGCTCTGCTTTCTTTGCTGGTCCGATATTCCCGGGCCCCACAGTGCTAACAGAAGAAGAATGTGACTAAAAAAAGCCAAATACAGCTGAAATGAATGTTCCCATTGCCCACATCAGTAATAATAATAAACAATTAATAGCAATAATACTTTGTATTTACAGAGCACTGTTCAACAGAGAATATCTGCAATAGCTACCTATATCAGAATGCTTTACAAACATTAATTATATTTTCACAACTTTCCTGTGAGCATTATCATCCCCATTTTAGAGATGGAGAAAATGAGGCACAGAAAAGTTAAATTATTTGTCCAAGTCAATGGCAATAATGAAAAGTCTTGTGTCAGTCTTATGCTCTGACCACTATGTAACACGTCCCTCCTCATTCTCACCCTTGAGACCATGGCCTTAATGTGCTGCATTTAAACAAGAATTACATAACTACAGCTTTATAGCCACAAGTACTAGCATCCAAGGGATCTTTCCTATAGGGCACTTGAGAAAACTGCCCCACTTTGCCTGCCATGACAATGCTGCATACCAGTTCTGTGTACTACATGTAGTCCCATCATAGCATTTAGAATCTTTTTAACGCCAACGGCCATGCAAGGCAATAGCATTTATTTTAAATGATGAATCACTATAATGCTAATAGGCAGTCAGTGTGCAGCATTGGTATGTATATAAAAATGTCTTGGTTTGATAAAAGCACCTCACACACAGAGGACATTAAAATAAATCAAAACAAAGATTCCAAATTACCAAGAAGATGGACGAATGGGTGAGGTAATATCTTTTATTGAAGTTGATCCAATAAAAGATATTACCTCGCCCACCTTGTCTCTCTAATATTCTGGGACCAACATGGCTACAGCTACATGGCATACAAGAAGACTGACACAGACTTCATGGGTATCACTGAGGGCAATTTTCCATTGCTGGGACTGAGGTATTATTCATTTTATTAATAAGACATAAACAAATGATTGAGATTTATTTTCTGACAAAATGTTAAGTCGTAAAAATAACTTTCAAAGGCAGATATAGAAGAACTGAGGGATGGTTAGGAAGAGTGAAGGATTCATATCCTCCCGCTACTGAAGGTGGATCTTCAGGGACTTGCATCCAATGCCAAATGCAGACTACTATACAAGAAAGTTCTAAGGCCAGCCAGTTGGCTCCTGTAGTGGATGCGATGTCATGAAGGAGGACTGAGATATTTGTCATTTTTATTTATGCCACAACAGAACACGTACATGATACTATCAGACTTTTAAAAGAGTTGTGAAGACTCCCGCTGCGGCCAAACAGGGCCAGACACATAACTCCCCTGATACACACACTCAGAAAAAACCAACAACAGTGACAATAGTATAGTAGGGGCACAGAGTACACTTTCCAGATGCCATGACTGTCATCTAGTCCCACAATGATTTGAGATAAAAGAATGCAAAGATGTTTCTCTCCTTAATCATTGTTTCCAAATATTTCATCTTGCAATGCTTACTCACCTCTCCCAATTCTATCCCCTCCAACAATATCTATTGCACTTGAATGATCAGTTATCTCTAAAATGTTTCAGAAACACACACAATCAGTACATTCAGTCTCCTCAATTATCACAGGCTTTACTCTCAAGCTGCACTGCATCTTTGTATCCCTTCCTATGAAGCCATTTGTCTCTAGGAGTAAATGCCTTCATCTATAGGAGACTGTGGGGAAAGGGAGGGCTAAGTCTGCATTTGAGGCTATTTCAGATACATGTTTTCATTTCCTTTTGATTAGAGCATTCAATTTCTCTCCTGTTCCCAGGCCATGAGCTCTCCTACTATTTCTTCTTTTCTCTCTCTGTAGAATGCACCCTGCAATAATTTTCCTCCTGTTTCAATCAGTCTACCGCACCTGAAAAGATTTCTGAGGTTTGATTCTCTTTTTACTTGCACTGGTGAAAATTAAAATCACTCCATAGATGTCAATGGAGTTATACCAACATAAAACCAGCAAGAGAGAGGAGAATCAGGCCCTTGAACTTTTTACTTCCATGGGAGTTGCAGCATTTTCTACCTGACCTGCATTTGACCCCATTGGACTACAGGATTCTTTATTTCTTGTCAGGTACTCACCCCGAAGTCACTGTCATCACTGTCTTCTTCCTGAGGGTCAGCAAGCAGTTTAGCAAGAGCTTGCAGAGAAGAGAATGAGGAAACGCTGTCTAGATCCATATCTACTGCTCACCTGTGTACAGAAACAAACATAACAGCTGAAGAAAGAACAATTGCTTTTTCCATGTTTTTTTAAATAACAATACAAAAGCACTTTGTTTTCTAGATGTGATCATTTCTGGTCAGAAACTCACATGCCAATCCCACTATTTATGACACAAGATACTTAGAAAACTTTCTAAGGTACTTATCTAGCCTCTATTGCCTCATTCTTTATTATTATTGTGGCCCCAAGGAACCCCACTCATGGGTCAGAACCACATTGTGCTACATGCTATACAAACCGAGAACAAAGAGACAGTCTCTGCCCCAAAGAGTTTACAATCTAAGTATAAGAGAAGACACAGCGGATGGATACAGACAGACCAACGGGGGTAAAAGGAAAAAATCTGCATACCTCATATTCTTTAACGTAGTTTCCTAACAAAACCCTTGTGAGCTAAGGAAGCGCTATTATCCCCATTTTACACATGGGGCACTGAGACATAGAAAGACTAAGCAACTTGTCCAAGGTCATGCAGGAAGGCTGCGGTTGAACAGTGACTTGAACCTAGGTGTTCCCAGTTGTAGGCTCGTGCCCTAACCTCTTTTTTTTCTATTGATCACAGAAGCATCTGAACACCTTACAGAATTGGGGTTAAATTTCAGCTATCCCTGTATAACAGAAGATGTCAACCTCTGTTATGGAGATGTTATGGATGTGAGAAAATTGCTAAATTATATGGTCTTATAACTTATTGTGAATGTTGGTGAGTTTGTTTGTTCTGTTTGATGTAATCTGGTGAAGGCTTTTTGTGATAAGGAGATGACTGACTTCTCAGTTGTTTTTATTTATATATAATTATTTTCAGATATAATCACTTGATAGTATTAATAAAGTTATATGGTTCCTAAAAACAATAAAATAACATAAAATAATAAAGATCTTATGGAAGATGAAATACTTAGCATTTTCCAAACTCTCTGATTCTCTAAGCCTCCAACTCTAAACCTTATGAGTAGAACCCTGCACGGATACAAAAATTTTATCCACATCTGATCCGCGATCTGAAAACATGGTCTGTGAATAGCCACAGCTTTGCAGGGCTCTACTTAGGAGGTGAACAATGACTGTTTGTCCTCTTCTCCTAGAATCCCCTTAGGATCTCAGAAGGTCTTTCAAAATCTCCCATAAGTTTTTGCTTTAGTTAGCTGTGCCATGAACTGTGGGATTGGTACTCAAAGGGCAATGCAACTACAACAATGTAGTACAGCACTAGTCGGGACACAGGGGGAAATGACACACAAAACAACACAACTATTGTTGATGCACAATCCCAATTGTTCTTATAGATATAGCCTTATATCCTAGGAAAAGGACAATTGATGGAAGAACAACAAAATTATTCTGTGTGATGCTTGTAGAAAGAGTTTAGGATTAGGTCTCACCAGCTGCGTCTACACAGGGAAATGGAACCATAGGTAGTTGATGCACTGGGATAACACCAGCATAAGAACAATTGGGATTGTGCATCAACAATAGTTGTGTTGTTTTGTGTGTCATTTCCCCCTGTGTCCCGACTAGTGCTGTACTACATTGCAGTGCTGGAGCTGAAATAGTAGTAATGCTTCAGTGGGAAATTTAAAGCAAAATATGAGTGTAGACAAGGCCTATGAGTAACTTTTCTATCCCTTTCAGAGATGCTTCTTTTTATTTCAAAGGTCTCTAGAAGACTTCTCAATATGTATGGTGGATGGTGGGGTTGGTTAGAAAGAGACCACTTTCTCTGGCTGATTCTGGGACTACTCCATTTCTCATAGGCTTGGGCATTTGGTGTATCTCCTGTTTTTCTTAGGGACATTGTCCCATTTTTGCTCTTGCTAGGTCCCATTTCTAATACATTTCTTTCTTTACCCCTGCTCCAGGGCCAAGGCTGAGGCACAGGCATCTGCCCCACTACCCTAATGTTGCTCTTTCTTCTCCCAAAGACCTTCAAACCACGTGCTGTCAACTGTCTAAGCTATATAGTACCAAGTTTGCTACAGCACCTCCTATCAGAGCCGTCTGCACAGGACAAAGGTTATGGACCTCACCCCTGCTCACACCTTTGACTCCACAGCACACAGAGGGTCTCGGGGGAGGCGGGGACGACACGTTATGCCCCAAATGCAGAGGATGTTGGGGAAAATCCCACCCCCGGGGAACGGGATCCGCACATGATGCAGCATGCAACCAGGAGCCTGAGTAAAAGGGGTAGCACGGGCGATATTGCAGGCACATGCTTTCAGGGTCTTGCCCAGCGACTGAGCCCAGCGGCCCTGGCAGCCACGGGCTGCGGAGGCGGTGACGGGGCCAAGTGGCTCGATACGGCCGATGCCCCTTGTACTATAGGGGTTTTGCCCGACCCGATCCAGGTCTCTGTCACACCTCCCGACGCCTTCGCAATGGGCTTGCCCCGGGCCTTCCCCCTCCTCTCCCCAGATCCCGCCTCAAGCCCTCCCGTGGGTCTTGGCCCCTCCACCGTCACCCCCCGCGCTCCTGTCCCCGCCCCCTTCCCGGGGAGACCCCGCCCTGGCCCCCCGCGCTCCCCGTCCCAACCCCCGGGGGTCCCTCCCACTCCCTGACTCCCCCCCGGCGTGCTGGCCCCTCGGTTCCCAGGCCCGATACCTGGCGCTTTCCAGCGGCTGCTGCGGTCCCCGGGAGCCGAGCCCCAGCGCAGCGTCTGCCGTTACCATGGCAGCCGCGAGTCTTTCCCCCCTCCCGACGCGTCCCGAGAAGGGCGGGATCTCGTCCTCTCAGCCAACCCCGAGAGAGCACGTCGGAATGACAGCACGTTCATCCAGTAACATGCTAGATCCCCTTAAAGCTGCGGGTGATTGGCGGAAGCTGGGCCCAGCACTCTCGCGTTCTGTAAGCGTCACACGCAACGCACGCACCGTCGTCTCTCACTGTCGGGGCTGGCGCGCGCGATCTGGAAGGCGAAGAACGGTGGCCCGGGGCTGGGCCTTGAGTGACCAGGTGAGGAGGCGCCTGCTCCCCCCGGGCCCTGCGCGGCCCCGCTCGCCGAGCCCTGGTGGGTGGGGGCAGCGATGGCGGCGCGCGCAGGAGCACGGGCTCGGCGGTTCCCTAAGGGGCCACCCAGGCCTGGCCCTGCTCGCTAGGCTCCGGCGGGGGCGGTGACCTGATGGGCCTCTCGGACCCGACCCCCCTCTTGTCCTGCCGCCCTCCTAGCGGCACGCGGGTGAAACCTGCCCCTCCCCGGGCAGCGCGTCCCCATCCCTTCCCCGCACAGTGACATTTGACTAGATGCGCCCAGTGGGGTGCTGGCCTTGGGACCCGGCTGCTACGGCCCAGCACGAGGCTTCTCGGTGTGAAGCGGTGTCTGTTGTGGGGGGTGGATGCTCTCCGTGGTGCCTGCTGCAGTAAGACCCACCCACACCCAGGCGGTACCTGCCCTGATCTTCCCCCTAGTCAACTGCTCTTGGGATCTCATGGCACAGCCTTGCAGCTCAGTTAGGGGTATCGGTACCCTGCTATAGCGCATTTCCCAAAGGATGTGGCCATGTGCCCTCTGTGTGCCCCAGGTTAGGATGGCAGCCTCTGCCTTTCTCTGTAGATTCATAGAACTTAAGGCCAGTTTCATTAGTGCTCATTCTTGTAACACTAGCGACTGGCAAATTCTTATAGTTAATGTATTTGTTATGTAGCCTTTGGTGACGGTGGTGAATTAGTGTTTTGCTGGTAGAAATGTTCATGGGGGAAAATGAAAGCGTTGTAATATTCCTTATTCTGCAAGGTAGAGCTCAGTAGCACATTGAAAGGAAATCATACTAATTATATTTCATCACCTACTCACAACATGTAGATGCACAGAACAGCCAAACTCCTTAGCCTGTCAGAAATTAGGGTGGCACAAAGTGTGATGGGCTGTTGAGTGGTTATTTATTTATTTATTTATTTTTCTCAGAGTCAGAAATCATCATGAGTCAGTTTAACTTTGGATCTGGTTCTGCTGGGGGAGGGTTCAACTTTGGCACTCCAAAGACAGCAGCCACCACAGCACCGACAGGATATTCCTTCACATCTGGCAGTGGAACAGGATTCAGTTTTGGGACACCAACACAGGCCCCAGCAAGCACCCAGTCTACAGGTCTGTTCTCCCTGGCCACCCCTGCTACATCTGCACAGGCTTCTGGATTCAGTTTCGGATCACCAGCCACATCAACTGCAACCCCAGCAGGAACCGTATTCTCGTTAGGGTAAGAACTAACTAGATGAAGTATCTGTTCTTGTCGTTCTTGTGAGTTGCCATCATCGAGCTGTCTTTTTCTGTAAATTTTTAAAACACACGTTGGGAGTGGAGAGAATCCAAGTGGAAAGCTAGCTGAAAGATTTCAGTCTTGTTGGGGATTCAAAAGTAGGAAGATGTTTGACATACAGAAGGAGAGTGGCTGTCCCAGGCATACCAGGTGATGTGGAAAAGGTAGACTTTACTGAGAGGAGGTAACTAAGGAAGCCTTAAGGTGAGTGGAGTTAAGGCATGATGGGTTTTTTATATATGGAGACATACCCATCTCATAGAGCTGGAAGGGACCTTGAAAGGTCATGGAATCCAGTCCCCTGCCTTTACTAGTAGGACCAAGTACTGATTTTTTGCCTCGGATCCCTAAGTGGCCCCCTCAAGGATTGAACTCATAACCCTGGGTTTGGTAGGCTAATGTTCAAACCACTGAGCTGTCCCTCCCTCTTAATATAGTGTGTTAGAACTGAGCTATCTCTTTGAGATTAAATCCAATGTTCTACAAAGAAAACAAACGGTTGACCTTCTTGAAACTCATCTTTAACATTTTAGATAAGCAAAGCCATAAAAAACTGGTCTTCAGCAGCTTGCTGGACTATACTGTAAACAGGGCAGTTCATCTTGCTATTCTTTTTCTGTCTAGGGGAAGTGTACCAAAGCTAAACTTGGGCAGCAGTGGCACCACTCAGACTACAGGAATCACTGGGGGTTTTGGACTTGCTAACAGTACTGCCCTTACGAGCTCTATACCAAGCAGTGTGTCTTCAAGTCAGGTAGCAGCTCCTTCTGGCTTTGTTTTTGGCCCCACTACCACCACCACTGCTCAGGCTGGGACAACTGGAGGATTCAACTTTGCCAGCAGCGGAACAGCTCAGACTGGAACCCCGAACTTTAATATCAGCTCTGTGGGAAGTACAACTCAGCAAGTAGCACCTACAGGATTAACCTTTGGAGCAGCCCCAGCTGCTGCCACCATTGCAGCAACTACTGCACAACCAGCCACTGCCTTCAGTCTTGGGGGACAGTCGACAGGTGAGTATCAAGCTTGAATCGGAAGCCCAAGTATTAGCAGTACAGTAACTCTTCACTTAATATTGTAGTTATGTTCCTGAAAAACGCAACTTCAAGCAAAATGATGTTAAGTAAATCCAATTTCCTCATAAGAGTTAATGTAAATGAGGGGGTTAGGTTCCAGGGAACTTATTTTTTTACACACACACACACACACACACACACACACACACACACACACACACACACACACACACACACACACACACACACACACACACACACACACACACACACACACACACACACACACACACACACACACACACGTTTTAAACAAACAATTCAATACTGGTACACAGTGATGTTTGTGAAGCTTGGTTGAGGTGGAGGAGTCAGACAGTGGGATATTTCTCTTACTGCTAAAGATGAACTAGCAATTGGCTGAGCCCTCACTCGCTCTACAAGGCAGCAAGAATGGAGGGGAATATGCGCATTTCTCTTTTAAGTACACTGCCTTGTTAATTAGATCAGAAGCTGCAAGCTCCCTTCCTCCTGAGCCCTGGTGTGGCCCTCCCCACACTTCGCTTTGTGGAAGATGTTGTAAGTGGAGTGCAGGGGGGAGGGGGACATCCTGACTTTAGCTCCCTCTTCCTCCCCCACCCCCCCAACAAGCAGGAATCTCAGGGAGCTGCTCCAAGGCAGAGGGCAGTAGCAGCACATGGCAGTGTGGGGAGGGACAGCTTTGAACTGCAGGCAGCTGTTTCACAGGAACTTAGGGGAGCGAGGAGCTGATGGTGGGGGGGCTGCTGGTCTACCCTGGTTCCAAGCCCCCACCAGCTAGTTGCAACAGGCTGCTCTTCCTGCAAGCAGTAGACAAAACAGGCAGCTGCCAAATGACGTTAGAAGGGAACATTACACAACTTTAAATGAGCGTGTTCCCTAATTGATCAGTAACATAAGAGTGTTAACCGGGACGACTTTAAGTGAGGAGTTACTGTATTATATTCATATTAAAGCTCCTCCAGTCAGCTGACTTCTGAAGCTATGTAAATGAAATGGTATTTACTTATTAAAAGTTCTAATAATGCAGGTGAATTGATGTTTTGATTGAGAAATGGATACTGAAGTCTGCTGTTTCAGTCTGGTGTGAAATAGAAATGATGCTGTTTCCAATATATACCTGGCCGAAGTCGCCAGTTATCTGTAACATTTTTTCATGTAGTCTTTTAAGATGGCATCTCTGTAGATGGTCTCAATAATGTGACAGAATTACCAAGTATACTTTGCCCCCTAAATGTTGATAGTCAGCTTTATCTCTTTCTTGATGCCTACTAGATAATATGAAATTTAGAAAATATACACAGTAGAACCTTAGCAGGAGCGTTTTTGTTTGCTACTTCAGATTGCTGTAATGGGAAATGACAGAGTGTGAGCATGCACAGAATCAACAAATTAATTTGTGCCCTAGTTGGTCCAGCGTGGTTAATAGGCCGCTGTCTTTTGTAGGCCACTTTGCAAAGGAAATTTATTTTTCACAGCACTCCAATCTAAGGCCATAATGCTGGGATGAGTGGTCTGCAGGCTTATCTCATTAAATCTGGGGCTACTGACTTACTCGTGTCTTATGTATGAGCATCTAGATGAACACAGATGATGGGATGAAATAAGAGTTTAGAAAGAAACAGATTGCAGAGATGACACTGGGAGCGTCTGACCTTTATTTTGCAGGACTTGGAACGTCTTTGCAATCACAGTTCCACAAACCTTTGTGGAAAGAGTTTGGTACCATAGTACTGTGACTGTTACAGATGAATATCTCTTATGAGAACTATATTTTCTGTAAGTGCTGGGTTTTAATTTCAAAGGACTGAAATAATTCTGCCACCTCCTGAGTGTAGGCAGCAAGTTGAAAATTGGTTGCATTTGTAAAATCAGTTCTCTTTAGAAATAAGATCTATATGTGGGTAAAAAGACTTTGCATTTATAGTCAGTTGCTCAATGGATTCTGTGCCAGGGGTTTGAAGCCACTACTGTATACTTCCCAGGCCATTAAGAATAGTTCCAGTACCTCGGACACGGACAAAGTAGAAGCAGCAAAAAGCTTGACACATCAGCACGAAGTTGCAGTGATGGTCTTTTAGACACTAAAAAGTGGGGGGAAGTCTATAGCCTGGGTGGGTGATGTCAGCTGCAGTTAGTCTGCATTAGAGCAAATCCTAAAAGTTGTGGACAGAATGTATTAGATGTAGTGAATCCCATTGACAGTGCTTGGTCTAGGTCTGTCAGAGAGACATCGATATTAATCTGTAATAGATACTCTTAGCTCTACCCCTTTTGGATATTGTGGGTTTTTTCAGTCTCTCTCTGCAGTTGCAGGTATTTCAGAGTCTCTGCTTGAGAACTGGGTGCTCTTGTTTCATTCTTTTTGTATTTCTTAATCCAGGTTTAAATTTTGGAATACTGGCCTCAACAGCAGCCACCTCTGCATCTACAGGAACACTGACAGCTACTACTACCCAGGGACCTAGTTTATCATTTGGAACCAAACTCGGAGGTAGGTGGTGACTGAGGCTTGGTGACTGAAAGATGAGTCAGGGTGAAGGGGGTCTGACCACCCTGCTTGAAGTAGTTCTGTTTGTTGGAGTGTGGAGAACAGATCAATATAAGAGTGGAATGGGCGCGTTATACTTTCTTAAGTGAATTTGCTCATTGGTCAGATTCTGTAAGTTCTCTAAGCACCTTCTTATTTTACTATATTGCTCAATTTTACTTTGTACAGAGTTTTGCGTATGAAAACTATATTTCATGGTTCTTTATGGGGTAAAATAAAACAGAAAGAGGAGCTTAAGGGTGATGGGGGGAGAGATACTTTTAAAATTAATTTTAAAAAGATATGGAGCACTGAGGCATAATACAGTAAAACTTTCAGAAAACAGAAGCTGCAGAGGAGGAGACTCTTACATCAATAGAAGATGAGTGTAGATCAGGGGTTCTCAAACTTCATTGTACCATGACCCCCTTCTGACAACAAAAAATACTACATGACCCGAGGGGGAGGGGGAGACTGAAGCCTGAGCCCCGGTGCCCTGGGCAGGGGGTGCCAAAGCCCAAGCGCTCTATCGGGGGGGTGGGGGGGAGGGCTGTAACCTGAGCCCTGCCACTCAGGGCTGAAGCCCTCAGGCTTCGGCCCTGGGTGGTGAGGCTTGGGCTTCAGGCCTGGGCCCCAGAGACCCTAATGCCAGCCCTAGTGATCCCATTAAAATGAGGTCATGACCCACAGTTTGAGAACCATTGGTGTAGATGAATGGAGAGAAGGTGTGTCAAAGAAAAGGTCCCATTCTTTGCTTTGTTTTGTTCTGAGTATGTGTGCTGAAGCTTCAGTGAAGGATATGTTTGTATGGGTTTTGGTTTTTTCTGTTCTAGGTTTGACTGCAGCATCCACAGCTCCTACCACCACAGCTTCCCTTCTTGGTTCATCTGGGCCTACTTTGTTTGCATCCATAGCAAGTTCTTCAGCTCCAAACTCCTCTGCCGCCACAGGCCTCTCACGTAAGTCACAGAACATGTATCTGACAGTTTTCCTCACAGTCTAGCCTCGTAGTAGGTGGTCAAGGAGTAGGTTCGCAGGTTCTGTCTGTGGTGATGGTGCTTTTTCACTAAAGTGGCGAAATCATAAGGTACAACTACACAGTTATTTTGGTCTTTGATAGTGTCAGCTTGTCTTTGTCTGCTTCAGGGCAAAAATCTTGTCAGTGATGTATCCTGTTCATTGCATAGAAACTTTTGTCCAGAACATAATGCATGTGAGAAGAGTGGCAATTTTAACTAACTCTGATTTTTTTTCTTTTTTGTCCACTCTCCTGATATTATCACAGCTGAACATGCCTGTGACTCTGATTACATGTGTTAACCTCAGGTGTGATCTATACTACAGAATTAGGTTGACATAAGGCTGCTTACATCAACCTAACTCTGGGTATGCCTACACTACGAGATTATTCCGATTTTACATAAACCAGTTTTTTTAAAACAGATTGTATAAAGTTGAGTGCTCGTGGCCATACTAAGCACATTAATTCAGTGGTGTGCATCCATGTACCGAGGCTAGCGTCAATTTTCTGGAGCGTTGCACTGTGGGTAGCTATCCCATAGTTCCCGCAGTCTCCCTCGCCCATTGGAATTCTGAGTTGAGATCCCAATGCATGATGGTGCAAAAACAGTGTCGCGGGTGATTCTGGGTAAATGTCGTCACTCATTCCTTCCTCCGTGAAAGCAACTGCAGACAATCATTTTGCGCCTTTTCCGTGGATTGCCCTGGCAGACGCCATAGCATGGCAGTCATGGAGCCCATTTTGCCTTTTGTCACTGTCACCATATGTGTACTGGATGCTGCTGACAGAGGCGGTACTGCAGTGCTACAAAGCAGCATTCATTTGCCTTTGCAAGGTAGCAGAGACGGTTACCATCCCTATTGCACCATCTGCCATGCCATTGTAAATTGGCGATGAGATGACGATTATCAGTCGTTCTGTACTGTCTGCTGCTGTCATGGGTGCTCCTGGCTGGCCTCGCTGAGGTCAGCCGGGGGCACATGGACAAAAATGGGAATGACTCCCTGGGTCATTCCGTCCTTTATGTTCTGTCTAAAAATAGTCAGTCCTACCTAGAATATGGGGCAAGTGTACTAGAGACCCAGAGAGCACAGCCGCTCCATGTCAGAGCCCCAGAGATCCTGCAGAAATGATGATCTGCATGCCATTCTAGGGGTTGCCTCTGCAACAACCCCACCCATTACTTCCCTCCTCCCCCAACCCTCCTGGGCTACCGTGGCAGTGTCCCCCCCATTTGTGTGATGAAGTAATAAAGAATGCAGGAATAAGAAACACTGACTTTTTAGTGAGATAAAATGAGGGGGAGGAAGCCTCCCGCTACTATGATAGTCCAGGCAGTACAGAATCTTTTCTTTAGACATGAAAGGGGGAGCAGGGGGTGCAGCTGATGGAGCTCAGCCTGCAGTTGCTATGATGAAGATGGTTACCAGCCGTTCTGTACCATCTGCCGGGAATGACCGAGAGTCATTCCCATTTTTACCCAGGCGCCCCCGGCCAACCTCACCGAGGCCAGGCAGGAGCACTCACGGGCTGAGGATGACGAAGGATAGCAGTCATATTGTACCGTCTGCCACCGGGAAGGTGATGCTGGTGTTCAGCGCTGCAGCACCTTGTCTACCAGCAGCATGCAGTAGACATAGGGTGACATTGAAAAAAGGCGAGAAACGTTTTATTCCCTTTTCTTTCTGGGGGGAGGGTGTAAATTGACGACATATACCCTGAAACACCCCGGAAAATGGTTTTGACCCTTCAGGCATTGGGAGCTCAGCCAAGAATGCAAATGCTTTTCGGAGACTGCGGGGACTGTGGGATAGCTGGAGTCCTCAGTACCCCCTCCCTCCATGAGCGTCCATTTGATTCTTTGGCTTTTTGTTACGCTTGTCACACAGCACTGTGCTGTGGCCTCTGTCTGTCATAGCCTGGAGATTTTTTCAAATGTTTTGTCATTTCATCTTCTGTCACGGAGCTCTGATAGAACAGATTTGTCTCCTCGTACAGCGATCAGATCCAGTATCTCCCGTACGGTCCATGCTGGAGCTCTTTTGGGATTTGGGACTGCATGGCCACCTGTGCTGATCAGAGCTCCACGCTGGGCAGACAGGAAATGAAATTCAAAAGTTCATGGGGCTTTTCCTATTTACCCGGCCAGTGCATCCGAGTTCAGATCGCTTTCCAGAGCAGTCACAATGGTGCACTGTGGGATACCGCCCGGAGGCCAATACCATCAATTTACGACCACACTAACCCTAATCCGACATGGCAATACTGATTTCAGCGCTACTACTCTCGTCGGGGAGGAGTACAGAAACTGGTTTAAAGAGCCCTTTATATCGATATAAAGGGCCTCGTTGTGCAGACAGGTGCAGGGTTAAATTGGTTTAACACTGGTAAATTCAGTTTAAACGCGTAGTGTAGATCAGGCCTCTGTGAGTGCCTACGTTACAATGTTGTTCCTGCGGATGTAAGTCGCTCACTACACTGACTTAATAACTCCACCTCACCGAGAGGTGTAGCGCTTAGGTTTGTGTAGTTAGGTCGATGCAGTGTTAGTATAGACACTGCATTGACTGTTATGGCTGTCAGTCCCTGGCGGCTGACAGCCAGGAGCTGTCAGTTAAATTGGTGGAAGCGCTCCTGAGGACGTGCACTGCTGACAGCAGGAGGGGAGTTTGGACATGAAAAAATTAATGACTATAGTGACTGCACAGCAGTGTAACTTAAGTTGACTTAATTTTGTAGTGTAGATTTGCCCTCCTTGTGCCATTATCTCTGAGATAGTGTTTATGATGCTCAGGTCTTCACATTCCATTTTCAAGTGAGGTGCTGGTTTGGGGAAGGGTGTGTGTGAATATTTGGTTGTTTTAATATGCTGCGTATCTAGGTAATTCTTTTGTGGTAGAAGATGTGCTAGCTGCTGTCAGTTACTTCATACCAGGAAATACTAACCCTCTTCTGCCCACTTTAGGGTAGTTAATCTTACCCTGTGTCCAACTGCTCTCTCACTTTCCAACCCTATAAATGTGTTAACAGTCATAGTCAACAATGGGAAAATAAACCTGACTACAAGAATTTTGCCACAACGAGTGATTTCTGCTGTTAATATAGCTATTTGTGTAGAAAAACACCACTGTGTACCTAGCCAGAGAGATGTTTTAAAAGTCCTTTGGGGAAGTGAAAGTGTGGGTTTATTGCACTACAGTCCTTTTGGCTTCTGGAGAATATCTTTTTTAATTGCTCACCTGTAACTTTTAGTAGCTTATGTATTTGCTGTATGAATAATAGAATAATTTGCCAGATTTTCTTCAAGTACTTGATGTAAAACATAGAATCATAGAAATGTAGGACTGGAAGTGACCTCAATAGGTCATCTAGTCCAGTCCCTTGCACTATGGCAGGGCTAAGTATTAGACCATCCCTGACAGGTGTTTGTCCAACCTGTTCTTAAAAACATCTAATGACAGATTCCACAGCTTCCCTAGGTTATTTTGTTCCAGTGCTTAAATACCCTTAAAGTGAGGAAGTTTTCCATAATATCTAACCTAAATCTCACTTGCTGCAATTTAAGCCCATTAATTCTTGTCCTGTCCTCAGTGGTTAAGGAGAACAATTTATCACCCTCCTCTTTATAACAATCTTTTACGCACTTGAATACTGATATCATGTCTCTTCTGTCTGCTCTTTTCCAGACTAAAAAAACCATTTTTTTCCCAATCTTTTCTCCTAGTTCTTATTTTCAAGACTTTTTTTAATTACTTTTGTTGCTCTCCTCTGCACTTTCTCCAATTTATCCACACCTTTCCTGATGTGTGGTTCCAAGAACTGGACACAGTACTCCAGTGGAGGCCTTACTAGTGTTTGAGTAGAGTAGAAGAATTTCTCCTTGTCTTGCTTACAGCACTCCTGATAATACATCCCAGAATGATGTTTGATTTTTTTTTGCAACAATATTACATGTAGTTAAAGCGTCTTGAAGCTTCAGGATAAGGTGGTTCCTGGTCTAATCAGTTGTGATTCAAGCTCTCCAGAATGCTCACTTTCTTTGCCCCTTCCCTTCCAAAGAGCCTGGAGGAGGGCTTTTGGCTTGCTCATGACAATCAGGTGTCCTCTTCTTTTTTTTTTCAATAAAGGCCTGTACCTTGGCTGCACTGTTTGTGGAGGGTTTTTTTCTTAGATGACACTTTCTTTACTCTGTGGACCAGAGTAATTTTGTTTTAAATATTATTCAGCTGTTTCAGGTGTTAGGACATAAAAGCAGAAAGTTGGGTCCATCAGCAAATACATATGCTACATAACTTCAGGATCACCTTCATTTTCTGTATAAGAGAGGAACAGTGCAGTTTACCAGAGAGAGCATGCAAAACTGAGCCACCTGAAGTAAGAAATAGCAACTCATTTGCATTAGAAGAAACCAGACAGTATTTTGAGATCTTTAGTCTGTGTTCCTATGAACACAGATCACTCCAACCAAATTACATTACATGTTACAAAAACTCAGTGAGTATGGAGTCAATCATGCGCCTCATGGGGACCAAACTTGTCCCTGGTGTAACACCATTGAAGTTAGTGGAGTTCTACCAGAAATGAATTTGGCTTACTGCCTTCATTCTGCTTATGTTTTGGCATCCCTTTTCCAAAGTGTATCTCTGTGGGGCTTAGTGAATTTGGCAAGATAGTCTTCTGAGTTTAGCCATATCCGGGATGCTATATTTGATAGAGTGGATTGTTTCCGTAATGAGTTACTCCGAATCCTCACTCTCATTTAGCCTCTGAGTACTTATAGTTCCAAGATTGTGTTCCCAAGCTAACTTGAGCCTGGTGTTTGGGTCATATTGGCTGTTCTAGCAGTTTGTATCAGTTGAATGTTGCATGTTTCAAATTATCTAAATATAATTGTTAGTAGCTTTCTAGCTGAATTGAGAAGAACTCTTAAAACAGCTGTGAGGCCTTCTGCATGTGTCCATAGTTTCAACCTTCCAGTCTTCACCTAGGTGCCTGGACGTTCCCTCAGCCCACTTAGTATTGGTTCATTGCTAGTACAGATAAAACAGGGACCAGAGCACAGTAACTTTCTAAAGGGGATCCCCTGTTCAGTGGGACACACAGGAATATGTGTAATTTTCTTCTGTTTGCAGTTGGTGGCACCTCAACTGCAGCAACCAGTCTGGGTACTCTCGGATTTGGATTAAAGGTCCCTGGAACAACGACTGCTGCAACCATCACTACCACGAGTAAGGACTAGATTCTGAAAAGAATGAGAATGGTCATGCTGATAACACTATTGTATAGTCCCATGGTTCTCAGTCTCTTTCTACTCAGTATCTGAAAAACATCCTGTGTTGTGATACATCTGGTCCCACAATTCTTTATGGCCATTATGGACTTGTGTTCACAGCAAGAAACCATGGGTGGTCTTGGCTGGGGGCTGTAAGAGTTTGGCAGTCTGGTTTACAAGGTTGGTGAGGGGCAGCTGTTACTGGGGTAGCATCTCCCTCCCCAGCCACCAGCCTTCCTACACAGCAGGTATAGCATTGCTTCAAGAGGCTGTGGATCTAGCTGCACACTGTAGGGATAGAGGGGAGAGAGAAATAGGATTAAGGAGCTGCAGTAGGATTAGTTGGGGTGACTAGGATGAGGTGGAAATAGGATAGAAAGGGAGCATTTAGCTTCTTCCCTGCCCTGGATCCTAGAGAGTGCAGAATTTTGAAGCCTTTTCCCCACTTCTATCAACCAGTGCGTTGTTTCAACTTCTGAGTTGCATCCAACTGGTTGGGAAGTCCTTGTCTAGACTTAATAATAGCACAGTATCAAGATCCAGGACCTAGCATCCTGTTCCTGACTCTGCCAGTCAGTTGCTTTGTGATCCTTGCCTGTCTGTCTTAGCTTGCCTTTTTGCAAAAGAGTAGTATTGCCCAACAAGCATTGAGGCTTGTTTCCTTCAGGTTCATAAAGAGCTTTGAGATCCTGGGACAGAAGGTGCTGTATAACTGTCAAGTTTTATTAACAGATGTTCATCAACATCACTAAAACATTTTTTTAGTTCACCAGCTCTGCTTATAAGAAGTCCAATTCCAAAAGAAGAGTGGTGATGCACATGCAGAGCCATATGTAGATCCAATATTCTAGTAGTTGGGGTCCTGCAGATCTGGGTTGAGAGAGATACGTGCAGAGTTTGCATTGTATCTTTCTCAGTATTACCTGGTTAAATACGTGCTTTCAGTCCCTCATTTTAATAGAGACACTTGGATTGGAAGGGAACTTGGGGATTTCAGTCCATCCCTGTCCATTGTAGCAAAATTGATTTATTTATAATCCGTCTTCTCTCTATATATCTCTATAATTTGAAAAGTAAGAGCAATAAGCCGCCACTTGCTGCTTATACAGAGTAGAGCTTTCTAAAGATCTCACAGCACCTTACAAAGGTGGATAAGTAGCATTATCTGCATCTTACAAATGGAGAAACTCAAGTGAAGTGGCTAATCTAGATCACATACTCAAGGTAATTTGTGAATAGAACTCATGTCTCCTAATTTCCAATCTTGTGTCCAATCTGCTAGATCACAGCTGACCATTCCTCTCCTTTTATGTATGGTGTGACACTAAACCTTTCCTTGCAGGCACTTCTTCTGCCCCTAGCACAGGCTTTGCCTTGAATCTTAAACCACTGACCACCACTGGTAGCATTGGTGCTGTGACTTCTACTGCTACTATAGCTACCACAACAACCAGGTGAGTCCTTTCAGCCAATTGAGTTACTGCCAACTGTCCTAGTTCAGTGGCTGGGTATTGAGAGTGAGTGTTCAAATTCAAGATGTAGTCAGTTTATTGGATTTTGAGTGGAGGAATCAGAATCGGCTACTCCAGACAAAGAGACTGTGGTGGGATTAGAACACAGCAGTACAGTGAGTATCATAGATATACCATATCCTGGCAAGGATGTTCTGTTGGGGTCTGTTTGTAATTCAGTGGTTGTGTGGTTAACGCTAGCTGTGCTGTCAGCTTTATATCCCGTCATTTTTGAGCTTGTATTGATTCTAATGCTTAATGCTCTCTCAACTTCCCCAACCCCAGTGCTCCCCCAGTGATGACTTATGCTCAGTTGGAGAGTCTGATTAATAAATGGAGCCTGGAACTGGAGGACCAGGAGAAACATTTTCTTCATCAGGCTACACAGGTCAATGCCTGGGATCGGACACTGATTGAGAATGGAGAGAAGGTGAGATGACATGCCTTATCAACCTGCTTTTCACATAGGGCCAGATTTTTAAAGGTATTTGAGTGCCCAAAGATGCAAATAGGCACCCAGTGGGATTTTCAGCATGCTTAAGAGCTGCCCAGATAAGATGAGAAATCTTAAGCCAGTGTGTTGCCTAGAAGTTGGCTTTTGTGGCCATAGCTCCAGTGCTAAATCTAAAATGTTCTCTATAAACATTGATACCAATATTTCCTCTTTCTAGTACACAATTTTCATGGGAGCAGCAAAGAATCCTGTGGCACCTTATAGACCAACAGACGTTTTGGAGCATAAGCTTTCGTGGGTGAATACCCACTTCCTCAGATGCATGCATCTGAAGAAGTGGGTATTCACCCACAAAAGCTTATGCTCCAAAACGTTTGTTAGTCTATAAGGTGCCACAGGATTCTTTGCTGCTTTTACAGATCCAGACTAACACAGCTACCCCTCTGATAATTTTCATGGGGTTTTTCTCAATCCCACCTCTTTTTCTCTACCCCTACATCCTGACAGATGATTTCTGAATTCTATTATTACAGTCTGCTAAATGCTGTGTTCCTGTCTGGTTGTAGATTACTTCATTACACAGAGAAGTGGAAAAAGTGAAGCTGGATCAGAAGAGGTAAGAGACTGAGTGCTTTAGTGATGTGTTTTTTGTTTTCCTGGGATAGTGTTCTTTCCATCTCCTTGCAGCCTTCTGATAATGAAGAGTTTATACACCACATATAACTCTCCCCTAAGTTGCTTTCAGTAGCACACTTGTTTATTTGTCTTTTTGCAGGTTGGATCAGGAACTTGATTTCATCCTGTCGCAACAGAAGGAGCTGGAAGATTTGCTAATTCCTCTGGAGGAGTCTGTAAAGGAACAGAGTGGGACTATCTACTTGCAGCACGCAGATGAGGAGCGGGAGCGAACGTAAGGAAGTGACCCTAGTTAAGCACATGATAGGCCAGAGCTAATGTAGTAAAATTTGCGAACAGGAAGAACTAAACTTGGACTACAGGGCATTCTAGGGGGTTGCTATAGGATGAGGAAACTAGTAACAGCTTTTTCTGGAACATAGTCTTCTCAGTGGCTTGCATTTCCCATATTGGAAGTGTAGACAGAGGAATAGGGAAGTAGAGCTGTCTATATATTTTATTAGATACCCCAAAAGACCTCAATTTTTGCTATGTGGACGTAACTAGCTATTTGAGGTCAGTCTATTCATTTTTGGAATGATCTCTGTCATACTACTGAAAGTGAAGTCCCATGGGTGCTGATTAGAGCCAGGGAAGCAGTGTGTGTGATTATTCAAGTCATGCAAGCATTTTAGGGCAAGGACTGGTGAGTTCTAGTAAGGCAACCAGAGAGGGTGTCTGACTTGCCCAAGAGATGTCTTGCAGGATCTGGACCAGTTGATTTGTTTCATTCCTCTGGCAGGGTGTGAGGAGAATATTCTGTTGAATCTTAAATGTCAAAGAGCATTGAAGACATCTCTGTTCCTAGTGTTCACATGTCTCTCTCCTATGAAAGAACGTTGGTGTTGCCTAGTTGGTGGGGCAAAATGTTCTTCTAGTGTACCTGGTAAATCTGTTTGATTTGAAACACTCTGACCACATCTACTCCTATGTGCTTTGCAGCTATAAATTGGCTGAAAACATAGATGCCCAGTTAAAGCGTATGGCACAGGATCTCAAAGACATCATTGAGCACCTGAATACATCTGGGGGCCCTGCTGATACCAGCGACCCAGTGAGTATGAGCCAAGTACTCTTGTGAAGGTGGTAAAATCTCTTATCGGCCATTTAACTTGTGTAGTTCTGAATGCTCCTCATGTCCTTTGTATTTTCAGGATTTGAAGAGGATTTTACAGCTTTTACTCCCTAGTTTTTTTTCTGTTGGCCAAACTCCTGTTCCAGCACAAGCCAGTGTGTCTCCCTTATGCTTACTGTAGGGTCACATGAACATTATAAAAGCAGCCAGCAGAGAGATTGCATGGGGAGGTTTTGCAGACACTCACCTGTTGTATTTATCTTTTATAAACATATATTTTTGAAGTCTGGAAGATATTTTCCACCATATTGTAGACTTTTGTAGACCTATCAGATTTTGGGTGTGAACTTTGGATAGTCCTTTGTGCGCCACTCAGCTGCCCCAAGGACAACAGGCCATCTCTTGCCTGAGTTTAGGACTAAATGCTGTGTATGTTTACCACAGATAGCGTGGCTGTAATCCTGCTTACTATTATGCTTCTTGCATATTACTTGTGACGGATCAGAATTCTCCTATATACATCTGTCATTATTTCCGTCTTCTGTTGTACTTCATCTTCTAATTCAGACCTAAATTCTCATCTCTTTCTCCTACATATCAACTTGATTTTAATCTCCATCATGGTTTTTGCCTGTAGGCTTGTCAGTGGAGAACTTCCGTTTTGCTGAACATTGCAGAGCAGGGAGCTTTCCCAGCCTCTTCTACACCACCTTGAGAGTAAACCTTTTATGGGTGTATGATGTATCTGACCTCTATTAGCCTAAGAAAGTCCAGGCCGCAAGGATATTTTCCAAACCAGAGGTCCCCCATACAGCTGTGCTGTGTGCTACTTCCGTACTAGCTTCACTTGGGTGAAGTGACTGCTAGATTTGCTAAATGTATGGAGTACTTAGCCCTGACTGCTACAGAAAGCCCTGAGGACCAGGCTAGACTTTTATGTCTAACTGGTATTTCTTACTGTTCATTTTCACGTTACAAACAGAATAAATCACGCCTAAAATCTTGCATCCGTTTCTCTCCAGCTCCAGCAGATCTGTAAAATTTTGAATGCACACATGGATTCATTGCAGTGGATTGACCAGAACTCCGGTAAGAACCTTTTTAAAAAAATAAATAAAAAATGAACTGGCCAAAATGTCAGGTCTGAACTGCACTTAGGAGGGAAGATTGGATATCTTGAAGGAGGAGGGGAAGTGTAATCTCTTACTGGCCTCTCTATTCAGGTGCTTAGTGGAGAGATTGGAGGTTGAGAGATCAGCTAGACATTGACAGGTACTGGTAGTGAACTGTGCAAAACAATCACTTTTTATAAAGTTAAAATACTAAGTGCAATTCTGGTGTATGTGTTTCTTGATCATAGATCACTTCAGAAAGATACATGAGGAGTCTTCCCCAAGGACCTAGTCTAATATCATTTGGATTCCCTTATCTCTTCATTCTCCGTTAAAGCCCTATAGACTCAGTAGTTTCTGGATGAAGTTCCTGGGCGTTTGCTAAATATGTTAGGAAAATCAGTGTTCTAAAACTATCAATAGAAAATGACTTCCCTATTAATAGTCTGAACATGGGTTTTTATGATGTTATCAACCTTTTCTTTATGGAAATTGTCTTTTGAGGGTCACAGATGCCAATTTTTAAAATGCTCTTTTCACCTCCACTGGCCTTCCTACCTCAGTATCTATCCTGTGGCCCCCCTCTCTCCTGAGTTTCAGCTCAGGAAGATTGCTTCTTTCGCTGTTAGCTGAGGTCAAACATTCCTTCCCTGCAAGTGCAGTAACTCCATTTTCTGAGGGACACTGCAGAAGTTGCAGAGTAACTTCAAAAAGATAATACTGAACAGATGTTATACTTGGTATTAGAAAGGAAGATTGCTCTTCAGGGACTGGGTTTTTTCATGAAAATATTGGGATGCTTCCAGGGTTTAATTGCTTTTTCTAAAGTTATTACACATAGTTTTCATAACCAGGAACCATCTGTCTCCCAGTAAAGGATCCTGAGTATTCTAGCTAGTTTGCAACTCTCCTTAACCGAACCTACTTAGCCACAAGGGGACACTGTTGACTGATGTGGTGCTGCTCTTTCCAGGCCTCAGGTACACCAGCTCTGCTGCACTCTCAACTCCTGAAAAGCTGTGACTGTCCCCAAACCTATGGTGGTTGTTCATCCCTTTTGAAAGAAAGCGCAACTCCCTTGATTTAAATAGACTTGTCTGATTATACCAGAGCTGTATTTGGCTTCCAGATTCCTAAAAGGTTTTAACTTCTCAGTACCTAGTGCTTGTCATCATGATGAGTTTTGACAGTTTCTGGGATGTCGCCTGTAGCAGCAGATCTGTGGGTCCAGTTGCAGGAAGTATCTGGAAATGTCAGTCTAGGGTAAAGCAGTTGCCTGTTTCTTTTGAAGATGATTATTAAAGGGGTTGCAATTTGTTCCATCAATGTGAGAATTTTTCTTGTATTACAAATAGGACCCTATCAAATTCATGGTCCATTTTGGTCAATTTCACAGTCATAGGATTTTAAAAATAATAAATTTCATTATTTCAGCTATTTAAATCTGAAATTTCATGGTGTTGCAATTGATCTGAAAAGGAGTGGAGGGGGTGGGAGGGTTGTGGTACTGCTACCCTTACTGCTGCAGCTGGTGGCTCCCTTCAGAGCTGGGCAGCTGAAGAGCGGCGGCTGCTGGCCGGGATCCCAGCTTTGAAGGCAGAGCCACCGTCAGCAGCAGTGCAGAAGTAAGGGAGGCATGGTATGGTATTGTGCTAACCTTTTGTCTGTGCTGCTGTTGGTGGGGCACTGCCTTCAGAGCTGGGTGCCGGCCAACAGCTGCCACTCTCCGGCCATCCAGCTCTGAAGGCAACACAGAAATAGGGTGGCAATACCACGATACTCCCCTGAAATAACCTTGTGACCCCCCCTGCAACTCCCTTTTGGGTCAAGACCCCCTCTTTGAGAAACTCTGGTGTCCCCCGTGGAATCTGGTCTTGTGTGCTTTTACCCTAGACTATACAGATTTCACGGTCCATGATGCGTTTTTCATGGCTGAATTTGGTAGGGTCCTAATTATAGATCACGGCTATTCAGCCAATTAATTAGATCACTATATTAATTGAATAGACCAGTGTCTATTTTTAGGGGATATGCAAGTTTCAAAGAGGAACCTATCAACTTTAGTATGGTAGGGCAAGTCCCTCAAGCAGGAGTAGGAGCAGTGGATGTTACAAAATGTACTGTTTTCCCTAAATGATTCATCTGCTTCCTTTGTTCCCTTGGAGTGTTGAGCAAATGTAAGTGTTCCTGTTCCTATTTACACTTACCCATTATGTGCCTGCCTTCTGCAACAGCCAGAATGGCTTGTCCCATTGGCAGGACTGGGAGAAGTGGAGCTTCTAAGATAATACTGTTCTTGATTTAAAAAATGTAAAACATAGAAACTGTTCACAAGTTTCTAAATTCCATTCCCTTAAAATATGTTCAGGGCCACTTCATAAAAGCAAAGTAGCTTTTCTAGATAATTGTAACATCTGTTATCTTGCTGAGGGATTTCTTAATAAGACTTATGTAACTTTAACATTTGCATCCAGAGAGCTGTATTAGTTCAGTAAATGTGTGGGGGGGTTAAAATATGAAACGGACACCTAGTAGATTCCAAACTCTCGTGTTGCTGAGATCTTTGGCTAATTTGCTTCCCATTTCCAATGAGTCCACTCCTTCTTGGCACACCATGGTCCCCTAAGATGACAAGATCTCGTAGCTGGGGGAACACAGGTATAGTCTAGATAATCTTAAATCTCTCCTCTTGCCAAAAGAATGCCAAAATATTTTACTTTCTTCTGTTTCTCTTATTAAATGTTTGAGGGTTACCATAGCTGACTGGACACTAGTGAGAGCTCTGCTTTGTAGTGGGAGTATTAAATTTTGAGATGCGTATATGTGTAGCTGATAGTGGGGCTAAAACTTGCTGTACAAAAAGAGTACCCTGTATAATATGGAGCTTTGAAAGGGTAGTTAAATTTGCAGAGCTACTAGTTCTTGGAAATATGGGTCACTGCATGTGTTTTAAAGCTTCTAATGCACGTTAACTGCAAAGGGGAAGCTTGTTTGTCCAGGAGACAGAGCTTTCCTGGAGTCTGGCTTCAGACTGGAATTAACTCCTGCAGACTCTAAAGTACCAACACAAAACGTGCTGCTTTCTGTTCCAAGTGCAAAATACATTTCAACCTGCCTTCATTAATAAAAACACATACCATAATTTAAATTCATTAAAATTTATATATATTAAACCCATATATAATTTTCTCTTTAAGAGGAGAGAAGAAAGAATACATCCCAAATGCTAATCGGGTCACTTAATGTACTACTGGAAGAGTCTGGTATCGCATGTTAGATGTATTACAAGAACTTAAATAGACTAGAATGTCTCCATTCTACAGACCCATAGTGCAGCTTTATGATGAAGATTGGTGAAATTATTCTGGAGGAATCATTTACAGGTGTTCAGAAAAAGTAGACTTTTTCAGTGCAGTGCCTACAGCGTACAGAACTATTAAAGCAATTTACTTATTTTGCAGACAATAATTGAGAACGGATTATAGGTCATGAAGGGGCACAGTGGATAGTGTGTGTGTGTGTGCGCACGCATAATTTGTGTATTTCCAACTATGGAGCCTGTTCCAGCTACTGATGTTCAGCAAGTCTTTAGTTTCTAACTTTGTAAAACTTTTGTTGAAGATGTAAATGAAATAACATAAATTAATGTAAACCAAATTGAAGTTGGGTCAGCAAGGAAGATTGGAATGATGGCTAAAATGTCCTCTTGGGCTTGTCCACTTGTTTCTGGGTGTTGCTAAGAGTTTCTGCCATCATAGCCTTCCCATGAGCCTTTTGCAGTTCAGCAGTGTCTCCTGCTGGGTTTTTCTCTCCTCTTCTGTTCTCAAACCTATCTTAACCATTGATCTTTACTCTTTCTGAGACACTCTTCTCTCCTCCAGACCTATGCTGCCTAGGGCTCTCTCTTATGATGATCATGTGATCCTCGTGTGTGTATTGTTTTTTTCCCTCTCCCCACAGCCCTGCTGCAGAGGAAGGTGGAGGAGGTGACGAAGGTTTGTGAGAGCCGCCGAAAGGAACAGGAACGCAGTTTTCGGATCACATTCGATTGAGTGATCCAAGAAATCTCTACTGCTGTATTCACTTGATAGCCATTTATGTAAAAACTTAGGAAAAATGGAGTAAAAATTGTGATATCACGTTGTTGTTGTTTTTATTTGTTTCAATAAAATGCTTTTTCATGCCAAACCTACTATTGTCTGCAATATCCACCTTACTGGAATTCACATTGACTCATACCATAGAGATTGCATGGAGCTTCTTAGTTCTACAGCATCTGTGTCCTTGTTCTGTGGTTTTTGTACATATGTTTCATATATTTTACTCATTTCTTGTTTGCTGTCTTTAGAGTGTTTTAAACTACAGTGAAGTCACATGACTAACCTCTCCAGCTTTAAGATTGGACTTATGATGACCTATATTAAGACCTAAACTTAGTATGTACTATTAAAATAATTTAAAAAAATTCAAGCAGTATGTGTTTGTGCTGAAATTTTAAAGGGAAGTCAGATCATTGAACTGGTGGAAGTCACTGGCAAAGCACCAGGAACGAGTTTGTTGAAGTGCTAAGCCAGTTTTTGAAAGCAATAGCCTCTTCTGCAGATGAATAAACTGAAATGAAGAAAATATTCTTTGCAACTAGTTCAGTTCAATGACTAGTTCATTAAATGTTAAGATGATTGGGAGTTGAAAAACAAAACAGGGAATCTTGTTTTCTCTTCCAATCTATGACAAGTAGGAGTTGATGGTGACTAGAAACAACTAGTTCCATTCATTAAGTACAGATAATGCTTCCTTTGTTTTAATAAGCTTTTTAAATTTATCCAGCACATTTAAGCTTGCTTGTCTGTTTTTTCGTTGGTTAAATAAAATTTTAAAGTGCATTGGGGCTGGCCATTTGTAATTGAATTCCATGTTCCATCCAAATGGAGCTTGACAAAAATCACAAGTGAAAAATTAATCTACTAAAGAAATACACTATTCATCATTTTCTAACTGTAAATATTAATATTAATTTAAGAGATAAAATTACTTAAATATGTACTAATATAGCATGTCCTGCTGAGCAAAAAGTGTCAAATTTAGTGTATAGGCTGTATTTTATTGCAAATCATATTTTAGTGGTTAGCCAACTAATAAGAATAAACCTTTTCTTTAGCAAACTAAAATACAAATGCAGGACTGAAATCAGTCCATCCTGAATTGGGCCTGTTTCACTTCTGAAAACTTGGTTTGCATTCTGCTGTCTGCAATAAGTTAGGTGCTCCCTTCCTGCTTGTACTCCACAAATCATTTCTGAGATGTCATAACTTCAAAAATGGTGTAGCAGATTACAGGGAAAATTGTTGTTGGTTTGTTGCTCCCTAATGCTAGAGAAACAAGGTGGGTGAGGTAATATCTTTTATTGGACCAGCTGATGTTGGTGAAAGACATGCTTTCAAGCTATACAGAGCTCTTCAGGTCTTGGTGTAGCTCAAAAGCTCGCCCACCTCTCTCCAGAGGAAAATTGGCACTTTAGAAACACTTAACCCTGGATTTACAAAGGTATTTGTCTTCAGTGGAAGTTAGGAACCTAAATACATTTGTGGATCTGGGCCTTATCTTCTAGCACTTGTAGTGTTCAATGAGCTCTTCTATACCACATATGGGTTGTGAGGGTAAGTGGCAGTAGACATCTATCTTTTATATGGTTTTAAACTGACTTTGTTATTTGTGGAATGTGGTGAAACTGGATTGATCTTAATTTGTACCGTAACTTGCTGATGGAGAAGGAGCAGCTTCCCTACCCAACTCTTTGACTCCAGTTCACTAAATACATGGATATCTCCAGACCAATGCTAATAAAATAGAGATGTTAATGCATGCTGCTTTTCCTCCTAACTTGGTTTGCTCCATCGCTCCAGTTGTCACCTGCGATATAGTAAGGGCCTAAGTGTCCTGACATTTACTGACTTTAACAGTTACTCTTGCCACTCAGTTCCTATACTGCCCTATTTGGATAAGATTTAGTGTAATGGAGGGGCAGGGACTTGTCTGTGTTTGTACAGCACTTGGCCCGAGGGGGCCCCGATTGTGGTTGGTGCCTAGGACCCACTATAATCAATGTGGTGATTACTAGCAGGCCAGCCTGCATAGCAGGGCCATAGCTATGCTGGGGCTAGGGTGACCAGCTGTCTGGTTTTGGACTGGAACACTCAGTTGAAAAGGAAGCCTGATGGCTCTGATCAGCACCGCTGAATGTCTGGTTTGCGCTGCCAGAGAGGGGCTGGCAAGCTCCCTCCTAGCACCGCGGCCCATGTGGCTCCCGGGTCCAAAAGCAGCTGGCATGTCCAGCTCCTAGCCTTAAGGGCTGCTGGGCAGGGGGAGGGGATGTCTGTGTGCTTGCCCTGCTCACAGGCACAGCTCCCATTGGCTGGGTCTGGGCACGGGAGGAACTAGCGCTACTGGCGAGCGCTCAGCAGGTGCCTTTTGAGGTGTTGTGTGGTGCACGCTTCTCCCACTGCTGCCTGGCCCTCTTCTCATGTGGCTCGCTCAAGCTGTGGCACGTGCCCTGCTGCGAACCGTGGTCTGTCACCTCATCACTAGCACTCAGGAGTTGGAGGTATGTGTATTCCCATCTCTCAGTGCTAGGAATGGAGTTGTATCCCCATCCCAACCCCCATCATTGCATCTCTCCCCTGTCCCATCCCATCCCTGTACCTCTTACAGTGCTCTCCCACCCATCCTCTCCATCTCCCAGAGCTGCCCCCCCATGTCCCTCACCCCCTGCACCCCTTTCACCACCTCACCCTGCTGCACTCCCATTATGGCCCTATATACCTCACATCCTCATGCACCTGTAGCCTTCTGCCTCTCCCTCCATCTACCCCACATACCCCCCTCACATCCCCTCCTCTCTCCTTCACTGCCCCTTCTCACCTCCACCCTGCTCTTATCCTTGGCCTCTTTCCCTCCCCATCCTCCTTTCCTTCCTGGCTGTGTGATTTAGGCAGCCCCTGGAAAAGTATATGGAAAAAGTGTCTCTGTGTAGAGAGATGCATGTATTGCTGCATGTGTATATACCTGTGAGGCTACAAATTTTATTCAAACTCTTTGACTCTCATTCCTTTTGCTGGCTTGGCACAAGAAAATAGATGGCATAAAATGTGTATATTCATTTCATAACAAGTTGTTAAAAGAGAAGGGAACTGTAAAAGAAACCTTGTTTCTTAACAGTGAATGTTGACTGGCTCTTCTGCAATTACTAATGTATCATTGCTCCCCACCCTTGTCTAACTCTTTGTTGCAGACTCTCTTTATGTGTATGTCTAGCATCTACCACCCTGAAGCCATTATCTTATTTGGGATCTCTAGGCACTAAACAACAATTGTAATAATAAATAATGTGGAAGTATGTGTTCGTGCATGCTAGATATGTACATATGAATACATGTGTATCTGCATGCAGGGGTGGGAGTGTGTAAAAACTGATTTATTTTTATAGATATGGGACAGGTGTGCATTTCTGTGGTTGTGCTCTATGGATTTGTATTTGGGTGGTGGGAGTGAGCCTTTAATGGACCCATTGTAGCTGTGATAAGGTGTGGTCCTAATTCCACACATACAATTACAGTAACTTTAGTGAACCAAAACCATGGAGCTGGTTATGAAAAACGAGAAGAGGGGAGGGTAAAAATCATGAAAACCTTAGTGAATTTTTTTTTTAAATTACCCTTATCGACTATTTTGCTGCCAGCTCTAGCATCCTGTAGCAAATAAAATGTGAACTTAGCATGATCGAGGTGCCTGTTTGGGCTTTGCATTGAAAATGAGCATGTGAGTGAGGGTGGGGGAGAGCAAGTGTGGGAGGAACAGGGAATGGAGTGGGCTCAGGAAGGGGTGGAACAGTGGGCAGGGCAAGGCCGTTTGGGGTTTTCGGGAATTAGAAAGTTGGCAAACCCAGCTGGGGCAAGGGGCTGTAGCACAGGTGCCCCAGTCTGTCTCACCCAGCTCCCTGTGAGGAAAGCTGCTGGGCTTCTGGCGCATGGGACTGGAGCGTGGTTAATAAACGCCCCACAAGGCAGCTGCGCTCTGGCAGGCTCTTACGGGACTCCAACGGGGACGTAGCTGAGCCTGGCTGCACTACAACAACCAGTAGCCCGTGGAGCCCGCCCCGCCCCTCCACTCGGGCCCTGCCGCACGGTGCTCCTGGGAGTTGCAGTCCACGCCTTGAGCTGGCTGCGGGAGCGGGACGTGCTGGGGGCCGGAGCCATGCGGAGGTGAGAGGGGAGGGTTGTCTCGGATCTCGCAGCTAGGCGCTAGTGACTCCCCTGGGGGCAGCCAGGGCCGGGGCTGCTGCTGGGTTCGCGCAGCTGGAGGGCGGGGCGGGGAGGCAGAAAAGGGGTGGCTCTGTAGGAGGAAGTGGGAGTGAGGTGCTCTGGGGTAGGGGTTGCTCTGGGGGAGGAAGGAAGGTGAGGTGGGGGAAAGGAAGAGGGTTGGGGCATGCTGGGGCCTGCAGAGTTGTGGGTGCTCTGGGGGCGGGGAGGATGATGACTGAGTGTTAGGGATGTTCAGGTGCGGGGAAGATGAGGACTGGGGGGTTGAGGGTGCTCTGAAGGAGGAAGGGGGTGTTCTGGGGGTAGAAGGGAGGGGAGATGGGAGGCAGCAGGGCAGAAGGATAGGGGGTGCTGGGGTCTGCAGAGTTGGGCTGCTCTGGGGAGGAAGGGAAAGGATGGGGAAAGATGATGGAGTTGGGGATGCTCAGGTGGTGGGAAGATGAGGGTTGTGGTGCTCTGAAGGAAGAGGGGGAGTTTGGGGGCAGGAAGGATGGGGAGTTGAGGTGCTCTAGGGAGGAAGAGTGGGGGTTGAAGGTGTTCTGGGGGAGTGATTTCCTTCTATGCAAGTTCCTATGAGATTCTTCTAATGCAGACAGCCTGGACATGAATTCCAGCATTGCCAGCTCTTGTGATTTTATTGCGAGTCCTACAATACTTAGTGTTTTTCTTGAAGCCCTAGTTCCTGGATTCAAGAGAGAGCAACAATATCTCAGCTTCCATTTAAAAAAAAAAAAAGGTACTAGCTCTAGTGATAGTAGAGAAAAGCTTGAAAACATCAAGCAAGTTTGCCCTAAAGGATCTTAAACCTCAGCACAAATAAAATGCCCAGTATTTATTATTTTAAAATAAATCTAATTATTTCAGTGGGTGGCCCAAGTCATGATTTTTGAGGCTTTGGGTTGGCCATTTTGCAATCTTTCATGAGCCCCATCACCCCCTGGAGTCTCCAGGGCCAGCATTAGACTCGCTGGGACCCAGGGCTGAAGCGGAAGCCTGAGCTCAACCCCCACCCAAGGTGGTGGGGGTTGGGCTGTGGCCCCCTCTTCCGCCATCCAAGGTGGTGGGGCTTGGGCTCCAGTCCCCTCCTGAGGTCATGTAGTAACTTGGTTGTCAGAAGAGGATTGCAATGCAATGAAGTTTGAGAAGGCCTGGGATAGATCATTTGAAATTGCCCTGTCTTTTTCAGTCCCTCTGAAGCATCTAGCACCAGCCACCGTCAGAGACAGGATATTGGGCTAGATGGACCATTGGTCTGATCTAGTACGGCTGTTCATAAGTTAGTATACTGGCACTTTCTAAGCTTTCAGTTAAAAACAAAGTGAAGTTTCTGGCTGTGATTGTTGTGAAGAAACCTTCATCCAATGCTGGGCTGTTTGCCCAAATGTTCCCCAGTGCATGGCTGTCTGCCTGCCTGAGTTTAGAGGCAGTCTGAAACAATTGCCCTAGGAGAGGTGTGAGCAGCTCCATTCATACCAATAAAGTATTAAAGCCTGAATCTTAATAAGTATTTAGACCACTGCATTGTTAATCATTTCACTGTTCATAACTTTTGCAGGAACATCCTGTGCCTTTAAGATTGGGAATTGGACTTGAAAAGTGTATCAACTATTTCTTCCCTAACCCTATTCTGACCTTGGTGCAGGCACTGAGAGAAGGAAACAAAAAGCCACAGAACAGTAGATGTCAATGTCCTTTAAAATTCTGTATGAAATAACAAGTGCAAGGCAATGTGCCATGTGTGGAGCAAGTTCTCCCTTAGAAAGGCAGATTGATAATCAAGTTTATAACTATTTTCAAGCATGCTGCCAACTTTCTGCTTTCTTTGACGGACTCTGATGGCTTTATTTTTTATTTTGGAGGCGGGATTTGCACTGAGTCATTTGAAGCTAGGCAGGATTAATTATTTAAAATAGATCTTCCCTAAATAAAAATTACAGGAATGTGAATTAAAAAAAAGTGCTCCTAGGATATTTTTAATTTTCCAAAAATCATCTGTGTGCCTTTCTAATTGACATCAGTGAGAGTTCTGCCATGAAGGTTATTTTTAGTTCCATCTTGTGCTTTATAGTCCATCTGGACTGTCACATTATCTTCCTAGTGTTCTGATAAAGGGCTGAAAGACTATATGTAGAATTATAAATATGGTAGATTTGGGTGTGGGGGGAGGCAGAGAGTAAAGCACTCTCTGTAACTTACTGACTCCCTCTGTTGTGTTTCCACGCACAGGATCAACAGCAGCCTGTCTAGTGATGATCTCCTCCTGGAGGATTTGGAGACAGAAGGAGAGAGGCAGCTGAAGACCCTCCTTCATCATCAGCTTGATACTGCTGTCTCCATTGAACAGTAAGTATTGAACTAGCCAGCATTTGCCAGCAAAGCACAAGGCTAAAGGCTGCCCTTGCTGGCACTTGAGTGCTGGCAGACAGAGCACATTCAGATTATTGAGGGCAGCACCACCAGCAGTACAACAGCATTAATGTTGCAGCATGAAGATGATGAGAAGATATTGGTGTAGGTGAATCATTGACAAACACATGGAGATAGGTTGCACAAGCAGAGCTTCCTGTGCTGTGTCTCACTCAAGCAGTGAGCTCTGGAGCATGACTCTCAGGGAGCACGGTTCTTTCTCCCAGCATTCTCATCATGCAAACACATAATGTAGTTAGAGTTTTCAGCCACTTGGTGACACTGCATATAATAGAAATATACACTGCTTGATGCGCCCCTGCCTTATAATCTTATAGTATCAGGTAAAAGAATGTGGAATGTGCCCATGTTAGAGAGGACAGCATCTTCAGAAGCACAGCATCTCTGGTGCCCATGCTAGGCTGCTGGTGGTGAGAGCATGTCCAGGTTTATATAAAGGCCAGGATCCTATCCTCCACACTTAACTTCTGAGCCCTAAGGACTTCTCACTTTGCTGTTGATTTGTGTTGCAGGTGTGTGTCCAAGCGAAGATGCTTCGCCCCAGCCGCTCTTTACAAGCCCTTTGGAGAGGAGGCTGCAGGGACTCTGACCTTATCGCAGTTCCAGGCATTGCAGGAGAGTGAGAAAGAAACAGCCTCTCTTCGGGAACTGGGGCTCTCAGACTCAGAGATCCTGCTCTGGAAGAACCATGCTTCAGCAGATAAGGTGGGGAAGGAGCTTTACTAGCAACAGCAGGAACCTAGAATCCAGCATAGAGGGTCCTCTAGAACATAATGGAGTCTGGAGTCCAAAGCTCTGCAGAGGGTATTAATAATAGCCAATAATAAATTGCAGCTTTTAAGGCACCTTAAGCATTCTACCAAGGAATGGCTAACAGTCCATCTACATTCCATAGAGCTGCATTCACAAATAGGTAGAGCCCTGTACGGATACAAAATTTATATCCGTGGATATAAATCGGTATCCATGGAACTGCTCGTCAATAATCAGTGCCCCTCTAGTGTGAATTGGGTGGGTTTTCTCCTAAGCAATGCTGCTACTGCATTTCAGGGCTCTGGGCTGGGAGCAGCCCCTGAAGCCATGCGGGAACGGCTGCGAGCCATCCAGGAGAAGATCACAGAGCGCCAGCGCATTTTATCCCTGCCGCAGAGGTTTGCTGGCAGCAAACAGCTGAACCGGAGGGAAATGGAGATTGAGAATGCGCTTTTCCAGGGGACAGACCGTCACTCCTTCCTGCGAGCACTCTACCACCAAGGTATATGGGCTTCCCAATGCCATCAGGGTGGGAGTAACTCACAGCGAACCTGGAAGTGCGGGAGCAAGTGTTCTGTGAACGTAGATCTGGGGTGTATCCTTGCCCTTTCTCTCTGAAGAAATGGTTCTACTTCTGGACTGTGTGATGCGAGGGGAGGAGCTATTTTCCTTTTTCCCAGAGCATCTTGCATGAACCGACCATTTAAAGAAAGAACTTTCTAGCATATGAGTCTGCACAGAGCCACTGTCGGAATGTACACGCCCCCACTGGCATGCTGAATTCGGTGCTCTCTGACAGCTGTGCAACACAGTTGGTTCACTGGGATGGCATGGGTGTAGCTGAGACAGAGTTCAGCCTGTATGTATAATAGCAGCATGTAACCTGGTTCTCTTATTAATTATTTATACTGCTGTAGTACCTAAAGGGCCAACCAAAATCAGTGCCTATTGTGCTAGGCAGAGTAAATACACATCGTAAGACTGTCCCTATCCTGAATGTTTATCAGGCTAAATATACAAGCCAGACACTGGGCGGGACGGAAACTGACTTGGCCAAGGTCACCCAGCAGGGTCAGTGGCAGAGTTAGAACTAGAACCTAGGTGTCCTGATTCCCAGCCCAGGACCCTCTTCACTTCACCACACTGCCTCTCACCTGAGTATCACTTTTCTCCTGCCCCTTTGTTGTATTCTTTCTCACAATCTGACCCTTAGGCAGTGGTATCTAGCATTGCCCTAGGCGACGGCGGAAATGCATCATACACCAGATCATAGCGAGGGTCACATTTAAAGGGGTATTGCAAGCCTAACAATTAGGTTTTGTTTGTTAGAAAAACTGCTTAAAGCAGGTGCTTTTCACAACTTGTTTCTAAAAATGTGTTTTGATTACTATTATTATTATTGTTGTCTGTATTATTAGAGTGGTTAGGAGCCCTGGTCATTGACCAGGGCCCCATTGTGCTAGGCACTGTACAAACACAGTACAGAAAGATGGTCGTTGCTCCAAAGAGCTGACAATCTAATGACATTGATTCCCCATTCTCACCTACAGCTGCAGCGTCCAGGAAGTGCAACTGCTAGTGGACTAACCCCTCTGGTGTTACTCTGCACTCTGCTGAGACACCAACACAGTAAAAAAGTACCCTATTAAATGCTACGTGGATGGGGGGAAAGTTTTTCATTTTTGCCCTTGCTTCCATTAAATAAACGAAGGCAGATGTTATTGGTAACCCTGGCAAGGAAGCTCCTTTAAATCCCTGATTTTTAACCTGCTAGTGTCCCTGAAAGCTCAACAAAACATGTTTGTTCAAAATAACATTTTAAAAAGCTGCATGGCAGGAAATAAGCTTCACTAGCTATAAGCACGGACCAGGTGGAGAAGGGTCTCTGCTAGCTGGAGCGCAGGGGAACTAGTCAGTGTGCTGATCTCTGGAACATATTGAAATCAAGTGACAGATTATAAAGTCCACAGGATAATTGAGTTGGGAATGAGAGTCATAGAAAACATTCTGGTAGAGTTGCTGTTCTTCCCGGAAAGCTGTTCTAATCTGTAATACCATCAGTTACTGCTGGCAGCCTACATTTTGCCTTTCAGTAACCCCCAGATTCCTGCCGGAGGCTGGACTGAGCTGCCCCAGAGCAGAACTTCCTGTCTTTGGGGCCCAGGCTCTAGCTGTACCCAGTGATCTTTTCATTTACTTGTGGTGGTGGTGGATTTTGTCATGTCACCATATTTCTTTACTGTGGATTAGATGAAGCTCAGAAGAGGATGGTGAATGAAAAGGACCCCATGGGTCACTTGGAGACTGTCTGTCAGGAGATGCTAAAAAAGCCATTGCCCGGGGAATCCCAGTCAACAAAAAGTGATCCATGCTTGCCTTGCTTCCCCTCCCCAAGTGGACCTGTGATTAAGGGTACCACACAGCTTCTGGATCAGGGAGAGCAGCCAGAACAATATGGAGGTCCCAGCCTCCCCGCGATTAAGGCAGTGGGGACTGTGGCCCAGAGACCCATCCTGGGGTCTGCAACTGTAAAGGAGCCCGTGGAGTTCATCCCAGAAGAGGAGATTCGCAAGAATCGTCTCTCGGAGGAGGAGATCAGGAGCATCTCCCGGTTTTCCTCCTACGAGCCGGGAGAGCCAAGCAAGGTATGGGAAACATCAAGCTGAGGGTCATAAACTGGATATGTTCCCCCTTCCCAGTTATTATTGTACCGTATAAGCTGGATGCAAAACTGGATGGAAAACCATTCCCAGAGAGTAATTATCAGTGGTTCACAGTCATGATGGAAGAGCATATCGAGTGTGGTCGCACAGGGATCAGTTCTGTTAAGTATCTTCATCAATGTTTTAGATAATGGCATAGAGAGTACACTTATAAAGTCTGTGGACAGTACCAAGCTGGGAGAGGTTGCAAGTGCTTTGTAGGATAGGATTAAAATTCAAAATGATCTGGACAAACTGGAGAAATGCTCTGAAGTAAATAGGATGAAATTCAATAAGGACAAATGCAAAGACTACACTTAGGAAGGAACAATCAGTTGCACTCGTACAAAATGGGTAATAACTGCCTAGGAAGGAGTACTGCGGAAAGGGATCTCGGGGTCATAGTGGACCACGAGCTAAATATGAGTCAACAGTATAACACTGTTGCAGAGAAAGTGAACATCATTCTGGGATGTATTAGCAGGATTGTTGTAAGCCAGACCCGAGAAGTAATTCTTCCGCTCTACTCCGCGCTGATCAGGCCTCAACTGGAGTATTTTGTCCAGTTCTGGGTGCCACATTTCAGGAAAGATGTGGACAAATTGGAGAAAGTCCAGAGAAGAGCAACAAAAATGATGAAAGGTCTAGAAAACATGACCTATGAGGGAAGATTGGAAAAAATTGGGTAGTTTAGGCTGGAGAAGAGAAGACTGAGAGGCGACATGATAACCGTTTTCAAGTATATAAAAGGCTGTTACAAGGAGGAGGGAGAAGAATTGTTCTTAACCTCTGAGGATAGGACAAGAAGCAATGGCCTTAAATTGCAGCAAGGGTAGTTTAGGTTGGACATTAGGAAAAACTTCCTAACTGTCAGAGTGATTAAGCACTGGAATAATTTGCCTAGGGAGGTTGTGGAATCTCCATCAGTGGAGATTTTGAAGAGCAGGTTAGACAAACACCTGTCAGGAATGGTCTAGATAATAGTTCATCATGCCATGAGTGCAGGGGACTGGACTAGATGACCTCTTGATATTCCTTCCAGTCATTTGTTTCTATGCCCTAACGCAGAGCTCTGGGGACACTGTTCTGGCACCTGTATTAGATTGATGGGATGCCAGGGCCAGAAGGGGCTAGTGGGCAGAATCCTAATGGGTAAAGATTCCTGCTTGCGAATGATGAAGCATCACCAAATAAGTGTGTGCAGTTGCCTTCCAGACAAAGGAGAAATAGTCTCCTCTGCTGGGAGAATAAAGATGCTTTTTGGAGTCCCCTGCTTAAATACTCCTAGGATACCTAACTGCCAGCCATGTTTCAAACCCAGCCCCAGATGGACTATAGTGGGAGGAAGATCTCTGGCTCTCAGAGACCTAGACAGACATAGTGCCATCTCCATAACTAGTCATGAGCAATCTGAATGCCTTCCCACAATGCTATGTTTAAAACTTGTTTAACAGGCAGCAAGAGCTCATGATATAAATAACTGGAGCCAACAAGAATCTATGTAGATACAGCATGGTACAGCCTCAAAAAAGCCATAAGATGCTGTCCTATATGTGCCCGTCTCTGTCTTATAAACATACAACCACCAGTGTGGGGAAGGGGGAGGCCTGGAGGGGTGTGTGTGTGAGGGGGCAGCGCCAGCCCTTCCCCATGTGGAGCAGAAGGGGCTGGGGGGGGGGGTGAGAAGGGCAGGGCCAGCCCCTCGCAATGTGGGGCAATCAGGCTGTAGGGGGAATGAGAGGGACAGGACCAGCCCCTCCCTGTGTGAGGCAGAGGGGGCTGTAGGGGGAATGAGAGGGGCAGGGCCAGCCCCTCCCTGTGTGGGGTGGGGGGCTGGAGGGGGGAGGAGGGGCAGGGCCAGCCCCTTCCTGTGTGGGGTGCGGGGCTGTAGGGGGGCAGGAGGGGCAGGGCCAGCCCCTTCCGGTATGTGGCAGAGAGAGCCTGTGGGGGAGAGAGAGGGGAGTTAGCTGTATAGAGATGGCCCTTCTCACACAAGTCTGTGGTGACTCTTTCTCTCTCACCGCTATTGTTCTGGGGGCTGATTAGGTGCTGTATTTGAAGAACCTGAGCACTCAGGTGACAGTGAGGGAGCTGGTCTCGCTGTTTGCTCGGTTCCAGGAGAAGGATGGCCCACCGATCCAATTCCGCCTGCTGAGTGGCCGCATGAGGGGCCAGGCCTTTATCACCTTTCCCAGTGAGTCACTCAGCTGCATCTCGCAGGCCTTTCCTGATGAATGATGGTGCAGTGTCAGCTCTGGAAGGGCTACGCTTGCTGGGGTAGGAGGGGAATTTGGCCACCATGCTTATCTGACCTCAGCATCCCCACGCTGCCCCAGTGACGAATTCCAGCCCTCCCATCGAATAAGAGGGATTCAATGTCATATGCTCACTCAATGGTGGCATTCCCCACACACTGCTCTACCAATGAGCTCCCAGCACTGTGCTGTATAACAGTGCACAAGAGCTAGAAATGGCCAGGAGAAGACCACATGATCCCGAGGTCTGTGCTTCAACCCAGTGGGCTTGAGAGCAGAGCTGGTTGTAAGAGCAGTTATATGTGCCCTGTAACCTGATCTCACTTTACTCTCCTGTTCCAGGTGTCGAGGTTGCACGGGAAGCAATGCTGCTGGTGAACGGTTATAACCTGATGGGGAAAACGCTGGTGATAGAGTTTGGGAAAAGTAAGGTGCAGTCATCAAGTGTTGACTCTGCCTCCCACAGCTTGCGTGCCATCACCAGTGCAGAGAAACCCACTACCAACTAGTGGACAAGTAATCTGTGGGGTGTGTGTGGATCCTCATGGATTGCGGTTACTCACCTTTTGGAACAGTCCTTTAATTCTCTGATTCTGAGCTCAACATTCAGGTATATAAGTCCCAGCGTGGGGCATGGGAGTCATGAGAGCTAAGTTCCTTCAAGTGAGATGCAGAGGAAAGCTAGAGGCAGCCCCACTCAGCATGGGACAGAGGTGACTCTTGGGATGATAGGAACAGAGGCAACCTCACCTGGTGTAAGGCAGAAGGAATGCTGAGGTCAGTGGCTTGGTAACAGACATTGGTCTGAAGGAGTCTGAGGATCTGAAATTGCTGTGTGTTTGAACACTCATACCATGCAGCATATTCTGAGGGCTGAGTCCTGTGCTGTATTCCATTCCGTATATAGTTTAAACAAATAGCTTTATGCTGTTTGTACCGGATGCCTGTTTTGTCACCACCTCCAGGGTAAGTGGTAGCTGTTCCTGCCTGTTTATATCTGTATTTTGGTGCTGCCATCTGAATGGCATTTAAGGGGGAAGAATATGTGAATAAATGTGTTCAGGTTGTGTTTTCCTAGTGCATGTCTCAGTTCCCCAGATGCTCCTCCGCCTTTTGCCCTCTCTGTATTGCAGAACAGCTGCATCCATCATCTTCTTTGCCTGGAAATTTTTGGATACTGTAGAAGCCGCCTACGTAGGGCCTTTCTTTTAGGACCAGGTATATTGTGCTTTGCAGACTCTAGATAATAACAGCAGATCTCATTTCTTCCTCACAAGTTACTGTACTGGAGCAGACCAGCAATGGTCTGTCTGGTCTGAGAGCCTGTCTCTTACAGTGGATAGCAGTGGAGGGTTCAGGAGAAAGAAAGACATAAATGCCCCTCCCCTCATCCCATAGCCACAGGATTGCATCTGTGTATTTGATTATACTGTGCTATGTGACTGGGAAAACGACTTGACCCTTCACTCTTGATCTACTAAAGCCCCAAAGCGCAAAGATTGGTAGCCTTTGTAATTTTTCCCAACTAGTCTCACTGCAGATGCTATTCTTGATATAAATGTTCAGTTGCTTTCTGAGAATTATGCTATTTTCTTCAGGAATAGCCTCCTCTGTCAATAAATATGGCAGGCTATTGTAATGTTTCTTCCCCACCAACCTGACTGTCTCTGTAGAGAAGCATTTGAGATCCCCTTGCCCACTGATTGATGGAACCAGATTTCATGGCTTTAACAGAGATGAGCTGTGCAACACCTGCCACATACCCAGAAGGGATGCAAATTCCCTATAACAGCTAGTTCCTTCCCCAAGCATCCAGCTAGTAGCCCTACTGTCTGTTGCTTTTTTCTCCCCTTGTCTAGTCTACCCCTAGCCTGTCAGTTTGATTTTTCTGGCTATTGTCAGCTCTCGATAGCCTTTCATCATGTGTCATGCACAAAATCCAGGCTTGAGTTCAAACATCAAATGGAGTGATGTGCAGTGTCCTACTTGCAATGTTGGCGCGGTGAGGATGGCTTTAGAGCAAAAAAAAAGTAGAATGCAGAAGTGTTACTACATCCGCTCTTGAAGAATGAGCTATACTACATGGTACAACAGAGTCCTTACAAACTCTGGAGGCTTAATTCTTCAAAACAGCAGCGTGATAGGCACAATGGCTGAGGTGCATTCTTATACTCTTCAAACACCAGAGTTCCTTTGGGGCCCTGTCTGGTGGCTCCAGCCTGCTTAGTTCACATTGCCACGGAATGTTTGTGCGTCACAATGGGGATGGTTCCAAGCTTAACACTGGCTGGGATTTAAATTTAATTTCATAGGGAGCGGAGAAGGTGGAATTTCCTTCCACTTTACAGGAGAGTAGAAAACAGAGGGACATGCCAGAGGTAGGTCTAGATTATCTATTTTGTTTCCTTTCATTGGCAAGTTTTTAAATTCAGGTTACATCTTTTATGCCCACGCTTCACTGAACGTCTGCATACTTCAATGATCATACAGAACTGGTAGTGGGACTGGGGGGTTAGGATTAATTGCTGGACAGGGGGCAGGCAGATAGAGTGAGAGCTCCAGCAACAGGGGCCAAAATCACCTTACCTAATACATTTGGGCAAGTGGGGTGCATTAATTGGTACATGCATGCAGTGAGATTGGGTAGAGTAAGTTCAAAAATCAAGACAGACCAAAAAACACGATATAGTCCTTAAAAAAACAAAACACAACACATGATTTTTTTGGGTCTGACTCATGATTTTTGATCGTTAGAGATTGGCAGTACAGGAGTAGGGTTAGGAGGTTACTGTATTTCAAATTCCCAAATAGAGGACAATACAGGGGGCGGGGGGGGGGGAAGGGGGAGAGCTGGGGTAGAGAGTGCTGGTGGAGGCACTGCCTTCAGAGCTGGGTGCCGAGGGTGACCAGACAGCAAGTGTGAATAATCAGGACAGGGGGTGGGGGGTAATAGGAGCCTATGTAAGAAAAAGACCCAAATATTGGGACTGTCCCTATAAACTTGGGACATCTGGTCACCCTATGGGTGCCCAACTCGCAGCTGCCACTTTCTGGGCCTCCAGCAGCAGTGTGTAAGTACAGCTGGCAACATCACGGACGTTTACTCGTTTCAAAAATCTTCCCTGATACAGATTGGCTTCCTGATCTGGACATATGGGAATCCTAGTTACAGGAGAGCGAGAGTAGGGGAGACAGAGAAGGGCTGCCGCCCCAGGGGGTGGGTATGCAAATTGATTCAGGTCTTTAGGGAGCTCATATAGGGGATCAAGTATCAGAGGGGTAGCCGTGTTAGTCTGGATCTGTAAAAGCAGCAAAGAATCCTGTGGCACCTTATAGACTAACAGACTTTTTGGAGCATGAGCTTTCCTGGGTGAATACCCACTTCGTTGGATGCATGTAGTGGAAATTTCCCATATAGGGGATCTCTTATTAGGATAGATGAGAAGGCCGCCATGTTACTGTGCGGACGTGGAAGTGTCCCTGTGGAGGTCGCCATCTTTCTGTACGGCGGAGTGAAGGGGGAATCAGTATTACTGTAGCTCAGGACGTGAAGACCTCCATGTTGCTGTACGGCGGCGAGCTGCTAGCAGGGGCCGCCATGTTGCTGTACGACTCGGAACGGGACCTCCGGGGTGGGGGCCGCCATATTGCTGCGGTTGAGGGAGAAGGGGGCTCTCGGCGTTGGTGCAGTCGGAGCTGTCACTGCGCGGCTCCCCGTCTTCTCCCGCTGGAGCCCGCGGCGCGGAGCGCTGGGCCGCCATGGCCCGGAGGCTGAACACGGAGCAGGGCATCCGCCTCAGCGCGGTAGGTGGGGGGGCCGGGGCGGCGGGGCCCAGCCTGCGGGAGCCCGGCCCTGACCGCCCCGCTCTATCGCTTTCCCCGCAGATGAGCCCGCGGTACCTGCAGAGCAACAGCACCAGCCACACGCGGCCCTTCAGCGCCATGGCCGAGCTGCTGGGTGAGGCCGGCTTGTACTGGGGATACTCGGGAAACCGGGAGCTGTGCGGGGAGGCGGGGCGGGGGGCTGGGGGGCTCTGGGGAGGGTGTCCAGGGCACCGGTAGCTGTGCTGGAGGGGCAGGGCAGGGGGGTTGGAGGGCACTGGGGAGGGTGTCCAGGGCACCGGGAGCTGTGCTGGGGGGGGGGCAGGGGGTTGGAGGGCTCTGGGGAGGGTGCCCAGGGCACCGGTAGCTGTGCTGGGGGGGGGGCAGGGCAGGGGGTTGGAGGGCTCTGGGGAGGGTGCCCAGGGCACCGGTAGCTGTGCTGGGGGGGGGGCAGGGCAGGGGGTTGGAGGGCACTGGGGAGGGTGCCCAGGGCACCGGTAGCTGTGCTGGGGGGGCAGGGCAGGGGGGTTGGAGGGCTCTGGGGAGGGTGTCCAGGGCACCGGTAGCTGTGCTGGGGGGGCAGGGCAGGGGGTTGGAGGGCACTGGGGAGGGTGTCCAGGGCACCGGTAGCTGTGCTGGGGGGGGGGCAGGGCAGGGGGTTGGAGGGCTCTGGGGAGGGTGTCCAGGGCACCGGTAGCTGTGCTGGGGGGGCAGGGCAGGGGGTTGGAGGGCTCTGGGGAGGGTGTCCAGGGCACCAGTAGCTGTGCTGGAGGGGCAGGGCAGGGGGTTGGAGGGCACTGGGGAGGGTGCCCAGGGCACCGGTAGCTGTGCTGGGGGGGCAGGGCAGGGGGTTGGAGGGCTCTGGGGAGGGTGTCCAGGGCACCAGTAGCTGTGCTGGAGGGGCAGGGCAGGGGGTTGGAGGGCACTGGGGAGGGTGCCCAGGGCACCGGTAGCTGTGTTGGGGGACAGGGCAGGGGGTTGGAGGGCTCTGGGGAGGGTGTCCAGGGCACCGGTAGCTGAGCGAGGGGGGGGGGCAGGGCAGGGGGTTGGAGGGCACTGGGGAGGGTGCCCAGGGCACCAGTAGCTGTGCTGGAGGGGCAGGACAGGGGGTTGGAGGGCACTGGGGAGGGTGCCCAGGGCACCGGTAGCTGTGCTGGGGGGGCTGGGCAGGGGGTTGGAGGGCTCAGGGGAGGGTGCCCAGGGCACCGGTAGCTGTGCTGGGGGGGCAGGGCAGGGGGTTGGAGGGCTCTGGGGAGGGTGCCCAGGGCACCGGTAGCTGTGCTGGGGGGGCAGGGCAGGGGGTTGGAGGGCTCTGGGGAGGGTGTCCAGGGCACCGGTAGCTGTGCTGGGGGGGCAGGGCAGGGGGTTGGAGGGCACTGGGGAGGGTGCCCAGGGCACCAGTAGCTGTGCTGGGGGGGCAGGGCAGGGGGTTGGAGGGCACTGGGGAGGGTGTCCAGGGCACCGGTAGCTGTGCTGGGGGGGCACGGCAGGGGGTTGGAGGGCACTGGGGAGGGTGTCCAGGGCACCGGTAGCTGTGCTGGGGGGCCACGGCAGGGGGTTGGAGGGGCACTGGGGAGGGTGTCCAGGGCACCGGTAGCTGTGCTGGAGGGGCAGGGCAGGGGGGTTGGAGGGCACTGGGGAGGGTGCCCAGGGCACCGGTAGCTGTGCTGGAGGGGCAGGACAGGGGGTTGGAGGGCACTGGGGAGGGTGCCCAGGGCACCGGTAGCTGTGCTGGGGGGGCAGGGCAGGGGGTTGGAGGGCTCTGGGGAGGGTGTCCAGGGCACCGGTAGCTGTGCTGGGGGCGGCAGGACAGGGGGTTGGAGGGCACTGGGGAGGGTGTTCAGGGCACCTGGAGCTGTGCTAGGGGGGCAGTTGGAGGGCACTGGGGAGGGTGTCCAGGGCACCGGGAGCTGTGCTAGGGGGGCAGTTGGAGGGCACTGGGGAGGGTGTCCAGGGCACCGGTAGCTGTGCTGGGGGGGGCAGGACAGGGGGTTGGAGGGCACTGGGGAGGGTGTCCAGGGCACCGGTAGCTGTGCTGGGGGGGCAGGGCAGGGGGTTGGAGGGCTTTGGGGAGGGTGTCCAGGGCACCGGGAGCTGTGCGGGGAGGCGGGGCGGGGGGTTGGAGGGCTCTGGGGCGGGTGTCCAGGGCACCGGGAGCAATGCTAGGGGGGCACTGGGAGGGTGTCCAGGGGCACCAGTAGCTATGTTGGGAGGCACTGGGGAGGGTGTCCAGGGGCACCGGTAGCTGTGTTGTGGGGGCAGGGCAGGGGGTTGGGGGGCACTGGGGAAGGTGTCCAGGGGCACCAGTAGCTATGTTGGGGGGCACTGGGGAGGATGTCTAGGGGCACCGGTAGCTGTGTTGGGGGGGCAGGGTAGGGGGTTGGAGGGCACTGGGGAGGGTGTCCAGGGCACCGCAGTTGGAGGGCACTGGGGAGGGTGTTCAGGGCACCGGTAGCTGTGCTAGGGGGGCAGTTGGAGGGCACTGGGGAGGGTGTTCAGGGCACTGGTAGCTGTGCTGGGGGGGCGGGGCAGGGGGTTGGAGGGCACTGGTGAGGGTGTCCAGAGCACCGGTAGCTGTGCTGTGGGGACAGGACAGGGGGTTGGAGGGCACTGGGGAGGGTGTTAATGGTACTGGTATCGGTTCTATATACTATATTAGTGGTTCTCAAACTGGTTGAGATCACTTTAATGGGGTCACCAGTGACAGTGTTAGACTTGCTGGGGCCCAGGGCAGAAAGAAGAAGCCTGAGTTTTTAAGTGGGGAGAAACTTGGGGTATGCAGGACAAATCATATTTCTGAAAGTGGTATAGTAGTCTGAAATGGTTGAGAACCACTGTGCTAAGTCACTGTGCATGTGCTGGGCTGGGCAGCTCTGCCAGGGAGAGGGGAAGCAGCCATCTGAGTCTCAACTCCCTCCTCATTTAACAGTGATGCAATTCTTCACCCTCATGTTTGAAGCTTTTATTGACCTGAAGGTGACTGGTGCAGCAATGCCTATCTGAGTCTGCAGACAGAGGGCTTAAATGTCTCTGTGTCTTGTCCAGCAGCAAGAATGTAAAATTAAGAACACTGTTACATTTTGCTGTTGCTATTCGGAACCCTTAGGACAGTAGTAAAGCTGTGGTTTCATGCTGCTTGAGAAAACTCTGAGCAAGTACTGGGGACAAGGAGTCATAAGCAGGCTAGCATAGGATAGTGCAAACCTCTCTTGTGCCATCTGGGGATTGAACTTTACATGTCCTGTGCCTCAGGTAGGCATGATTCAATGGAAAGTTCCACAATTGGATGCAGAAGGATGAAATGTTCTAGGACAGGCAATTTAAAAAATCTAAAGCATTGACTGTTTGAACCTGCTCAGAAATTTGGAATGTTAGAATAAATTCTAGATGAGATGGAATAATGGCAGTCAAAGGGACATGATCACTACTTAACCATGATACAGTGAATATTATCATCACTTTTGTGGTGTGTGTCTACTTATAGACTAGATTACTGTGGTTTTGCAATTATCATACATTCTTTGACTGCCTCCTCTGACCGTCAGTCCATGTTTCTTCAGCACAGTTTCCAACTGTACAAACTTTGAAGCAGCTGCAAGTAGCCAGTGATTCTTGCTTTCACCTCACATGCAGCATTCCCATCACCAGGTCTTTCAAATTCTACCCGCCTGATGCTCAAGATTGGCTGTGATCAGTCCTGCATGGGCTTAAGGGCTGATATTTTATGACCCTTCAGGATTACAAGAGAGCTTCCTCTTGGGACACTTCCTTCAAGCCCTGGAAGGTCTCAAGATATCAGTCTTAAAATCATGATCTTTTTATGTATAGAAAAGGCCCCTTTTTGAGAAATTCACATTGACTTCCTCTAAGCTGTAAGTGAACTGAAGGTAACCATGGTACCTAGGTTTACAATGCAAGGGTTCCAATAACATTTTTATTTCTAAACCATTTTCCAAACAGTTCTTCTGCAATGCAGACAGCACATGCAGAGTACACAAGGGTGGCATTGGGGTGGATTTTATTGGCCATTGTTCGAGTTGGCTTGCATAACTCATTTGTGGCTTCCTCACTCATAAAAATATGTGTCTCCCCCCCCCCAATCTCATTCTGTTTAAATCTTTACGGGAATACTATTGTATAACACAATTCTCTGTATGTATAATTTATATTTACACACCCTTCTTCAGATAAGAAACCCTTTTCTTGTGATAAGCAGTTTTGGGGAATATGGGAGAAATTAATAAAACAGGTACCTTTCAGCCTGGAAAAGAGATGACTAAGCTGGCGATATTATAGAGGTCTATAAAATCATGACTGTTGTGTAGAAAGTAACTAAGGAAGTGTTATTTAGTCCTCATAAGACAAGAACTAGGGGTCACCAAATGAAATTAATTGGCAGCAGGTTTAAAACAAACACAAGGAAATATTTCTTCACACAATGCACATTCAACCCGTGGAACTCCTTGCCAGAGGATGTTGTGAAGGCCAAGACAATAACAGGGTTCAAAAAAGAACTAGTTAAGTTCATAGAGGATAGGTCCATCTATGGCTATTAGCCTGTGTTTGCCAGAAGCTGGGAATGGGTGACAGGGGATGGATCACTTGATGATTACCTGTTCTATTTATTCCCTCTGAAGCACCTGGCATTGGCTGCTGTTGGAGGACAGGATACTGGGCTATATGGACCTTTGATCTGACCTAGTATGACCTTTCTTATGTTCTTATGGTACATCCTCTATCAGACATTTCCCTGTATTTGGGAAAAGGAGGGTTCAAGAATGCTTTCATTTCCAAGATCTGAGGAGATGATCTTTGTGTCAGGAATAGTTGAGAACAATGAATATGCCTAACTGGCCATGTTTTTTCCTTTCACAGACAATGCCTCAGATCCAGGTGTGACGGCTAAGCTTCTCTGCATTGATGTTGTGGAGATCAAGGGGGAGCTTTGTTTGACTTTCACAGATAATGGTGCTGGAATGACACCTCACAAACTTCACCGTATGCTCAGGTAACAAGCTAAGAATTCACCCCAGATATGGTTTTGCTACCGTAGATTCAGATCTTGCAAGCAAGAGTTGTCGTTGACCCAGGGTTCTGGACTTAAGGAATCCTGATTCAGATGTACACAGGGTTCTTCCTGTGGGTTTTCTTCTTTTCCTTTCCCTCACACTGTGCAAAATCCTAAGATTTACCCTCTCACAAGCTGATTTTTAACATACAGTGCATGGTCCAGGGACTCCTGACTTTTTACATTCAGGGCTGTTCCATACACAAGGTTCCTCACGTAACAACTGTCCCTGGCTTAGCTGAAGTAATTTGGCGTGAATTAGAAGCTGTAAGCAAGAGCACATAATTCAGTACAGTACTTGGGGCAAGGAGTATTTGCTTAAAATAAACAAATGTCTCCTGAAGTTAGTAAATGAAATCAGAAGTCTATGATCTTGTTTCTGAAAACTTGTTGTAATGAATTTCCCATCTTGTCTCCCTTCCCTTCAGAATGTTAAAATGGCTTGTGGTTTCAGAGAACGTGACTCTCTTTTCTTTAATCTTTCATTCTGTGATGTGAGAAGATAGGCTTACCTCATTGCCAGTTTCATGCCTTCTCATTAACAAAGGCAGACAGGGACACGGCCTGACTCTCTACAGTGAGGAATTTCGATTCAATTTTTATTATTATTTTATTAATTAACTTCAAAAAAAATTAAAATTTGACTTGTTACTTTTTATTCTAAACCACAGAATATCAAATTTGCCTCAGTGTAACATCATCTAAAATATTTTTATCCCTAACATTCAGTAGCATTCTCTAAGAGATGACCTCTCATTCTGTCCCCTGCCAAAGGCATAAAGATCAGCTGAATGCTCTTGCATTTGGTTCCTAGGGTAAAATTCTCAAGAGTTAGCTCTCTCAGTAGAGTCTCCACCCCTCACTCAGGTCTGGTACAGCCTGAGTTCAACAAACTTTAGGGTGTGATGCAAGGTCTGCTGATCTTATTTGCTCTTGTTTTGGTTAATTTATTCCTCTTGTGCTTTAATTGTATCTGCTGGTAGTAATCATACTGGATGCCATGTGATCATCATCCTTTGCTGAGGGTAGAGAAGGGCATGGCATCAGTATCTTAAACACCAAAAAGATGTCCTTGAGCAGCTATGGCAGTAGGTGCTGTGTACATTGAAGAAGCATGTTAGAACTGGCAGTTAATTTTCCAGGAGTTTATCATAGACTACAAAATAGTAAAAACTTGCTTCTGCATCTTCGTGTGCCTGTCTCTTCTGTTATGCCTCTGTGCCTGGCAGATGCCCGGGAACATCAGATGTCTACTCCTTTGGGGCCCACCAGTCACGCATTCCCATCTTCCTGCTTAGTCTTGGTGCTCATGTCTGTCTTTCCTAGGAGCATCACCAAGCCCCCCCTCCTTTCTCTCCCTAAGCTGCAGGTCCAGTACATCTGTGGGTATTTCTCCTTACTTGGATGCTGCTGCATTACCCATTGTCCTGTTCTACTATTTCTCCTCTCAGAACAAATGCCATGTAACCTCTAGGTTTCCCTTAGACCTAATAATAATTTTGCTGTTTCCAGCAGGCCGTCTGCAAAGCAGATAGTCAGTCGTGGTAGGGCGTGGTTTGGTTGTTCCTCTGCAACAATTTGTAGATAGATAAGAAAGGTGGGGGACAGAGGCAGAGAATCTATCATTTCTTCAAATGCTGTTAACACAAAACCACAGTTCTTCCGAAAAGTCAGAGGGGTTCAGGAAGTGAAAACCAGAAGCCTTAGCCCCTTCCTGCTCTGTGTGGTGAGGGAGGAAAGCAATGGCTTGGTCTCTTATTTCAGGTTCTCTTGAGATAACATGAAGTGGCTGTGAAATTGAAGTGGAGGAGGGACAGCAGGCCTCTCTAGCTGTTAAAATTCTAAGACTGAGATCACTTCACATGGGAAGCTCATTGCAAAATCCTTCCCCAGAACTAGAGAGGGACGCTTTCCAAATCTTCTGTAGGACTAATCTAGGGTGAGCTAGAATGAGGTGTTACAAAGCCACAAAGTGACCCTCTTTCCTTCCTTCACCACTTCTTCACCCTTCTTGTTATGGTGTGTGGTGGAGGGGAAGGACTGACTGTCTCATGCATCTGCACCAAGAGGAAAGAATGAAAAGAGAATTGGATGGAGGGGCCAAGAGTTTCTGGCATATAGATACCTATGTGGAGAACAGGTAATGAGAGGAGGGAAAGGAATTTTCTGGTTATTTTTCGTTATTCTCCCCTCTCTCCCCAAAGGCAGCCACAATATCAAAGAACCACCTTTTATTAACTTTCCTGACTGCAGACTATTAAGTGTGGAGTTATAAAAATGGGTGAATTGGACATGCAAAGCTTTAGAGGAGTAATGGAATAGTGCTATGGGCTTGTGCCAAGATTGAACCTTTAACAAGTACAAGGTTAGTTTTAGTAGTTTGGACCACAGTGGCTGAGTCCTGAAGATGCACTTCTTATCTAAACTGCATTGTTGCAATGTCTTGAAGTTTTTCTTCACATATCATGCTCTACTGGTGCGTTAGGCTGATCACATGGAGGTAGCATGTAATGTAATTGCAGTATCAGTGAGGCATGGTGTTAGTTTGTTGTGACCCATGAACTAAAATGTAGGCAGTAGTGATAAACCCTTCCTTGAAAATCAGGGCAGCAGGCACTGTAGATGCCTGAACCAACCTCGATTATGTATCTGATGGGAGGGAAAGCTGGACTCTCTTCAGTCTTGCCAACACCTACTGAGGATTTTATTCCACTTGAGGCGTAAACATGCTGGTTTGTCTAATGTCTACTGTGCCAGCATAGGCTAGTGTTTAGAGCACAGTGAGACAGGGACACATGGAGTCTAATCCTGATTGTCATTAGCCTAATGTGTGAACTATGACAGGTTTTTTTTCTCTCTGTAACTCATTTTCCCCATCTGTAAAAGGAGGATAATAAGTGCCACATTCCAGAGTTGTGAGGATTAATTAGTGCTAGAAGTCCTTGGGCAGAAGGCACTAAAGAAATTCTAATTAATTATAAAACTTACACTCACTGCCACATAGTGCAATAAGAAGCACCACTGTGTAATGATTAGAGCATAGGACTGGGCATCAGGAGGAGTCTAATTGCAACTCTGCTACTGGTTTATGATGTGACCTTGGACAAGTCTCTTAACCTCCCTGAACCTCCATTTGCAACATGCTTTGAGATTTTTGGATGGGAAATGCTGTATTAATGCAAAGTATTATTCATTTCATAGAATATCAGGGTTGGAAGGGACCTCAGGAGGTCATCTAAGTCCAGTGGATCTCAAACTTTTTTACTGGCAACCCCTTTCACATCGCAAGCCTCTGAGTGTGACCCCCCCCCTTATAAATTAAACACACGGTTTAATAGATTTTAACACCATTATAAATGCTGGAAGCAAGTGGAATTTGGGGTAGAGGTTGCCAGCTCATGACCCCCCATGCAATGACCTTGTGACCCCCTGAGGGGTTCCAACCCCCAGTTTGAGAACCCCTGATCTAGTCCAACCCGCTGCTCAAAGCAGGACCAATCCCCAGACAGATTTTTGCCTCAGATCCCTAAATGGCCCCCTCAAGGATTGAACTCTCAGCCTTGGATTTAGCAGGCCAATGCTCAAACCACTGAGCTATCCCTCCCCCCACTTTGTGAGCCAAGTGACCACCGTGGAGTTCCACATTTAAAATCACTTTCCACTCCAACTATTCCTCTTCCTGCTCACCTCTGTCTATCAGACAGCTCTCCACTTGACTGACTGACTGTGTGATTTGCAGCTTTGGCTTCACAGACAAGACAGTGAAGAAGAACCACCCATCCATTGGAGTGTATGGTAATGGTTTCAAGTCAGGCTCCATGCGTCTGGGAAAGGATGCCATTGTCTTCACCAAGAATGGAGGTGCACTCAGTGTGGGGCTCCTTTCGCAGACCTATTTGGAACGTGTCCATGCTCAGGCTGTTGTTGTCCCGGTGATACCATTCAACCAGCAAAACAATATCCTTCCCTGTAAGGCAAGAGTGCCTGTGCAATCTGTACCATCTGGGTGGGGAGTCAGGAGTAGGAGAAGTGTGATACTGAGGAAGCGCACGGATCGCTGTTTCATGAGGCACCGTTGTTGCAATAGTGTCTTCACACAAGGGAACATATCTGGGTAGCCTCCGACAGTGTCAGCTGCATGTGCTGCTGCCTCCAGGTAACATCTGTGGAGGGTGTCAGCCCTGTGGAGTACTAGGGCAGGGGTGGGCAAACTTTTTGGCCTGAAGGCCACATCTGGGTAAGGAAAAATTGCATGCAGGGCTATGAATGTAGGGCTGGGGCAGGGAGTTGGAGTGTGAGAGGGAGTGTAGGGTGTATGAGGGGGCTCAGGGCACAGGGTTGAGGTGCAGGAGGGGTGCAGCAGGGAGCTCAGGGTGGGGGGAGGGGTGGAGCAGGGGGCTCAGGGCAGGGGGAGGGGATGTAGGAGGGGTGTGACAGGGGGTTGGGGTGCAGGAGGGATGCATCAGGGGGCTCCACCCTGGCGCTTCTTACCTTGAGCGGCTCTGGGGTGGCACCGGCACGCAGCAGGGTTAAGGCAGACTCCTTGCCTGCCATGGCCCCGTGCTGCTCCTGGAAGCGGCCAGCACCACGACCCAGGGGGAGGCGAGAAAGGGCTCCTCACGCTGCCCTGTCTTGTGGGTACCTCCCCCGAAGCTCCCATTCCCTGTTCCCGGCCAATGGAGGCTGGGGGGGATGTCTGCAGGGAAGGGCAGTGTGCGGAGCCCTCTGTCCCCCTCTCTCCCCCCCCCTTGGTGAGTGCTATGTCCATGTACCTCCCCTGCCTATGCAGTAGTGTCTGAATTTTTAATGTCTCATTGGTCGTGGGGAGAGGGGAAACCAGGGACCGTCTTGTATTTTCTTTGACTCTGTGGCTTCTAAAGAAAATGATTGTTACAGAAGACTCTGGGCCTAGCCTTGAGGCCATCCTGAAACATACACTCTTCAGTACTGAGGAGGAGTTGCTGGCTCAGTTTGATGCCATTCCAGGCAAAAAGGGCACACGGATCCTCATCTGGAACATCCGCAGGTACAGGGAGCCAGGGCACACAAGGAGGGATGAGTGGAAAATGATAGGTTCAGCCCTTAGTAAGGCTGAGGGGAAAAAGGTAATAACGCAGTAGCCCAAGGATTGAGTACAGTAACGCCTCACTAAATGTTATGTTCCTGAAAAATGCGACTTTATGTGAAACAATGTTAAGCTAGTCCAATTTCCCAATAAAAATTAATGTAAATGTGGGGGGATAGGTTCCAGGGAAAAATTTTTTGCCAGACAAGACATTATATACATATACAGTGTGTGTGTACACACACACACACACACACACACACACACACACGTACAGTATAAGTTTTAAACAATTTTAAACAAACAGTTTAATATTGTACACAGCAATGAATGATTGTGAGTGTGTAGTGGAGTAAGAGTGTGGACTATTTCCCAGGGCATGCCTTGCTGCTAAATGATGAACTAGCAGTCGGCTGAGCCCTCAACAGTTAATACGCTGTTGTTAATGTAGCCTCATACTCTACAAGGCAGCATGGACTGAGGCAGGAGGGAGGAAACACAGTAGATGCAGGGCAGTAGCTGCAGACACTTCCCTCCAAAAACTGAATATGATCATGAACCCATGCTATCCAGCTGGAGCGCACCAATCCCGCCTCCTGAGAGCACATGCATGGCTGTACAGGTGCTGACTTTCCAAAGTACAGGGGGGTGCGTGCATGAGTGAGAGAGACGTGCATTGCTCCTTTAAGTGTGCTGACCCCACTTCAAGCAACAGCTTCCAGCAAGCTCCCTCCTTTCTGTCCCTGAGCCCGGTTCCCCTCCTCCGCTTTGTGAAGAGGGGGTTCGGGGGGGAGGGGCAAGAGCAGGGGGACATCTTGATATCAGGACCCCCCTCCCCCCAGCAAGCAGAAAGCTCCCAGGAGCAGCTCCAAGGCAGAGGGCAGGGCAGGAGCAGCATGGCAGTGGGGTCAGGGACAGCTGACATGCTACTGGGCAGCTGCCGAGCCACATACATTACAGGGAATTTAGGGGAACTGATGGACGGGGGGGCTGCTGGCCCCCCCGGTTCTAATCCCCACAAGGAGGGGCTGCTCTTCCTGCAAATCCTGCAGGTAGTGGACAAAGCAGGCAGCTGCCAAATGACTACAAGGGAGCATTGCGCAACTTAAAACGAGCTTGTTCCCTAATAGTCAGCACCATAACAACAAAACAACAACGTTAAATGAGGAGTTACTGTACCTAGACCGGCCCAATTTGCATCAGGGTCAAATACCCAGTTTTATGCAACTTGCTATGTTTGGTTCTTTCAAGTGTAACAATGGCAGTGCCTACTCCATAAGTTTGCTTCTTGGGTGGATCCAAGTCAGATCTTCTGGCATTTGTGACTAAATATGTTCTGCTGCGCTCTTCCATCCTGTTAGCCCTGCAGAGCCACCACAGCTAAGGGCTTGTCTACACTAGCAGTTTACATCGCAGCAACTTCCTTGCTCAGGGATATGAAAAAAAAAAACCCCTGAGTGCAGCAAATTTCAGTGCTGTAAAGCACCAGTGTAGACAGTGCCCCAGCACTGGGAGCCATGCCCCTTGTGGAGGTAGGGGTTTTTTAGAGCGCTGGGAGAGCTCTGTCCCAGCCCTGTGCCTTGACCACACAAGGCACATTAAAGTGCTGCCATGCGGACGATACCAAGCTGGGATGGGCTGCAAGTGCTTTGGAGGATAGGATTATAATTCAAAATTATCTGGACAAACTAGAGAAATGGTCTGAAGTAAATAGGATGAAATTAAATACGGACAAATGCAGAGTCCTCCACTTAGGAAGAAACAATAAGTTGCACGCATACAAAATGGGAAATGACTGCCTAGAAAGGAGTACTGGAGAAAGGGATCTGGGGTTCATAGTGGATCACAAGCTAAACATGAGTCAACAGTGTAATGCTGTTTCAAAAAAAAAGCAAACGTCATTCTGGGATGTATTAGCAGGAGTGTTGTAAGCAAGACATGAGACGTAATTCTTATACTCTACTCCATGCTGATTAGGCCTCAACTGGAGTATTATGTCCAGTTCCGGGCACTACATTTCAGGAAAGATGTGGACAAATTGGAGAAAGTCTAGAGAAGAGCAACAAAAATGATGAAAGGTTTAGAAAACATGACCTATGAGGGAAGATTAAAAACAATTGGGTTTGTTTAGTCTGGAGAAGAGAAAACTAAGAGGGGACATAACAGTTTTCAAGTACATAAAAGGTTGTTACAAGGAGGAGGGAGAAGAATTGTTCTTCTTAACTTCTGAAGATGGGACAAGAAGCAATGGGCTTAAATTGCAGCAAGGGTGGTTTTAGGTTGGACATCAGGAAAAACTTCCTAACTGTCAGAGGGCCTAAGCACTGGAATAATTTGCCTAAGGAGATTGTGACATCTCCATCATTGGGGATTTTTAAGAGCAGGTTGGACAAACACCTGTCACGGATGGTCTAGATCAGGGGTCGGCAACCTTTCAGGGGTCGGCAACCTTTCAGAAGTAGTGTGCCGAGTCTTCAGTTATTCACTCTAATTTAAGGTTTCGCGTGCCAGTAATACATTTTAATATTTTTAGAAGGTCTCTTTCTATAAGTCTATAATATATAACTAAACTATTGTTGTATGTAAAGTAAATAAGGTTTTTAAAATATTTAAGATTCTTCATTTAAAATTAAATTAAAATGCAGAGCCCCCCCCCACCAGATCGGTGGCCAGGACCCAAGCAGTGTGAGTACCACTGAAAATGAGCTCATGTACTGCCTTCGGCACACGTGCCCTAGGTTGCCTACCCCTGGTCTAGATAATTCTTAGTCCTGCCTTGAAATGCAAGGGACTGGACTAGATGATTTCTCGAGGTCCCTTCCAGTTCTGTGATTCTATGATTCGGGGAAGAGGCAAGGTGGGTCCAGGCCAGCCCCCCACGGGGCGGTGGGGAGGGAGCACCATACAGCCCAGCTCTGCTCTGGCCTGGCAACTGGCCCCAACCACTCCCAACCCCCCCCACAGCTTTGGCCCTCAGCTGGGGCTCTGCTCCCAGCCCTGCCCTTGGCTCCATTCCTGGCCCACTCCACCCCCCAGCTGTGGCCCAGCCTTTTCTCCCTTACCCCGTCTGCATTCTCTCCCTTCCTTAGGAGCCGCAGCCCCGCTCCTGGCCCTGGACAGCAGGAGATGGGGTGTGGATACGGTTAGGGGGCGGGGGGTGCCACAACCCTGAAAAGTTTGGGGACCACTGCTTTATAGCTTGACTGCTATAAAGTTGTTCTATGGCTGATACAGAGTGGCTGGATACGATTTCCTGATTTTTGTTTATCATGTTTTTCAGAAATAAAGATGGGAAGCCTGAATTGGACTTTGATACAGACCAGTATGACATTCGGATATCAGACTTCAGCTCGGAGGAATCAGAGAATGCTGGGAGGAAGGTTCCTCCTCGCCTTGAGAAGGTGCAAGAGTCCTCTGCACCAGAAACAGAGTACTCCTTACGGGTGAGTTAGGGATGCTGGAGTTACACCAAAGAACTAGATTGGTCCTTGCCCTGTGTCTGTCCTAGGTAAACAGTGTGAGCTAAGAGTCTGTGTTGATGTCAGACATGCCAGGGTCCCTCAGTGTAGCACTTACCATGGAATTAAAAGCTGTGGAATCCAAGCTGGGTTTGCCTGGAAAGGACTCAGCAACTTGGCTATATGGGACTGATTGTGTTGTCAAATGACTTCACTTTTTTCCCTAAAGGTTTCCAGTGAAGTCTGTGTCCATAATACCTCTTTTCTTGTCCTGTCTCCTGCTCCCAGGCATACTGCAGTATCTTGTACCTGAAGCCTCGCATGCAGATTGTTCTGCGACAGAAGAAAGTGAAGACTCAGCTGATCTCCAAGAGCTTGGCTAATATTGAATATGATATATACAGACCTACCTTCACAGTATCCTTATAGCTGCCTCTAACCTTTCCTGCCTCCTGGTGACTTCTTTGCATCTAGGATAGCACACAATGAGGATCACTTGTTTCTCAATTGAAATTAACTCCTCTTTTGTACTCAAAGCTGGATTGGGTGGCCTGGAGAAGCAAGGTAGAGAAGCCGAGGTTTGAAGTGAACTTGGAAACTGACTTTTCTTCTCCTTCCCTCCCTTTACCCCCATAGAGGCTATATCCCAACCTGAATAGTTCGAGAGAGCCTTGAAAACTGTTTGTTGGAGAAGGCAAGAGTGTTTCAACTTACTGGATGGAAGCCCTTGCATGTTTCAAGTCTGAGTGAGGTCCAGATGTGTGGAAGGAATCTTCATGCTTAGTGGTCCTGGCAACTGAATACCAATACCAAGCTTATCTGATGTTATCAGCACAAACCTGTTTAAAACTATAAACATCTTTAAAAATGTATAGGGAAAAATCCTCAGTATAAACCAGGGCCTGATTTCTATGTACAAGAGCAGAACTTGTGTATGATAAAAGGGAAACCTTGCTCCATGCTCCCCTCTTTAACCCATTTATCAGCATTCAGTTGCTAGCTTTATTTTTCCTGACTGACTGGAAAGCTTGAGATCCGTGTTCATTTCATTCTTTTTTTTGTCTGTTAGCTGTATGAACACACGATTTTTCTTTACCGTTTGTGTGCGTTTTGAGAACATACTGACTGAAGAAGAGAGCCATGATTCCAAGTCAAGGCAAAGCACAAAGGGAGCTGTGCTTACCTAGATGTCTATTAAAGTAACCCTGAAATAGAATGTGGCTTACATTTAATATTAAATAAATTACATTTTGTAAAAATCTACCCTCCCGCTAAACACACTTAAAAAGTGGTTCTGCTTTGAAAAGTGACTTTGTAAAATGGTATCCTGGGATTCCACCTGTCTCAATTTCCACTTTAAATGTGAAAAGAGTAAAAAGATGGAGTTATTTTTAACTTCCAGCCCTGCATACTCAGCCAGGGATCAGAGACTCAGCATGGGTCCTTTCCTGTTTGTGCATCCTGCTCACTGTTAAAGATTTTACAGATTTAGATCCTGCCTTTGGTGACACTCAAGCATAAGTATGCCTAAGTGGAGTTTAGTAAGCGATGACAATGAATAAGAAGGAATGGACTTTGGCTTGTTCTCTCACAACTTTGTTGGTTCTGCAGAGCCAGCATGTGTAAAATGTAATATACCCCTGACACTGAAGAATAAAAGTTGTTAGAATACACTTAAGGTAAGCTGAGAAGGTGACACACAATGAAAATATACCATCTTCACATATATTCCGTAAATGTGGGATCCCTCTTAAAGGGATAGGCCAACCAGAAGGATATTTCTGGCATAACAAGCTCATTCTTTATAAATAGCCTCAATTTTTTAAACCTAGTAGCAGAATTTCTTCTCCAGAACTGAAACCAAGTGAAGTGGGTGTCTGCTGAATTTCCTCTACCTTTGTGGGCCTTTATCTCTTCTTTTCATTATTTCTTGAGGTTTCTTTGGTCTTGTTTACAAAGCCAAAACAGCCAAATTTAATCACATTTTTAGTCATTTGCTGGGCCGTCTGGGTTATAACTCAGTTTGATCGTGGTTCTTTGGTCAGAGCTTGACTGCTTTATAACCAGCTGAAAATTAATATTGTAGCCTTTTTAGAGACCTAGGGTAAAACATGTTATTTTAACCTATCTGTAACAGTTTTGTTCTGTCCAGACTGGTTGTGTTAAACTGTGGGAACTCAGATAGGCTGCAGTTATGCTTATCCACCATTTTTGGCTGTGTATACCAGATCTTCCTCATTGTACAAATGCCAATGCTCAGCTCTGCTCTCCTGCTAAAGAGGCAAAGGTGTTGCTCTAGTCTAAACAGCACAACATCTGCATCACACAACCTACATCATGAGGCTGAGACATTGAAAACTTGTGGGATTTACCACCTTTTGGAGACACTTTGCCTTCTGCTATTCTCCATCAGTGGCCCCTTCTCCACCCCCACCCCCCCACACACAATGGTCTTCCCACAAAACACCATTCATTTCTTTCTTCCTCCTTGGAGCTTGCTGTTTTTTCTCCTTTGACAAGTTTTCTCTCAGAACAAGAGAGTGAAGATCACCTTTGGGTTCAATTGCAAGAACAATAGCCACTTTGGGATCATGATGTACCACAACAACCGACTCATCAAGTCCTATGAGAAAGTGGGCTGCCAAATGAAGGCAAGTGATCAGTGCTTCCCCTCTGCTCTCAGGAATGGGGGAGAAGAGAGGAACATGGCTTTATCAAAGGTAGGCCCTGTCCTTAGATCCTTACTCTGGTCCAATGGGCCTCCAGGATCTCACCAGTTTAGCGCAGGAGTTCTTGAACCTGGTAACTGGACTGTCAGTCCTCATCAGCCATTTACTATACATATATCCATATTGTTGTACACTTGTCTAGAAGCTGAGATCCAAGTGTGTCCTCTGAGATTATTTATTGCTGCTTTAAGGGGCAGATGCTGGTGAGGAACTCAAGTCTTGAAACCCATCCTCTTTGCTCAGCCAGACTGCTCCTTTCTCTGAGTGGTGTACTCATTACAGAATCATGTGTGCAGTGGTGGGGCAGCATAGCTGTGCCAGCAAGCTGGCTGTCATTCCTTTGTTTCTAGGGGTCATCTTGATACATTGGTGGCTTTCAGAGTAAGGAAGCTAGATGATATTCCAGGTTTATACCCTATGGATTTGTGCTTATCCCTTTCCTTGTCCCCACTGTCTAAAGGGGATCTGCCAGCTGGGGACTGAGATCAGGCCCTTGGAGATTGCCAGGCGTTCATATCTGATACATGTTGCTGCTGTACATGGCACATGCAGAGGTGTTACCATCAACTCCTGTATCGGAGGGGATGTATGGTAACTTGAATCTTGTTCCCAGGATTCCAGGGGTATAGGAATTGTTCTCCTGAAAGTGCTATCTCCTTTTCTGTAACCAGTATGGCTGAAATGATTGGTTTTCTTCCTTTTTTGACCATTGGTGTAGGGGGATGGCATGGGCGTGATTGGGGTGATTGAGTGCAACTTCTTGAAACCAGCACACAACAAACAGGACTTTGAAGAAAGCAAGGAATACCGGTAAGGGAGACCTGCCACTGGGGATACTGCTATGCATGGGCTTTATGTATGAAGTAGCTCCATGTTGGCCTATCTTGCTTCTGACACCCCTATTAGAAAATGTCTGACCATGTTTCTGCACAGTCTAGAGAGACCTTGCTTTCTTGGGTTGAGAGAGGGAGTAGTCTCCATATTCATCTAGCGCTGTTTTTCATGCATGTCTCCATCCATGAACCCTAAACCCTGCCCCAGAGATTTATCTGAAATAGAACAGTGTGCTTTCATTACTAAAGCAGTGTTTCCCAGGCTTTCAGAAACTCAGCCCCACAGCTGGAAAATTAAACCAGTCATGTCCCCCACTTGAACCCTGTCATGTTAGCAGGGCAGCATGAGAGAAGCTGGCATTGGCCCTGTTCCATGTCCCCCCCACCCCTTCCAGCTACTCAGTTGGACATACCACTACCTTTGGGGAAACGCTGCGCTATAGAGATGAACAAATGAGTGTAAGCATCAAATTTAGAATGGGCAGTTGGGGAGGGAAGGGGGGTCAGAGCAGATCCTGCTGTTTGTCTTTGCTTTGCAGATAGCCAGCTGCTCTTAAGTTAGTGCAAATAGCTACCAGAGCTCTGGGCTGCTGTGCTGAGGTTAGGGGCCCCCTTGTCTCAGCAGGAAGTGAGAGGTGAGATGTTTGTGAATGCCTCTCTGGTCTGTCATCTTCATGACCCCACCCCCCCCCCCCCCAAGCTGCTAGGTTATTGACTTGACCAGAAGGTACATCCCTCTGAGGTGCACGGGTTTCATGCTGCTGCCCAATGGGGGCTTTTGCTGTCCGTCTGACACCAGGAAGCCTGTTTTATCAGTGGAAAGGGTATATTATGAATGCAATTAATCCTTGAATGCAGGGGCTGCCTAAAGTTAAGGGAGTCTAGGTGTCCCCAAATCTTGCTCCCTATAGCAGGCTGGTCTGTAGAACAAGACAGACAGTAATTTGGGGTGAGATTTGGCTAGGCCTGTGCTTTGTGTTCCAATCTGAACATGGCTATCTAGAATTTGGATTTTCTTTTTTCATAACTGTGTCAGGTGTCTGCATTGTAAGGTATCCTCTGATGAGTGTGATGAGACATTTTCTGTTGGGATGTGTAGGAGATAGCAAGACTGTCCCAAAAAGTACTTAAAGACTTTATTCTGATATACCGGCCTCATCCAAATGCAAAGGGTAGAAATGCAGTTTTCCTACTGGGAGAAGAAAACCCTATGTCTGCTCCACCCTCTCTACGTGTGCACAATACCCATGCTTGGGCTTGTATCTAATTTGTTTTAAGTTAATTGATGCTGGCCTTAATCGCAGTGATTACTTGAATCATATATAGCAGCCACTGGCTGGATAAGACATGGGCCTGGTGGCTTCTCTTTGGAGGGTGTGGGGGAATTGCCCAAAGGTTTCAGGCAGGGCTACCCAGGACTAGTTAGCTGCCTGGGTTTGGTCTTAGCCTATGAGGCTTCAGTCTTCCTTGGTAAAAATTATGTGTTTATACTGTAGCCGAATTTTGGGGCCAAAGATGAGAGATCTTAGCTTCTGTGCACAGCCTGACCTTGAGCCCTAAAGGATACAGAAATTATAGGATGAAGTTCTCTAACCTGTGTTGTATAGGAGGTCAGACTAGGTGATCTTAATGGTCCTTTCTGGCTTTAAACTCTGTGAAAACTGGGGGGCTTGTACCCCTGGTTTGGAAAGAAAATGACCCTGACTCTGAACAAAAAGGCAATCCTGCTCCAATGAGAGGCTCTAAGAGCATTTTGGGCAGCAGAGAGTAAGATCCCAGAGATCTTGACCATCAGGAGCCCTGTGTACTGGTAACATAGGGTGGTACTGGCAGACTTCTGAAGCTGTGGGATGGGTGATACATCAGGGTTATTCCTGGTATAAAGCTAGATGAATGTTCCAAAACCCAAGCTGTTCCTACAGTGGCACATCTGAATGCCTTCTCCGTCCACACCACTTTCATATCTGAGCAGTTGTGATTACTGAAGTGAAAGGCAGAGACAGGCAGTAAAGGAGGTTTGCTTCTTAACTGGGTTGTGTTACTTGTGCTACCTGTTGTGACTTTCAGTGGAATTTGCCTGATTTTTCACTGCTCTTGTCTTCCCTCTAGACGGACAATTACTGCACTGGGACAGAAACTCAACACTTATTGGAAGGCGAAGGTGGCACAGATGAACTTAGGTAGTTCCAGTGCTGCCAGTGTGCCAGCGTGAGTTCGAATGTGATTTTGGTCTAATTTTAGTGCAGCATTAAAAGCACTGGGCCTTTCATCTGCAGAGAAGGGGTGGGGAGTTGTGGAAGGGCAGAGAGTATGGAGGGTTGATTAGTATCCCTTCACATTGGGAGATCTAGCTGCAAAGGCTGCTAGTGTAATAAGTTTTTAGTGATCTCAGCTTAGTCCACTGGCTAATGTTGGGGGTGAGCAGGACATGTAACGATAGGGTGTTCCAGGTGAGAATGGAGAATCATTGGCAGATGTATGGAGGGCACTGTGACTAGGATAATGTGGTGTTCCAGGCTGGGACGTGCAATGCCTTGGCTGAGCTACTTGTCCGGATTAGGTGCTAATACAATCAAACCTTCACTTTCATAGCTCTGATGTGAACAACACAATAGTGAGGTGAGCAATCTATTCTGAGGAAGCTGTGTGCAGCTGACAGAGCATGGCGAGATGTGGGGTTGAGGTGATGGGGAATAGGTATGGTGCTGATGGCTATCGCTCCTCTGCAAGGCCAAGCACTTTTATGTCCACAGGGAATCTGTTGCTGGTGATGAGGAAGGAGCTTCTCTGGGGGCTGCTCATGTTATACAGGCACTACCCGCAGAGTGAATGGTAACATCTGAGAATGGAGGGTTATTAAAAACAAAACTAAATAGGGACATGCACTGCCAGAAACTGTAGACCAGGCTAGCCAGCCACACAGTTGCAGCGCTGGATGCAGTGTTCTTAGTACTCAAGGGATTAAGTATAGGGCAGGGGTAGTTCTTTGCTTTGTATTCTAGACATTTAGTTCATGTATCTCTCTTTCCAGAGGGAGACCAGACCAGACTTGGGTGCAGTGTGAGGAGTGTTTGAAATGGAGGAAGCTCCCTGACAAGGTTGATCCTGCATCATTACCTGAGAAGTGGTTCTGTCATCTCCATCCTCACCCCAAGTACAAGTAAGGAGCTCACCTATCTCAGTCCTTGTCTGAACTTTCTACCCTGCTGCCTCTCACTCTTAAGGCAAACACTCACTGTCTCAATTTTTGCTGAACCCTGCTTCCCTTCCCATGTACATGTGCATCTGCATAGACCTTGAAATATAGAAGTTTACCTGGCCAGCCCTTATCATCGCCACTCTGAAAATATAGGTATGGAACAAAAGTCCCACTTGAAATACGGGTCTCCACATGGGAGGAGGTTAATAGAAGGTGGCTGTTTAATATGTTAACTAGTGATCTGGAAAAGGAGGTGTCAGATTACAGATGACACAATTTTCAGTCAAGATGAGTGGATTGTGAGAAACTTCAGCTGGGTCTACTTAAACTGAGTAGTCAGGGAGCAAGATAAACAAGTGCAAAGCAATTCAGGTTAGAAGGAACAGTTAAAGTTACTCATACATACAGATGGTTTCTAAATTAACTGTTACCTCTCAGGAGAAAGACCTAAGATCATTATGAACAGTTGAGTGAAAACATCTGCTCAATGTGCCATAGTTGTGGTTTAAAAAAGAAAAAAAAAACCGACCAAGGTATTACTAGGAGGGTAGAGTACTTTCAAAAGAGAGAGAGAATAATACTGAGACTATTCTAATGCTTTTATATAAATCACTGGTAGACCCAAACCTGGAATTCTGTGCCTACTCATGGTCACCCTATCTCACAAAGAAGAAGTTCAATGAAAATTATTAGAACCATGGAAAGACTTCCATAGGAAGAGAGATCAAAAGGATTAGGACCGACTAGTTTAGACATAGGTCGTACTGTATGTATACACAATAATGAATGGCGTAGAGGTGGTCAGTCGGGAACTCCTCTTTGCCCTAATATATAAGGACCAGGGAATATTCAGTCAAAGTTAAAAGTGACATGGGAACTCAGTGTTTACGCAGCACATTAGCCACAAGGTAAAATGGAGGCCAGGAATTTAGTAGAATTAGATATTTTTATACAATTCATATCCACGGCTGCATTTTTTTTACACTAGTGTATAAGGGATGTAAACCCTCCTGCTTCAGGTTGTAGGCAACCACTAACTGTCTGGGATTAGGAGTTACTTTTTCCTATAGGCATATTACACTCTAATTGTTCGTTATGGAGGTCTTATGCTTTCCCCTGAGACATCTGGTATTGACCACTGTGGGAGGCAGGGATTGCCACACTTCTCCATAGTAACTCATAATTTGAAAGGAAATGACACACATGCAACAATACTTGACACCGTAAACTCAGATCTTAAAAGCTTCGCTTTCTGCCTCCTCATCTATGTAGTTTTAGGAGGTAAGTAGCTTGTTTTCCCCTAAATATTTTACATTTTGTTGTTTCCAGACTGCTCCCATAGCTCTCTTTATCTGAAATAGATGCAAAGGTTTTATAAGGAAAGATAAAGTACTGAAGAGTCTGAGAGAGCAGCTGGAGACGTACACAAAGATCCTAAAGATTTGGGGAATTCGTAGGCGACAATCTCATGCTCAAGCATGACGGACTGATCTCATTGCAGAAGCTGCTCAGCACCTGAAGAGCAGGAGCCCAGCGATGACGAGATGAGCCCCAACTATGACCGAAAATTCAGGAAACAGTTAAGTATATGCTGACTCCATCCTGCAGATGGACTAGCAACAGCAAGGGAGTCAGTAAACCAATTTTGTTTTCCCTCCCCAGTCCTGCTGCTGCTTCTGCCCATTCAACCCAACCAGGGAGGGGGAGAAGGAAACAGCAGTACCTCTGCATAGCAGCTCAAGGTGCAAGTGACATGTCCCAGTTTTCTCACAGGAGGTGCACATGTCAGTGGTTCCTGGGTCAACATCAATGATGTCCCCTATGTTTCTCTTACCCACTTTTTAGGATCTCTATCTCTGAAACTAGACTTTGGTAGTTAATCCAAACTGCCTGCTCACTGGAGTCACAGAGGTGATGCCATGATAGTGTTCTTGCACTGTAGCAGTAAACTCTTCTCATGCTGAGGTATCTTAATGTCCTACGTCTTGCCCATGCCACCTCCCAACTGTTTCTCCTGGCAGAGATAAACTTCAGATCCTGGTTGAGCCTTACAGAGAATGGAAACTGAATGCCTTCTTCCTTCCCATCACTTAGAGAGCAGACTGCAGAGAGAAAGAGGAGGAGGTCGTCGTCATCTTTGGAGAACCTGGAACACCAGGTGAGAGGAAGGAAATGACTGGAGAAGGCTTTGTCACGGTCTGGAGAGTGGGGAGCCCTGCTCTGTGCTGTTGGGGATGGCAAAGTCTCTGCCTTGCCCCGGTCTTTCTTATTTCTGTCTTCTGCTGAGAGAGGAGCTGACACGAGGATCACGGTGTATTGGCTGGAACAAGAAAACCCTGTATGCACAGCTTGGACATGCAAACACCAGAGCAATATTAACACCATACTTATTAACAGTGTGACAGTGCCTAGGAGCTCCAGCTCACATGCCATTCTTTCTCCCAAGCCCTGTCTTAATTAAGGGGCTTGATCTTGCCCCCTCTCAACACAGAAGAGGGGTCAGTGAGGTCCTCCTTCCCGTCCTGCGGTCGCAGTGGTTCTCTCAGGCCCTTTCCCACTTTCAGGTTATCTGGTTATATAAAGACTGATGTTTTGAATTTTCAGGAGCACTGTCTTTCGGACACGGCTGCCCAGGATGGGTTCTCCGGGCAGCTCTGGACACTTCAGCGTGCGATCAGGTTGGCCGTCCTTTAGGGACAATTCCCTCCCAACAATCATCATGGTATTAAAACATCTTCCCGCTCCCATTCCAACCCCAGCCTAATCTTGTTGCATGTCCTCTTCCCAAAGATACCCTCATGTCGCATGCTAGACTAGTCTTTCCCTGATCCATTGGGAAGGACAAACCTGGTGAGGACAGGAGGACTTCTCACTCACACCTTCTTTCCTCCCCATAAGCCACCTCCCAATAAGCCATGCATACCGTGAAGCACGTAAGTAGATGAGACTTTGATCACTGTTGCAGAGTATTTGATTTGGTTTGAGACTAGGAGGTTCTCTGAGGTGTTACTCTGTCCTCACTCATGTTTGTCGTGTCTTCCCACAGTAGTGGCATCAATTCCTCCTCTCTTCCCTTAGTCATTAATGTTTCTTTTGTGACATGGTCATCCCACAATATCCCCAGGTGCATGCCTGTGTATGTGTAGAAAGAAAGTCAGTTTGTCGCTTGCATGCATCCCTCTGTGCATGGACATTCTCACAGAAGCACCAGGAAACACCTCGCATCCTGGCATGGAGAAGCTAAAGCACCACTGCCTGAATTGGGAAGGAGATGAACTCTTATAGCCCAAAACAGTAACCGTGCCACCTGTGGTAGTGATTGGGGAAGTGGAGGAGAGAGGAATTCCCTTTTGGGACAGTGACCGTGCAGTAATTTGGTTTGGTTCTCAGCTGGTAAAGTCCACTGAGGTGGTTATTGCAAGGGGGACCAGTTCAACATCTAGCTGGCAGAGCCCCTGAAGTAGTAACCGCTACGGGAATGGGTCAGTCCTGGACTTGTAGAGACTTGTCTGATGGTGATGTGTGTGCAGTCCATGACCCATCAGAGAATGGTGTTGGGGGTGAGTGGACGCTGGTCTTAGCTGGCAGAGCCCCAGTGATGGTATCCACTAGGAACATTTTCTTTTATTTCCCAGTTGGTGCATCTGCTCAAATGGGGACTCAGGCTGAATACTCAAGTACACTCCTGTGCTGCTTTCAGTTTGGTTAAGAAACTTTTTCCAAAGCTGCAGCTGGCATGTGAGAGAGGCTGTTTGTTTTATTGTTTCAATGCTCTCTTCCTTGCCAGGTATTATCCACTACACCAGAGCCCTGTCCTGCTCAGAATAACAGTGTAACACGAGCCGCAAAGCAAGAGCCTGCAGAAAAGGGGCCTGATGGGATTGCTGGCTCTCTCACTCCTCCCCCTGCTCTTGACAAGATCGGTGCTCTCTGTCTGACCACTGGGCCTTTGGAGAAAAATATACCCCAGACAGCTTCAAGGTAGTTGTGATGGTGCAAACAACTGCCTCCTTATCAATAACAACCCTCTTCCTGTTGTGAGACACCCACCTTGTGTGTGAGATTCTGTGTAGGGGGAGGGGTATGCTTGCACTTGGAGTGTAGGGACATGAGGCAGGGAGTGAGAGAGGATTATCTGAGAATCTCATTAAAGCGGGTGTTGGCTGGAGCTAGAAGATCTGCCCTCATTCCTCTTACACTTATTCCTTTTTTAACTTCAGATTCTCTGAACACAATTCAGCTTTCTTCTTAGTGTTTTGCTGGCCTTGAAATGGGAACATGGAGAGCTTTGATAAATGGATTGCAAGGCCATCCGGTTTAGCTACAGCTTCAGCTAGTGTCTGTGTATCCTCGGCTGAACCTTCAGTGCTGAGGTTATAGCAGCACTCAGTGAATCACGGTACACTGGGAGAAGGGATGGTGGGTCACTTAATTCTCTAACAGGTACTCAGGGCGTGCATGACTGGGCTTCTCCAGTCCTTGACATTGGTACCTATGATGCTCTCCCTTAAATGCTGAAAGGACGAAGTTTGGAAGTTTGCTAACTAATCAGGATCACGTTTGCAGAGTCATTTTTCCTTTTGTTTTTCTCTTTGAGGTGAGCCTCTTGCAGTTTGTAACACAAATTTGATTTTTCACCTTAGCATAGGACAAGGAAAGTGGGAGCAGGGTGGGAATAGAGGAAGGAACAGAAATCTTTGCTATGTCCTAATTTTTTAATCTTTTCCTCCTTTCACGTTGACCAGTGCTTTTTTCTATCTCATTGGTGCTACCACCTTCACAGCTCTATGTACATAAAGTCTCAACCTAAATTAATCTCTGCAGTTCTTTGCACTGGTTCTTGGGTTGCCAGATGTCTGGTTTTTGACCAGAATGCCCAGTCAAAAAGGGACCCTGGTGGCTCTGGTCAGCACTGCTGACTGTGCAGTTAAAAGTCCAGTCATCAGTGCAGCGGGGATAAGGCAGGCTCCGTGCCTGCCATGGCTCCATGCAGCTCCCAGCAGCAGCAGCATGTCCCCGCTCCGGCTCCTACATGTAGGGGAAGACGGTGCTCCACATGCTGCTCTTGCCCCAAGTGCTGACTCTGCAGCTCCCATTGGCTGGGAACTGCAGCCAAAGGGAGCTGAGGGGTCGGCGCCTGCGGATGGGCAGTGTGCAAAACCACCTGGCCACCCCTCCACATCGGAGCCAGAAGGGGCACATACCTCAAGCAGCTCCTGGAAGCAGCAGCATGTGCCGCCTGGACCCCGATGTCCTCATGATCCCAACCCCCTGCCCCAGCCCTGATTTCCCCTCCCCCTTTCCAAACACCTCAGTCCCTGTCCAGAGCACCCTCCTGCACCCCTACTTCTTCATCCCCAGCCCCACTCCAGAGCCCTCACCCCCAGTCGGAGCCCTCAAACCCTCTCCCGTACTCCAACCCCCTGAGCCAGCCTGGTGAAAAGAGTGAGTGAGGGTGAGGAGAGCGAGCAACAGAGGGAGGGGGAATGGAGTGAGCAGGGACATGGCCTCGGAGAAGGGGCGGGGCAAGGGTGTTGGGTTTTGTGAGAGTAGAAAGTTGGCAAACGTAACTGGTGCAGTTCTGGTTCTCCCACAGCCCCTAGGGCCAGTCTGGATAATGGGCAATGTGACTTCCTGTCATCAGATAGAGACAGGAAATTCAGCAAAATTTGTGAAGTCAGAGCTCTAGCTGAAAATTCAGTTGATTTCTGGCCACAAGCAGATGGAACAGCTCCTTTGGTTAAGAGAAGCTTCTTAGTTAAATCTGAACTTCACTTGGGTTTTAGGTGCATTTTCTCCCCTCCTGTCGCTTGCCCTAGCATTGACTCCAGTTCTGTATTTACTATGTGAGAAGTCATCAATCCATTGTTTTTTAAGTACTGCAATACACCCTTCTGTGCACTTGGTGGCACAATTTGTCCACCTTTCCTTTTAGAGCCCCACTCTGGGTGACAGCTTGGAAGAGGAGCTGCTCAGATGATGAAGCCTGTTCTATATGCACGAGAATAGTGAAATGTAGCCTAAGTGAATTTAAAATGCTTTAGAAATAATGCAATGGCACGAGCAGAAGTTCTCAAACTGTGGTCAGTGGACACTTCGGTAATGCTGCTTACCTGGTGCTTTTATTTCCAGCTACTAATTCATGCCAAGAAGCTGAAAATGCACTCAACGCCTTCCTAACATTGCTTTTTCCCCTGAGCAGTCACTGTTGTTGCCATTGCAAATGGTAGACCGAATCTTCATTTTGAAATGTTCCATGGTGTTGAAGAGTTTGAGAACTCCTGTAGTAAAGGATCAAACCTTCCAATCATAACAGATCCCTAAGCAGACCATACATGAGAGGAACCACTTAGCCTGTCACTAAAACACAGCCGCCTCTGGGTAGATGATGGCAGCCATTCTGAATCAGCCAGACTGCATACCAGATTTTAGGGTTTTCTAGGCCCAGAAGTGAAAATTAAATTCTGACTGACTGTTGTACCAGGAAGTTTAGGAAGGTAGAATGGAATTGGCCAAGGTGGGATTTGGCCAGGATAATGGCCAACTCCTGCTCTTTCCTAATGTAAAGAATCAAGTGCAGAGCAACCTGGAGAAATGTAAAGGAGTGTGGGATGGAGGTAACAAGGGGAGATTTGAATAAACCTGAAGCCTTACAATCAGGGAGCAAAACTAAACAACCTGAATATGAATAAAGGAGGGACATAAGCAGGAAGCCACTTTGTGCTAAAGCAAATGTACGTTCATCTAGTTAATGCTGCGCTGATTATTTTTTTCTGACATAAGCAAGCACTGTAGTTACTGCAGAGACTGTGAAATTGAAAGGACGGTGTCTGCCCACTCGGGAAGATCTATTTTAAGAAGTGGCCTGGAATGCGTGAGTCTGAGAGTTTAGCGAACGCAGACCAGCTTCTCTAGATCAGTGCAGGGTTCTTATGGATGTAGGTGCACTGCGCACATACAAATGAGCCGGCTTCTTCCTGACTGAAGTTCAGTTTTGTTTTTAATTATGTGAATTAAGTCCATCAGCCATCTGACTGTTTGAGTGGTGCAGATTTTGCTTGAGAATGTGGACAATATATGCTTCACAATGTATTGTAAACTTTGTTTAACTGGGTCAATTTCCTGATACTTAAAAAAGCCCAACATTTTAAACATACCCTGTTGTGTTTAATTAAATGTATCAACCAAACATTTGTCATGAGAGATTTTGCAAGCTGCAGCTGGCAGAGACACAGGATTCACAGGCTTTGCTATACTGGGTTAGAGGGGCAGTGGGTTCTAGTGGATTGAGTTCGGGGAGGAGTGGGGAGCCAGGAACTCCAGAGATCTAATCCCAGCTCTGCCACTCATGTGGCAAGTTCCCCATCTGTAAAGTGAAGATAAATATCTGTTTCTCTCAGGGGTTGGGGAGGGAGTTATGAGGATTATTAGTTAGTTTCTGTATAGCACTTTGAAAATCTAAAGTGCTGTGTGAGTGCTGAGAGTAGTCAGACCCCTAGGCCTGCAGAGCTGGTCTCGTGCCTCCAGCAGTGGTCTCGTCTTAATGTTTCTGTGGACCTGCCCCCTCTCCCACCCCCGAACACTCCTGACCAGTGCAGGAGGGGGAGAGGGAAAGCAACTCTTGACTACTCTGGGAGATCAGCATTACTCACTAAACACTGAGATTAGTTTTCTCAGTGGGATGGGGTGGCATTGCCTGGCTGCTGTACAGAGTGAGATTCAGGCTTGCTGATCCAGTCCTCTCTTTTGCAGCAAGCACAAGCTGTCCACAGAAGAATTGCTGCTGGAAAAGCGGAAGCGATATCAGGAGCAGATAGACCCATCCCCCCCCGATCTGACCAGTCCCAGCCCTCCTACTTCTTTTGAAAGGCAGAGCTTCACTGAAGTGGACCAGGATCAGGAATGCAGTGAGTCTGACAAGGATGATGAAAGTATACAGGGGAGCATAGACTCCTGCCTAGTCAGAGAACATCTGGATGCACTCTCTGGCACCAACCAAGCTGGGGATGCTTCACACAATGGAGGTCTCTGTCCTACCAAAGAGACTCCAGCAAGTCTCGGTCACTTTGAAGGAGAGCAAAAGGAGACTGCAGTGGTCCAGGCGGAACTGGAAGAGGAAATGCCAGCCTTAATATCAGAAAGCCAGGCATCAGATAAGAGTGTCTGTGTAAATACATGTGGGAATTTGGAGGAGGTGGACAAGAGGCCCTTCGTGGCTGTTGTTGGTATTTCACAGGCTGCTGTGGATGGTGAGGCTCCCATTCAGCTAATCCCCTTTGGGTGGGAGGAGAGACTTGATAAAGCAAAGATTGAGGTGAAGGTCCGGAGCCACAATGATCCTCCCCCTGATGGGGACAAAGGAGGAGGAGACCTGCAGGTACCAAAGACCAGAAATCAGAGGGATATGGTGGAGCAGGAGGAGCTGAGACAGACTGTGGAGAATTTCTCGGTGGAGCTGAAGAGGGTCTCAATGGAACGGGATTTGCTCCAGGGCAAGGTAACATTAGCACTTGGCTGTGAATTCTGGTGGGGCAGGAGGGATAAAGTTCTACGGCAATAGGGAATTGGATGGGGAAGATCAAGACTGACTTAACAAGGAGAGAAAATCCCCTTGACTTGTGTCTCACGTAAGGCAAGTAGGGGTTAGGATTCCTTCCTTACTCTACTAGCTATTGCCCTGTTCCTCAGCTCCTGGAAAGTTTAGTGTTTTGTTGTTTTTTTTCTTTTCCTCTTTAATGTGCAACCTCACTTCCTGTGCATGTCTCTGCATTTGCTGTTTCTTTAACTCAGGTGGAGGAACTAGAGCAGGAGAAGTGCCACCTGGAGACAGATTTCTTGAAAAGCCAACAGGAGTTGGCAACACTCAGGGCCCAGGAGACCGAAGGCTTGTACTGGAGCAAGAAACACATGGGTTACCGCCAGGCTGAATTGCAAGAGCTGAAGGCTCAGCTGGAGAGGACCATAGAGGAAAAGACTGAGCTGAAGGAGAGGCTCAAGGAGACAGAGATGCATCTGGAGGTGCTTAGGGAGGCACATGTATCCTGCAGGAGCCCAGAGAGAGGAGACTTGAAAAGGTCAGAACTGTGAGTTAAACCATAGACAATATCAGTCAGTCCCAAGGGACGGGGGAGAGAACATGGGTTACCTTGTGGGGGAACATCCACGTAGGAAACTGACTTCTGGGAGAACACTTTGGTACCCACGAATTGAGGATGCTGCATGAGTAACAATGGGTTATTACTAAGGATTGCTAGGTTGTGAGGAGAAGGGGGGCTATGGAGGAGAGCTACAGGTGAAGCCAAATAGCTACAGGTTTGAAGGATACCCCACACAGAGTTCCTTTGTCAGGTTTGGGTTTTCTCCTGCAGTACATTGTTCACTTTATGGAGTATTCCAGTTGAATCACTCGGACAATATTGGCTTCCTTAAGGATAAGAGAATGTGTCAGGGGAAAGAAATACTCTGCAGTTACTGAACTCTCTTTCCCACAAATATGGGACTTTCCATATCCAGGATGTGTTTTCTAACCCTGCTTCTGACCTGACAGCACTTATGGAATCGTAAGGAACAAGTGCGAATGTTGAGCTATGCAACCTTATTAGATTTACAAATACAACCCCTCTGTGTGGTAAGTATTGTTGCCCCCCTATTACAGAGAAGTGAACTGATTTGCACAATGTCACATGAGAAACTTACAACAGAGTTGAGAACTGAGTTACATTCCCTTATCTCCATTCCTGTGCACTGGCCCCAAGATCTTCCCATCCTACCATCCGCAGCTTGCACTGCCATTAGAATGGAGCAAAGAACCTCAGCATGACACGGCACTGGTAATAGGAAGGAAGACAGCAAGTTAGGGGAAGGGATGTATTGGAACTACCGTTTCTCTGACTCTTGACTCTTCTTCTCTTGTCCACAGCACTATGGAGAAGCTGAAGAACCTGCGTAGGAATGTCAGCCAGCTCCTTTCGCTGGTCCTCCCTCACCTAGAACTGCAGGATGTTAACTATGAGTCGGACCAGATTGATGAGATCTTGCAGACAGTGTTGGAGACAAACAGGATGTCATAGTAGCCCTTCCCCCATGCTGCCACTGTGCCTTTTTGTATAGTTTCTTTAATAAACCCATAAGTTCTTCATCCTAACTCTGGGCCTTCCTTCATTTCATTAGGAGTGGGGCTTCCATTCCCTCCTCCTTTCTTATGGGTTTGTAAACTTGTCATCAGAGTCCTGTGGAGATCAACATGGATAGCTCATCCCTCTGTGTCTTGTCCTGTCTCCTTTGTTTAAAGCTGCTTTTGGGGTGTGCTGGCTGGCTTCCAGGGAGTTGGGTCCTCAGATGATTTTGTCTCTTAAATGCTTTTTTGGTTTGTTTGTTAAATAATGGAGTGAGACGATTCTTTGAACTAATTTTAACATTTCAAGTTGCTATGGGAACCCGCTGGTGACTCACTGACACTATACTGGTGTCAGTGTAATTGCAAAGCTGTAGAATAATATTGATGAGGTTCTTTGGCATCTTTTAGCAGATGAGTGCTTTGTGTAAAATTCTTCTCTGCCCAAACTTCCCTGTAAGAATACCCTCATTCTCAGACCCATAAGAAACAAAGCCAGTATCGAAGCCTTCCTTTTAGGGGTAGGGACAAAAGAGATCATTGAGCACCTCACCACAGAAGTACCTGGATAAGATCACACACAGATTGCCAGCGAAGGGCCAGTGGCTTCAGAGACTCTGCTTGGAGTTTCCAAAGAATCTAAAACTCTTAAAATTCTTCATCATCTCCCTGCTTTGAAACAAACTCTCCTTCTCATCTGATTAAAAGTGGAAGGAACACCCCCACATGTAAGTGTTAAACAATTCGCCAGGCTGCTTTGATTTAACTTGGAATCATGTCTGTCTTGTAGAAGGATTAGCCCTGATTTAAGAAACAAATGGCCTAATAGGTTATAGCAAATGTATATGTAAATATATATCAAGGAGGAGCCTGGCCAACTTTGCTATGCCTTTAGGCAATGCTGTTTTGTGACCACCAACTCAATCCATTTCAAAGCCTCCTGCCTTCAGGGCATTCAGCACAGTCTGTCAGACCAGTTGAGCAGGTCTTTTACCAGCCACCATGAGTGGGGTCTCCACCCAGATGTAGCCAGGTTAATTTTTCAGCTGTGGAGATTCTCCATATAGATCTGTTTGCAACCAAAATCAACAGGAAATGTTATCAGTTTTGTTCATGAGCAGGTCATAGTCTTGGAGCTCTTGGATGCTTTTCTGTTGCCCTGGATGAACGAGCTCCTATAAGCTCCATCCTATTCCACTCCTACCCAGAAAGTTGTTAAAAATCAAGCAGGACCATGCCCAAGTGATACTCTTAGCACCAGTGTAGCATCCCCAATACTGGTTTTCCACTCCACTGAACCTGTCAGACTAGGCTCCTTTGATGCTACCACGGGATCCAGGCCTGAGCTCACAGGACCAGGGTCGCCGCCTCCATCCTAACCTAGAGGCCTTTCAGCTGACAGCCTGTATACTCTGTGGTTGACACCTCAAAAGGTGAATTATTCAAAGGGGCACAAGATGTGTGTGACGAACTGGGAAAGTTCTTAATGTTTTCTCTGAATACTGTATTGGTGCCTCAGTGTCCCCATGGCAGTTCTTAAGTATCTGGCAGAGCAAAGGGCCAGTGCACCTAAATGCCTGACACTCTGTCTCCTAGCAACTGATGGCCTGGGCCCCTCCCCTGCAAAGGTGCTAGCTGAAGGTGTTGGAGACAAAGGGATCAGGTGACCTCCTGGCCCAGGAAAGGGGCTGAGGAGAGAGGAGGGGCTGGGAGGGGGTTGTTAGTCTGGAGCTGGCTGGAGTCAAGGGTGGAGGGCAGACCTGGGGGTCTGGCTCACTGCCCCCCAGAATGGACCCAGCCGAGGGGTCCGGTTCGCTGTATCTACAAGCTCTGTTTTAGACCCTGTTCCTGTCATCGAATAAACCTCTGTTTTACTGGCTGGCTGAGAGTCACGTCTGACTGCAAAGTGGGGGTGCAGAACCCGGTGGCTTCCCCAGGACCCCGCTGGGGTGGACTCGCTGTGGGAAGCGCATGGAGGGGCAGAGGATGCTGAATGCTCCAAGGAGAGACCCAGGAGGTGAAGCTGTGTGAGCTTCTTGCCCTGAACAAGTCTGCTCCAAGGGAGAGGAGGCTCCCCAAAGTCCTGACTGGCTTGGTGGGGAGCAGTTCCAGAGCATCGCCCAGTGACTCCGTGACAATGTGCTCTTGAATAGTAAAATCAGGTATACTTACTAGGTGAATGGAAGAGATTGTCCATCTGGTCTCAACAGAAAGGAGTTTCCCTGGTCTGGGCTCCAATACACGTGCTGGACTCTTTTTGGTATGCCTGAAGCAGCAAGGTCTGGTCACTAGTTCTATCAGGGTCCACTTGGCAGCTATCTTAGCTTTCCACCCTCCAACAGGTAATAGCTCTTTTTTTGCATTCCCATGTAAATCAGGTTTTTGAAGGGTGTGGACCATTCATATCCCCACGTAGAGTATCCTGTTTCCCCTTGGGACTTTAACCTGGTATTGACAAAACTAATTGCTGCTCCTTTTGAATCGTTAGCCACTTGTTCATTACTTCATCTCTTGATGAAGGTAGCCTTCATGATGGCAATCACTCAGCCAGGAGAGTGGATGAATTATGAACTTCTACAGGACAAGGGACATCTGTACCTTTATCTGAAGTTTCTCACCAAAGTGGTTCTGACTTCCACATCCATCAGGCAATATATTTGTCAACTTTCTTCCCGAACCTTCATGTTTATAAGGAATGAAGTGAGATTCCACATGTGAGATGTGTTTTACTTGGATATGACTAACTCAATTGTTTGTGGCAGTTACAGACAGGATTAAAAGATTTCAAATCTCTTACATTTGTGCTACAACACAGCCAATGTAACTCCTCCAAAGAGGGTGCTGGTGCATTCAACCAGATCTCACGCAGCCTCTGCAGGCCTTCTACCCTTGGTGCCTATTCTGGACATTTGTAGAGCTGCAGCTTGGTTTTCACTGCATGCCTTTGCCTCACATTATGCCATCTCTCAGCAATCTAGAGATGATGCTAGATTTGAATAGGTAGTCGTTTAACTCGTTATCCAGGTAGACTCTAGTTCCACCTCTAGACCAAACTGCTTCTGAGTCATCTAAAGTGGAGTGGACATGTGCAGTCACTTGAAGAAACTGTTACTAATCTGTTCCGTAACTACTGTTTGAGATATTGCACATGTCCATTCCACTACGCACCTTCCTTTCCCTCTGTAGCAGAGTCTGTCCTATCAGAAGGAGCTGAGGTGGGGATTGGGATGGCACTGCCCATTATACCATCACACAGTAGAACAAGGCAGAAGAGGGCATATGCACCATCACAACAGGTACCAAAAATCTCTGACAACACTTTGCACATGTGAAGTGGAATGGACGTATGCAACATATCTTGAAGAACGTTTACAGAACAGGTCAGTAAGTTTCTTATCCCTAGATCTATTCACTGTCTTCTATTTCCTTGCATTCTCATTTTCTCTTCCTAGGATAGTTAGGTCTGGGTTCAAAGGTTATATCCGTTACTAGTAGTCTGTATCTGCCTGGGCTTTAGCCATGCTTCCCGCACACTTGCCATTCACCAGTAGAAAAAATAACAAAGTTTACCATGGCTAAATAAAGGTTACGGTGGTTAAATAAAATCCATGAATAAATTTAGCTGACTTGTCTTAATTTTATGCTTTGGAAACTGCAAACAGCTTTTCAGATATCTAGCCAGTTCTGCTGTCCCTGGGGAAACTTCAAGGTCTCTTTCTTCAGTTTCTTTTTATTTTGCAGGTAATTAATTTCTTTCCTAAGTATACTGAGACATCAGAGAAGTTAAACTCCCCTTCACTGTTTTCTTCTGCAATAAATTCTTTGCCGTTATTCCAGTGAATATTTGTAGACCTGTTAACCACAGCTGGATGTTAGCTCTAATTTAGAAATAGTCTGCAAATCACAACCAAGGATTTTACATTTCTCCCTGATCTTCCCAGAACACAAGACCACCTTTACCTACTAGCTATGCTGCCTTTTAAAAAGTCCACTGTTCTATTACATTATTTTTCAGATATAGTGCAATGAGTACTTCCATAGAATGAGTCCTGAGGAAATTAGATCCACTGACCTTTATTCTCTTTCTCAGCTTCTTGGCTACCTTGACACGGCTTATCTATTTTTGAAACTACGCACTTCCCTGTTATAACCTTGCAAAGCTAATTTGCCAGCTCAGATACCAAAATATTCTTGTACCTCAATGATCATCAGAAATTAATATTTAACTTGCCTATCAAAAATTATCCATCTCAGGTGATCAGGCAAGAAGAATATTGTGATACCATCTTTTGACCGACCTACCCTTCCAGAAACTCTCCATTTTTTCCCCCCTTTCTGTACTGAGCTATGTTTAGAGAGAGGCTATTCTATTAGATATATGGTAATGAAAAGCAAATTCAAGATTTTGGAGACAGTCTCTCTCTCTCCCTTATTTTAATATTTATACTGAAATACTAGAATGCTTGAACTTCCTTACAAAGTGTGACATGTGCAAATAACTTGTTGTATTCTCTTAACCACTTAATAGGAAACCTGGATGGGAGGGCAAATAATCAAACCAGGAGTGTAGGTTTGTATCTTAAACAGAGCCTAATTTTACCCCAGATGAATTGGGAATAAACTGCATCGTCTGCTCAGAACCTTTTCAACTGTGTCCAGTAGTTTTAAAGCTACAGATTTTTTCAATGCATGGGTGTAACTTAATCCCAAAGTATTAGCGCTGGGACTCTCTGTCTGAAGTTTAAACCATGTTGTGTCAGTCAGAGATGATCTTGCTTCAGAATATAAATAAAACCCCGGAATAATTCTGTTCTCTTGCCAATTAAACATAGCACCTGTTAGATGACTAGTTTCTGCACTATGGGTATTTGCTTACTGTGGGCATGGAGGCTCCCTTGGCTTTGTTTGAGAGAAGGGTCACTACCTATGGCCCTGATCCTGCACTGTTAAAGTCAGTGGAACTTTTACCATTGATTTCAATGAGTGTAGGATCAAATCCTATTTTCCTTATGCAGTTACAGGGATATCTGTTGGAAGAGGGGGACTCAACCTCCGTATCTAAAGTGTGACTCTCCTCTGAAGAGGTTTTACAACAATGGCACCTTCATACTTGCTGCCCCTGTGTGTGTGTGGTCATAGCAGTTCACTTGACTACATTTTTATTCATATTTGCGCTGGATTCCCTGGATTAACTTTTTGGCTCACATGTCAACAAGATTTGTTAATCTACTTTCAATTTCAGACTGTATTGTTGATGATCCATGAGCTAGAAAGACCCGATGGGGTGACTGTGTTGTACTGGCTGCTTAAGAGGTGGTAGGGAGAATATGCTGCAGATGGGTAGTGTCATTTTTAGGCAATGGGACATTATTAAAATCAAGATAACTGTCAATTTGTAAGCCTGGGATGTTAGCTTTCTAGCCCTCTGGGGATCTGTCTGAGAAATGTGTAACTATGCTCACCATAAGATCCCCAGATCCTACCATTGGATGGAAGATTTGGCACTGTTTTTCCTTCTCCAACTTGTTTATCTATGACTCATTCAGAGTTTGTAGGTTCTTTCCCCAACAAGGCAAGGAGGCCTCCCTATATGGATCTTAGAAGGAAGAGAGAAATTATTTTTACATCTGCAGTGATCCAGATCCAGGCTGTCTGGAGTGGCTCACAACCAGGAATGCCTACTTCAAGACAGATACCACCAGTTTTGGGTATGTTCTATAATTAGATTTTACCCAGCCAGTAACAAATGTGAACTCCAGGCTCACTGTAACAGTCGTATCATGGAGTCGCAGACAGTCCCCTTAGACTCTCCAGGCTATCTTGTCACCCAGTCAAGCTGGACTTAGTGATAAATGGTCATTTAAACCAAAAATCACAAAATATTCAGGTTCCTTCCAGTCCCAAGAGACCAGTTGCTTACTCCAGCCCTAGATCTTACTCCAAAGACAACAATGCCTGTAGCCAATCCTGTAAAAAAAAAAAAAAAAAAAAAAACTATCTAAAGGTTTATTAACTAGGAAAAAATTAGTTATTTACAGGTTAAAGCAAGCAAACATCTACACACAAATAAGTTTTTATCTAAGTCAGTGGCTCTCAAACTTTTATACTGGTGACCCCTTTCACACAGCAAATCTCTGAGTATGACCCCCCACCCCCGTTATATATTAAAACACTTTTTAATATATATTTAACACTATTATAAATGCTGGAAGCAAAGCTTGCTTTAAGGTGGAGGGTGACAGCTTGCAACCCCTCATGTAATAACCTCGAGACCCCCTGAGGGGTCCCGATCCCATTTGAGAACCCCTGATCTACATCCTAAGAGTGACAGGGTTGTAGAGATCTGTCAATTCAAAATGTCTTTCACGGCAGGCCTTGGGGTAACTCCTGGGTATCTCTGGCTTCAATTTAGTGTCTCTGGTCCTGTGAGAGTTCAAATAGCAAAGAGATGACAAATTTTCCTGTCTTTGTTTTTATTTCATTCATTCAGCCTCTAAGACCAGAGGATGAGCTTCCTTGCGTGTAGCATTTCCAGGGTGTGATGGGGCCCATTCACCAGTGCTTTGTATTGCAATGTTCCTTGATGGCCCATCTGATTTTGATAGTTTTTCTGGATGGGTGGGAGGATACACTCTTCTCATCTGAATTCACAGGTTTAGAGCAAATTTGCTTTATAACTTCATAAACAACTTACATATTTCCTTATAGTATGGAATACAGACATTACAAACATTCTATAGAGTCTAAACACTAAATACATTCTTATAAGTCTAATACCTATTTTGAGCAAAATTAACAAAAGTGGACTGACGTGGTCTCCAGCTATGAATTTGTGAGTTCACAGAGGGCAGGGGAAGCATGCCAACCAGGAAACCTATCGTTAATGGGCAGGGTAGGGCTTATCAGAATCTAATCCCTACTCCCCAGCCCCTGACCTCTTTCATATTCAGTATCTACTCTGCATCATCGCAATGAACTTAAGGCACCCAGAAAAAGGGGAAAATCCAAAGGCTAAGAGCAGCAATATCTTTACAGTAAAGAGATTAAGTAAAGTTGCAGAAAAATGACTTAAAGGGCATTAATATATTGGAGACACATTTGAGAAAACATGGGTCCAATGACGTTTAAGGCTTTACCTGTTTTATCTCATCCATCCACAAAATCCTCTGGCTTCTATGAGGCTGAACTAGGGTAATTAATCCAGTTCCCCTAAACCTGAGATCCTTATGTATCAGCCTCCCAAAACAGGAAAGCTTACAAACTTGGGTCAGCTAATGACAGTTTCCCCATCCCAACTGAAATTACTGGAGTCCCTGTGAAATGTACCTGGAGTCCTGGAACTTTTCATATAAGCAATGACAATTCTGTCAAGATTCCAGGCACATTTAGCAAGGAGCTCGGTGTTTATCCCGGTTCCGGGTTCTGGGGTTAAGTTATTTGAAAACTTAGCTCACAAGCTGAAAGAGATGACTTGGACTGAGAGAAAAGCTGCCAGTGCTGTCCCGGAGCTCTCCTGCTATCCCACTATCGACCAGAAACAGTCCCTTAGCTTTCATCTCTGCTCCCCAGAGAAGGCAGCTGGTTTAATGAAGCTTCTCCAGCAGAGACTGTTTGCTCTCTCTTTTTTTCAGCAATGATACAGCAAAGTACCCAATCATGTTAAGAATCCCCCACTGGATCAGTCGTCTGTACTGCTAGAAGCTCTGAGGATTCCTTGACTTGGGTGGGAGGGAGGCTTAGTGGGAAATTAGAGTGCCTGGTAGCAATCTCCAGCCCCTTAGTCTTTGGAAGCTTTGGTCCAGTCTAACCGATTCTGAGAATCCATCAAAAGTCTCTCAAGAAAAAAAATTAAAAATTAGCTTCATCAGGAGTGCTGCATTTTCAGAACCAGAAAGTCTTCTGCTTCCTGGGTTTGTTTATCTTTTAGGTATGAAGCTATGTAGATTTTTCTTTTACTGCTCCACTATTTTACTAGAGGTTGAAGTGAGACTTGTTGTGAAGGTGAAACTGCATGTTTCTCCAATCCTCCAGTTCCTTCCCAATTCTCTGAGGCCAGATCTACACTAGAAACTTTTGCCGGAATAGCAATGTCAAGTGTGTGTACAACTCTTATACCAGCAGAAGCCATAGTCGGGATGCAGTAATACTGGCATAAAAGTCTTTTTGCTGATATAGCTTATTTCTCATGTGCAACAGGTATAAGTTATATTGGCAAAAGCACTGGTTTGTCATTATAAGCTGCTTCTATGCTAAGAGGAGTTGGTGGTAAAGCTACACCAACCAACCTTTTCTAGAGTAAACTTAATTATCAGAAAAAAGCATCTGTCATTTGATAGACAACTTCCCACAATGGTCTGGAGGTCAAGTCCTCCAGCCCTTCTGATTTGCATACAGTGTGTTACTGTTTTTCAGGCATTCCCAAATCGGTTCTGAATCAATAGCTGCTTTTAAGTGTTTTCATAATTGTCCAACTTTTTTATTGTTAAAAAATATTTGTAAAAGGGAAGTGTCCGATATGCTTGAGACATCAATTTCATCCATTAATGAATCTACTTTCTAATATGCCTCTGTCAAGATGTCCTGAATGGCTCATGACTGTGAGTACCAATCTCAGGGCCGACTGTTAAGAACCGTGGCACAAACCCCAAATTGGTTGACAGTTCTATACTTAAATATCACTGACTAGTTATCAAATGTAACTCCCCAGGGGCCTTAACATAGAGTCACAGACTCCCCCTGGGTATTCCAGTCTGTCTTGCCATCCCAGGGAGTCTGCCTCTGTGATAGATGGTCCCTTACACCACAGATCACAGCAATATCCAGGTTACTCCCAGTCCCTGAGGACCAGTCACTTACCCCAGGTCAATTGCACCTTAGATTTCTTGCCAAAGACAATGGTTGTTGCCAATCCTATAATAAACTATGTACAGATTTAGTAATAGGAAGAGGAAATGAGAACTATTTACAAAATTAAAGCAGGTAAACATACACACACAAATGAGTTACAATCTTAAGTTTCAACATGTAATAGAAACTTCTATAATAAGCAAGCTCTATATGTCCTTTAGGGCTAATCCAGGCTAAGCAGCTGAGGAGCCCTCTCTTATATCTAGAAACCTGCCCCTGAGAGTCCAAGCAGCATAGAGATCCAGTTCCTTCTTGTTAACGGATTTTTTTCCTTCCCCCTTCTGCTTTGAGCTGCACACTCAGCTGATGGGAGGAATCCACTTGCAAGACTCATCTTCATGGGCAGGGGAGAGTAAACAAGTCTTTTGTCCTCTTCCACTCGTCTGTGTTGAAGGGTTTTCTGTGTTGTGTAGGACGTAACACCTTATTTCTGAGACCAGCACTTCACACGCTCCTGTCTGATGATTTACACAGTTACAGACACTTATCATGTGAATACTCAAATATTTCCTTACCTCATGGGATACAGATGTTTTAAGTGAGATTAATGCTTGCAGCAACTTGCAAACATTCAATAAAATCTAAACACATTCTTATCATTCTAATACCTATTTGAACAACGCTAACACAGGTGAGCTCAACAGATTCCAGCTATTTGTTTGTCAGTGTTCAACTGAGGCCTGGAGACCTTCAGTGTCCCAGCCTCACATGGTAAATTTGTGAAAGTCCTTATTTCCCTTAACTCTACTACTTAGCTCTGATTTTTATGCTCTTTTTCTCCTCCCATCTTTTACCCTAAATGTCTGAATTGGCTGTGTTCCTGTTTGTCTTACCTCTTCTGTTTCCCAGGCAGCTTTTCTAAACTGCCTTGAACAATCTCTTTTATGAAGATGGACTGGCCATTTCTTCCTCCCTTGTTTGCTTGCTTTGGCAGAGGAATTGTTCTCTGTGCCTTGACATGGTGTCTTAGGATTCCCAGCATTACCTTGTATGCAGGTGGATTTTCAGCCTTCCATCCTTTGTCTCTTACTCACTAAATTTCATAATTCCCCCTAGCTTGCCTTCTTGAAATGTCTTACTCTTAAACTGCTGTGTTCTGTACAGTGCTGCTTTCAAATAGCGTGTGGTTGCTGGTGTGAAGCTGTCCTGTCAAAGGTTCTCTTACCACTTCCTACTGCTGTCTCCAGTTTTAGTTTAAAGTAAAACTGTCCCCGTTTTGAATCCAGGCGCTTGCTCTCATTTCTGCTGAAGTGAAGATGGTGTGATGGGAGCAATCCCTTCCTATGGCATTCAGTGCTCTGTGAATCCAACTCCTCTCCTCCCCCTTCACCATTGCTGCTCTTCAGTATCGGTCTCCTTATTTTCTTACATGCACTTGGCACAAGATTCCTAGCTTGGCAGAGAGAAGTGCTGAAGGAACTTGGGTGCCTTTCATGCCCTTTCGTAGCATTCCTGGTTCTTAATATATGACTCTAATGGCCTTTAGCTTTTTTCCTAGGCAGAGTTCAGAGAGGCATGGAAGCTGTTTTCTGAAGACACAGTAGTTTCTCATTGTACCCTGACCTGGGGCACCTCCTGCACTCCAGAGCAGTCCACATCTCCCCATCTTACCTTGTCATTTCAATATAATATCAGCACTGGAATTAGAACAACAGATGATCCTCAGGATTTTCTGGGGCAGTGTGGGAAGGATGGAAAAGGGGAAGAGGCTGGGGGAGTGAAGGGTTAATGTAAATTGTTGGCCAATCAGTAAGCAGCCTTCACTGCTGCTCCCATGATACTTCCATCAGGTTTTTTGGCCCAGGGAACATGGCAGTAATGGCTTAGAAAGCCTGAGTCTTGGTTAATAACTTTAAAGTTCACAAGAGGAGCAGCCCCTCAGACCAGCACCTCACCCAGGAGACAAGCACCCTGCTGGGATTTCCGCCCTCTCCCCCAGCAATGACAGGGTCTTATAAACCAGGGGTTCTCAAACTGGGAGTTGGGACCCCTCAAGGGGTTCTGAGGCTATTAAGGGGGGGCATGCTGTCAGCCTCCACCCCAAGCCCTGCTTTGCCTCCAGCATTTATAATGGTGTTAAATACATTAAAAAGTGTTTTAATTGATAAAATGGTGGTCATACTCACAGGCTTGCTATGTGAAGGTGGTCACCAGTACAAAAGTTTGAGAACCCCTGTTATAAATGCTCCCTGCACTTCCAAGGGATCTCCCTTCTCTGATCCCGATAAATGAGCACTGGTTGAAAACAGGAATGTAGTGACTCAGGGTGCCCCTGGGGAAGGCCGGGTTCTGTGTGCGAGGGGGCAGCTTAGGTAATGTCACCCACCCCCCCTTGCTGGAGTTATTTTATGTAGTGCTGCTGCCCATCCCATTTTATTTTCTGCAGCGATGTAACAGATGTCTCAATATGTAGCTCGTATAAGAAAGGGTGGCTTCTGGTTATCCCCTGGTCTCTCACCATTGGCCACTGCCTCTTCCTCCAAAATGTGCTGGAGGGGGGAGAGCAGCGGCAAGCACAGAAAGTCCTCAGTATACTGGGATCTGTGAATGGTCACATGACTTGGCACAGACCCCATACAGAGACCAGGGGCAGAAAGCATAGCTCCTGCCCCTGAGGTTGCTAGCAGAGTGGATGGATGCCAAATGGCTCACAGCCCTCTGGGCTAGGACTTCGCTGTTGCAGGTGACAGACTTGTCTGGGCTTTAACTTCCTATCTCTGACCATGTGTGTGGACAGCATCTAGCACTTCAGGGCTTCATGTCCAAGCGGTTCCTCTGAGGGTTACTTCAAGATAAATATTTCAGAAATACAGGAAAACTGCAGCAGGAGGCTGGTTTTATTCTACGTCTCTTATTGTATGCACTAGTCAGTCCACACAAGCAGGCAGGATTCTCAGATGTCTGTTGGCACTAAGGGCTTGTCTACATGGGGTAAAAAGCTCAATAGAGCTATGCCACACTAGCTCCCCATATGGACACCCTGATTCCACACTGGGCGCCTTTGGGCAGATGAGGTTAATCCACTTTGGAAGTGTAGAAAATGAGTGTCCATAGGGGAAGTTAATGTGAAATAGCTACTGTGGTTTAAATTTGCACTCTAGCTATTTAGCCCTAACTTCCCCATGTAGACAGACCCTTAGGAATTCAGCTTCACTTGTCCAGATGCGAGGTGTTTGCCCCAGGTTGCTAGGGAAAAGATTTGCTTTTGCCTGGCTGAGAGGCACAGGCACTGCACCTTCTCCAGCTGTGGAGTGAGTGCCAAGGTAGCTCTTCCTACTGTGGATGGGAGGTTCCGGGCATGAGAGTTACTGACGTTGGGCTGATGAGAGGGGGAGAAATGGGGACAATTGTACCAGGGCCTCGAGCTCAGGGGAGCCCCCAAAACATCTGTAACTGGACTGAAATGGGAGGGGATTGGGCCCCAGTGAACACTATGTACGAGGCCCCAAGTTTCCCTCAGTGGGCCTGTGACCCCTTCCCAATGTCAGGCAGAGGTAACTCTGGCAGGTTAAAAAGTGGAATGTTTCCTCACATGGCAGGGGTAATGACTAGAGTTTGAGTTGTGGTAGAAGCCAGGTTCTCATTGTGGTAGGCACTGCACAAACGTATGATAGACTGTTCCTGCCCCAAAGAGCTTATAATCTATGTGTAAAACTATAGACAACAAGCAAAGGCAGGCAGGCAGGCAGGCAGGCAGGGGACCAGGAAGCGAGGAGACGACACTGGTCAGCCTGCAAAGCAGCAGTCCCAGCACACCACCTGCCTAACCACTGTTGAGTGTTTTGAAGGCATCATGCTGAAGGAGAGTTCAAAGGAGGACAGGGGGGTGGCTTTGCAGATATTTGGGCATGCTTCTCCCATGCATGGCAGAGAGCATGAAGCTGCCTGTTGAAAATTTATAATCATGGGTAATCAAGACTGCGAAGAGAAGGTGGAGGGGTTGACATCTTGATACAGAAAGAAATATGATGAGTAGGGTGAGGATAGGCTATGAAGGGCCTTCAAAGTGAAAGCAGGTTTTTGGTTGCAGTGGGGAAGGGAAGCCAGTAGAGGGATGCAAAGAGAGAGGTGGTGGAAGCCAGTAAAACACTCTTTGCAGCAGCACTAATGCTGAATTCTGCAGCCCCCAGATCCAGGTGTGGCTGCTGGTTTCTACCCAGATCTCTTTATGGTGCCTGTATCGCATCTGGAGATAAGAGCATGTTAATATTTTATTGCCCCTTGCTTGATCAGAGACACCAGTCGGGAAACAAGGCAATCAAAACTAGCTTTCCTGGTGGGGATATATTTATATGAGTCATCAAAGCAGGGCCACTGCTTAGCAGAGAAGGCTGGGCTCTGGCCCTCCTGGTCCCACTCTTTCCAGTGTCTGGGTGGCTGAAGGGCTCTAGGGAATGGAAGTGATCCCTGTCCTTGGAAGGAAGTACAGTGAGAGTGCTGCTGCAGTGATAGCACTGGTTGCGCTGGTTGCTAAAGCTTGGGGGGAGGGGTCGCTCCTGCCCTGACCACTAACTCTGGTGCCCTCAGTGCCTTGTTCTTTCTGTTTCATGAGTCCATTACACTCACTGTCCTGCTTGCCTTGGCCTCTCTTCAGAGTGATTCATCCTTGGTGTGTAGTGCAGCATGGACAGCCCTGCCAAGAAGGCTCTGAGGGCTGATGATAGACAACTTGCCCATCAAGATACAGGGCATGCTAGGAACAGCCCAGCCCAGACAGCTGCGTGGGCATGGAGACAAAACGGGCCTCTGATCCCGAGAGAGTGGGCCCTGAACTGCACAGCTGAGCCGAGTTAGCAGAGGGAGAGGGGGAAGATGGTCTACTCTTTGGGCGGCATATTAAAAGAACCTGTCAATCAGGCACAATCCACTAGCGTGAAATTCACATTAACATTGAGAAAACAAAGGCAGTGTGGAGAACAGGGAACTTCAAACAGTGCCACGTTTTCAACATTATTGTGCTGAATGAGCTTCCAGCCACCTGTCAGAGTGCAGCATCTGCAACCCCAGCACCCAGGACTGGCTCTAGGCACCGGCAAAGCAAGCACGTGCTTGGGGCAGCACGTTTTCAGGGGCGGCATTCTGGTTGACGTCTTCAAAAATTCCAACATCAAGCCCCAGCTCTCCTCAGGCAATAAAGTGCCCACCAGCTGCCTGGATGTGAAGGGCAGCGGCCCTCCGGGCTGCTGTGACAAAGTCTGCTTGACACTGGAGTCTGCCAAGAAAGACTTCATGTTCCTAAAGCCCGAGGTCCCCGAGGAACAACGAGAAAGCCGCTGAGAACTTACCAGGGCCGGGAAGGAAGCCCCGAGCAGCCAATAACACCATCAGTGCCGCCAGCCAGGTAACCCCGCGTTGCAGTACCACCAGTGGGGCTCAGGGAGACGATCTGGGAGAAAGTGCCATGAAATACTCCTTTAAAGGTTAGCCTGGCTTTCCCCCTTCTTCTCTCCCTCCCCGGCCCCCTTGGAAATGAATCTGAGCTGGGAGAAATCCTTTCATTCAGGCACAACTTTTTAAAGATAATTACCCAACCCTTTGATCAAGTGGCAGTGTCGGAATTAGCATCCGTCAGACAGCAGGCAATTCTCCAGCACGCTCCTTACCCATTTCAGTTAATGATTTGTGGAACGTCAGGCTCATTTTAAGTTAGCGAAAGTAGCAGAAAGCACTCAGAAGCAGCAGCCCATCTCCTACTAAGACTGAAATATGGAGCGTGCCCAGGAAAGCCAAGGGCTGTCTCCGATCATGGCTGCACAACCCCATAGCCTTCTTTCAAGAGCCCCAGACGTGACACTGGGGCAGCAAAGCAAGCGGTGATTTAAGCCTCTTGACATGTCACTCTCTAGTCTGTATTTCCCCTCCACACATATTACAGGTGGCACGAGTTACTCAGGCACTCTAGTGGCCCAAGGGGCTTTTCAGCTCCTCTGTCTCAATAAGAAATTCAGGCAGATACACCCGCTTAAGCAGATTCAGATGCAGTCGTTGCCCAGTGCTGCATCAGTACCGCACGCAATAAAACAAAACAGAACAACAACATTGCAAAGTGCAAACATGTAAAAGCCAAAAAAAAAAAAAAGGAGGGGGGCAGCAACATTTTTTTTTACTTGAGGCGGCAAAAACCCTAGAGCTGGCGCTGCCAGCAGCTCACACTCATTCACATGCCTGATTATTGACTGGCTTTGGTTCAAACTGGAAACGATTCCGGTCACAAATCCTTTCGGCTTAAGACATGCACAGCAGTGATGCAAATCGTGATACTTGGATGCTCTGGAAAAGTACTCACCTGTAGCAATATCCGCAGGCGTTCTTTCAGGCTGTAGAGTGTGGGCCCCTGGCTATCAAATACCACAGTGCATACACCAAGTTGCTGAACTGCTTACTTGATTTAGCCTAATTGATATGTTTCCCTATCAAATATTGCAATCGCGTGTAGTGAAGATTGTGACTTGGTTTACATGATCTGACCAATTTTTTTCCCCTTTTCCTGTCCTTAATCCTGGTTTAAAAGCAAACCAGCTCTTTCCAGCTCACATTTCCTAGGTCATCTGAAGCCAGCAGAGATTGTTGCAACTTTCCAGGTGTGTTAAGGTTGGATGAAGGCCTGATGATGCAATTTGAAAATCCTTATGCTAATTTTCTTTTGTTGCTTCATAGCTCAAACACAGCTTGGCTTGGCCACTTCAGAGTTGGTTCCAGAGTGGCTGGGACATAGCACGCAGGACTGCTGGAGAAGGGGGCACTTACATGTGAAGTTCATTACAGGATCTTGAGGAAAGGATTGATCACGTGTGAGGGACTTTTTGTGCTCTGTTGGTGTGCCACCTGAGTCTTGGATTCTGGGGCTGCTGTGAAAACTTTCCCCATGCCTGCCAGAGCCAGGCCCTGTTAGTTTCTATTTGTATTACAGCAGTACCAACTGAGCTCAGGGACCCATTGTTCTGGGCACTGTACAAACACCCAGTGAGAGACAGCGCCTGCCCTGGAGAGCTTACAGTCTACATAGACCAGACAGACAAATGATGAGAGGAGAAACAGAGGCACGGAAAGCAAAGGTCACAAAGCAGTCCAGCAGCAGAACCAGGGTTGAAATGTAGATCTAGCGCCCTTCCCGCTGCTGACTCAACTTAAAAGTGCCACTAGGCCTATGGGCTGGCCACAGTAAGTTACCAGAGTAAATCACAATAGTACCTGGGTGCTGTCTACATTAGGGCTCTGCTCCAGCATAGTTATGTTGATGCAAATTTCCTTGCTGTGATCAGGCCCCTAGATCTCTGGTTTCAGAGTCCTGTAAATTGCCACATTTGTTCCGGTGCACTTTACAATTGCTGCTAACTCTGGAGTTCTACTTGGAGCTCATGGATCAATCCTGACACACTGAATGAAAAAGGAAATTCCAAGGCAGCGATTCTAAGCTCCTACTGGTAATTGAAGAGAACGTTAGATTTACAAAAGCCACACAGTGTGCCGAGAAACCCTACTTTAAGGTTACACGTACTTCTTCTCTATGACGTTATCCTAAACAACCTTAATGTTGCCCCCGTAGTCCTGCAAATTGTGTGCCCAACTCTCAGACATCCTTACATCTGTTATTTTGATTATATCAGCCACATATTCTGTTCTTCCCGCAGCCTGTCCTGTGAATTGGGAGTGCTCTCAGCCCTTAAATTGTAGCTGCTGGGATGTTGAATCTTTTAACAAAAGAGCTTCACTTCTGACTTTTGGACATTTACATTAATTCGGAGTGGCTAAAAATAAACCTCAGAATTTTCAATAGCCTGAATAAAGTATCCCCTTTTTCTCAGTCAGGTCGCCCTGAATATCGATGATATCATAAACCTACTTGTTCTCCTGTCATCTGTAGAGTCTTTGAGCAGGGGCAGGACAACACTGGATAGAGAGAACTTGAATTTCTAGGGCAGGGGGAAAAATTATTTCAAGTCACCATTGTATATCATCTGCAAAGAAGCAAGCAATTACAATTGAATGGCTTAAGTAAATGTAAGTGGCACCTGGTCTACACTACACACGGCAGCCTATGTCAGCCTAACTTTGGAAGTGTCACCACTAAAATTTCACTCTCACCGACGTAACTGTCATGCTACGCTGACTTCATAACTCCACCTCCATGAGTGGCATAGAGTCAAGGTTGACATAGGTAGGTCACTTACACCGTGTTGCTTACATTGACTGTTACTGACTTTTGGAAGCCATGCCACACAGCCCTCCACTAACCGTATGGTTGGTACAAGCGCTCCTGATGAGCACATGCACCGCTGACACAACAAGCGTAGTGTAGATGTGCAACAGCGATTTAATTTCTGTGGTGGCTGTATGCCAACGTAACTTAGGTCAAGATAATTTTGTAGTGTAGACATGTCCTGAATGATGAACTCACCACCTTTCCTAGACTCAAATGAAGGTGTCTTTTTGTGTGAGGAACAGTTTTTAGAAAGGACTTGCTGCATAGTAGGTGGCTAGTGCTTAGCAGAGCCCTCTGGGCTATTGCCATCTGCTGCAGTGAGTTTTCTCCTTGTCCTGTGCTCCTTCTGCTGGACCGGGACCCAAGTTCTCTCTCCTGCCCCAGTGGCAGGTTACCACTGATACATGGGTTGGCCAACAGATTGGTCCCACCAAACTATTTGCTCATCTATCTCAGAGTCTTTTAAGACTTTTGATCCCTCCTGCCCTCTGTGGAAGAGATTTCAGGCTCATTGTTTTGCTCCAGAGGAAGCTGAGCCCAGAAAGGTGAAGGCCAAGCTTCTCCATTATCACTAGGGACAGGTCCCTGGGGTTGCGGCTGCAACAAACCTGGATGGGAGAAAGCATGAGTCATGCTATTATCAGGAGTATTGGCACTTCAGGTAAACATGATTTCCCTAGTGCAAGGTTAATGGTGGCAGTGGTGACGTCTGAGCAATGAACCTGCTGCCCCCCCCCTTGTCCTTGCTAATCTAAATTGCTTTATGTTGGGACGGCATGCAGGGAAGGTTTAAAACTGCACCCGATGCCCCCAAGTTAATTAAAGGAATCTTGGCAAGCAAAGAGGCATTCATTGTGCATCAGATAAGGAGCAGCTGGAGGATGTTCATACTGATACTGGGCCTTGGTATGTGTGATTACTCCTTCCAGTGCACTGGCCATGCCAGCCATGACTACATTATTCTCAGAGCTCTGCGATGTAGGGCTTGGCAGTGCCACCCCAGACCTTCGCAAGATGGATGGTCCCTGCAGACTTTACCATTGCTCCAGTCTGAGTGGACTGTCCCTTATCACCTTTGTCCATTGTCGCACGTTTGTTTCATCGCTGCGTCTTCAGGCCTGGCATCCTATGCTGTTGCCATGGTGTGCTTTCCTCTAGTTTATTGCATTTGTGCAGGGCTTTTTATTTATATAGCATCTAACGATGTAGCCAAGGGTGCATAGCATGTGCAGACCACATTGAGGCTGCCATGTTTAATTAGTTTATTTCTCATTTTTGATCAATGTCTCTAATAAAATGCAGTAGAGCCAGCATAAGCATGTCAGCAAAATCCTTCATCTCTGACCTCCCGGAGTGGGTGGCAGAGTTCAGCTGAATGTGCCCTGGAAATACACAACTCTGTAAGGCACCCTTGTCTCCTGAGCCCAAAGGCAGTGGGATGAAAGCGTCCTGTGGCTCATCCGGACAGGTTGAGAAATTGACTATGGTGGTGCAGAATGTGCCATGTTATTCTCCAGCAGGTTAGAGGATTTACGAGAAACTAGTTTGCTCAGTGAGAGGGTTCTCGTGCTGGGATTGCTGAGCCAGCCTGCTGCAGCATAGCATCATGGTCTGAGCACAGGCCTGGAAGCCAGGAATTCCTATATTTAGACTAGCTGTACCACTGCTAGCTCTGCTTTTTTGGGCAGGCTACCCTGCACACTGTCAGTTTAGCTAGCTGTAAAATGGGACCAATAAAATGCACTGTGACGGGCTGGATCACAGAAACCCCCTGGGAGCTGCCACTTGATGTGCCAAGACTACTTCTGCCCCTGCTTTCCCTGCTGGCCTGGGACCCCAGCACCCTGTCTTGCTGAGCGAGACACTCCCGTCTGCTCCAACACAGACCCAAGGTCTGAATTACTTGCCCCAAAGCTGCAGACTTGACTGAAAGCAGCTCACAGAAGTGTTCCTGCCTTTAACACTCAGATGCCCAACTCCCAAGGGGGTCTAAACCCAAATAAATCCGTTTTACCCTGTATAAAGCTTATACAGAATAAACTCATAAATTGTTCACCCTCTATAACACTGATGGAGAGATATGCACAGCTGTTTGCCCCCCAAGTATTAACACATACTCTGGGTTAATTAATAAGTAAAAAGTGATTTTATTAAATACAGAAAATAGGATTTAAGTGGTTCCATGTAGTAACAGACAGAACAAAGTGAATTACCAAGCAAAATAAAATAAAACATGTAAATCTAAACCTAATACAGTAATAAACTGGATACAGATAAGACCTCACCCTCAGAGATAAGTTTCTTTTCTCAGACTGGACACCTTCCTAGTCTGGGCATAGTCCTTTCCCCTGGTATAGCCCTTGTTCCAGCTCAGATGGTAGCTAGGGGATTTCTCATGATGGCTCCTCTCTTCTGTTCTGTTCCATCCATTTATATATCTTTTGCATAAGGCAGGAATCCTTTGAGCCTCTGGGTTTCCGTCCCCCTCCCCACTGGAAAAGCACCAGGTTAAAGATGGATTCCAGTTCAGGTGCCATGATCACATGTCACTATAAGACCCCAAGCCTTCATTCCTCCCAGCCTGACTCACAGGAAGGCCTGCCACAAATAGAGCCATCTACTGTCAATTGTCCTGGTTAACGGGAGCCACTAAGATTCCAAACCACCATTAATGGCCCACACTTTGCATAATTACAATAGGCCCTCAGAGTTATATTTCATATTTCTAGTTTCAGATACAAGATTGATACCTTTATACAAATAAGATGACCACACTCAGTAGATTATAAGCTTTGTAATGATACCTTACAAGAGACCTTTTGCATGAAGCATATTCCAGTTACTTTATATTCACCCATTAGCATATTTTTATAAAATCATATAGACTGCAACGTCACACCCACCTTACAGGGAGGATGAACTAGTGTCTGGGAGAGCTACAGAAATGCCAGAAATCACTAGCAAAGGCAGGGCTTTTCAATATTTGGAAAGATCCTTGTTAGCCTCAGTGTTTTAAAGTGACAGGCAGAGGCCATTGTGCTGCCTTCTGCCCTGGCCTGGCCTGGTTTTCCCAGACTGGGCAGTGCCCTTGGCCCTCTCTGATCTTTTTCCTTCTTTAAATGTCTCAAGGATTAAACATTCCAGCTTCTGGGTCTCTCACTCCCTAGAGAGCTTATTTAATATTCCTTCCATGGGGTAAGTGTATGGCTGGCCCTGCACAGGGAAGTGCTCTGTTTATGTGGCTGGCTTGAAAGGGGCACCAACATTATGTGCGAAACAGGTACGGCCTGGGCAGTGCAAGCTGCCCCCAGCCCAGACCCACAGGGGGGGCTGCAGAGAGGGGGGTTCTCTCCCCATGGCCTCTCCCTTCCTGTTCCCATGTGCCAAGGGAGTGAATTGTGATTACAGTGCTTGTGTGATTACACCTGCCTGCTAATATGGCAATGACTGTGGTACTGCTGCCCCAGGGTGGATTTTAACCCTTGTCCTGAAGGTGAAAGGCGCTATCTCAGTACCAGTCCTCCGAGCCAGATGGGACCCCACACGATCAGCTTGAAAGATATCCTTTGCTCACCTATGGCATATTCCTGTGGAGGGTCTCAAAGCACTTGGCAAATATCAGTGCATTTAGGCCTGGCAGTTCCCCCTCTGAGGTAAGTGGCTGTCATCCCCATTTTACAGATAGGGAAACTGAGGCATCGAGCGATGGTGTGAGTGGCTAAGGCCCCATGGCAAATCACTGGTAGCACTGCGTATAGAGCCCAGACTCCAGTTCCCTGGCCTGGCTGCTAGCCCAGAGACTTTCCCACCTGTGGCACTGGTCTGCAGAGACCTGCCTGGTCATGTGGTGCTGGCTCTCCTTGTTCTGGCGGAGGACAGATGGGTTGATGGACTGAAGAACAACAGGGAATGGTGGCACTAATTTTTAAGAACACCAAAACCTGATCACTAGAGAGAGAGAGAGAGAGAGAGAGAGAGAGAAAAACACCCTGGTTCTCACTGTCCGCGTACACAGTTCTGCAGGGATGTTATGCCCCTGCACGTGGTGGGGATGGGAGACGGCTCATGATTGCTGTGTATTGCCACAGCCCCTACAGATCTCAGCCAAGATCAGGGCCCCTTGTGCTGTGCTGGGAGGTGGTAAGGATGGTCCTTACCCCCGGACACTGACTTTTTCCGCAAGGGAGTGGTCCTCACCAAGGGTGAAAGTGTATTGAACTCGGAGTGAGATCTCTCACTGCATCAGCCAAAGAGGAGGGGAGTTGTGCAGAAGTGGTGTTTACCCAAGCCAGAGAGAGGAGAGGGAGCTGCACTCCCCTGCTCCATCGTCCTTTGACCCCAGTCCATGTTATGAAAATGCTTGGGTTCCCTCATGCTGGGAAATGGTTTCTGATCATGATGGGGTGGGATGGGCTGCCATAGGGTGCAAACCTGCACCTTCTGTTTTTCCACTCACCTCCTGGACTCATCTTCAGTTACTAGAAGTGACTGATTTATGGGAGGAGCAGACAGAGCAAAGCTGTGAGTGACAGAGTGGTGCAGAGGCAGTGCAGCCAGACAGATGGCAGACCCCGGACTAGAGAAGACAGGCACCAGCCCTCAGCATGGAGAGGGAGACCAGAACCTCTGAGCCTCCTGGAGTGGGGCCTGATGAGGTAATTGCTATCCCAGGTCTGGGGAGCACTGGAGTGTTTGCCCTGGGAAAGAAGGGCGCCTCTGGCTTTGGCCTTTATTTAGCGAGGGATAATGCGATGTTCTGGTGCACAGAATTGCTCAGGGGGATGGAGTCAGTGGCCCATCTGATCTGCCAATGCCAGTCACATCAGGGATGCTCCCCAGGCTCCCCACCTGTGCGATCTCTTCTCACTGGGGGAGCTTTCCTGCAGACCCCGAGCAGGAATCATTTCACAAGTGGGCCTGGAAGGCCTTGTTGTGTATCTTGGCTAATGTTGCTGTGTATGGGGATGTATGGGGAGGGCCGTACTACTTGGGTGACTGCTTGGGGCCCTGCATGCTGTGGACGCATCCCCAGTCCACCTCAGCTCGCTGTTGGAGCCTGTGGCCAGAGCAAGAGGCAACGTGTGTTCCGATTTGGGCCACATGGGGCCCTGGGCTGGCGCAGCAGAAGGCTGCACATGCTTTTTGCCCTGAAGATTAGCCAAGGCAGAGAGAGAGGAAGGGTTGAAGCAGGGAGGGTGCCGGGGAAGAAGGCTCAGTGTCCGAGGGGAAACCAGGCAGTGTCTTCCAACCTCAGCAGCTGGAAGGGGGCATTTGCTGCCAGTGAGCGCTGAAATGGCCATTGCTAGCACAGGTCCTTCGGGATGCCCAGATCAGCCACCCCCTGGGGCTGGTGTGGGAGTGTTGGTGAAGTCCCTGTGTGTTTCCATTGTAATGTGCAAATCTTCACGCACACAGGACAGGGAGGATATCACCCCTGGCTCTGGGGCTATTCCCTTAAATCCCTAGTCCCACTCCTGCCCCCCATCACACACACCACTGGGTGCAGCTGCTGTCCTCCACTGCTGAAGAACATGGGAAGGAGCTTTCACTGGAAGCCCTCAGGGCCCATCAGTCATCCAGCGAGGGTTGCTGCTGGGCAAGGAATGCCCTCTGCCCTCCGCATCCCAGCGCCTTGAGCTGGGGAATTCCAGGCTGATCTGAGATTAGCTTTGCCTGCGGGGCACTGAATTAACAGCAGGGAGCAACGCATGGGGCATCACACAGAGCTGTTTGCCCCCCGCATGCGCTGGGAGGGTCTCTAGTAGGGCCACCAAAGTCCTTAATAACAATACCCTGTGCCTGTTGAGGGTCTCCAGGCATTTACCATGGGAGGTGTTAGCCCTGTTTTACATGGAGGAATGGAGTCTTGCCCAAGGTCACTAGGTGTAAGCTCAGGCATGTCTGGCCTCCCTGGGCCCTGTTCCATCCACTGGACCATGCTGCCTTTCTGCTCTCTGCGAATCTCCGGCAGGACTGGAGCTGTGCTCCCAGAGGTGATGGGGTTGTGCTAATTTATCCGCTCCCCACACTGAGGTTCTTTCGTCTGTTTATCTCAGGGCCCAGTTCTGCTCCCCGAAGGTCAGTGGGTATTTTCCCACTGAGTTGAGTAAGACCAGAATTGGACCCTTCCTGAGCAGCAGCCTGTCTTCTTTTAAATCTGTTTGTTTACTCGGACCATCTGCAAGGGGCCGTGGCGTTCCCATGCCCGAGGGTCACGGCTCTTCAAAGCCAAGCACAGAAACGAGCACAGGATTGCATGAGGGGTTGGGTTTGGGACTCCCAGTCCCCTTTGAAATATGCCTCCCAGCCTCTGCCCTCTGGCTGGGCAGCAAGTGGGTGGCTGTAATGGGCACAAGGTGGCCTGGCCCAGCGAGGGTGGAGTTTCCTGGGGGTGAGGGCAGAGCCCCTTTGGCGCAGAAGGAAAGCTAAGTCAGCTTCAGCGTGACTGTAACACAGATTTATTGCAACACCTCATCATGCTTGACCCATGGGGCCATTCAGCAAATGTGCTGCTCCTGGAGAGCTGCTGCTTCTTCCCCCCTCAACCACTCCTATGTACAGTAAGTGCTTCATGGCCAGTCCCAGCAAGCTCACCCCTGACCTGTCACCCTGTCAAAAGCTCTCCCACCCGCTGTATGACTGCACCCTTCCCATCTTCCCTGTCCTTCACCTGCAGGTGGGCGGCATTGGCAAACATGCCCCTTGTTCTGTGTCCAGTGCATATGAGCACACAGGCCAGTGACCACTTGTGAGAGCCAGGGGTTGGGGCCGAGTTCCACAAGTCCATCTGTTGCTGTGCCGACTGAGCGCTCACTGGTCTCTTGGGGATGGCCATCTGGGATGCTGCTCTTCCTCTTGGTGCAGAAGGGGGTTCCCAATGGAGAGCGCTCCCCTGGGCTTGTGTTTTGCTGCCTGCCACTTGCGGGGGCTATGGCACAAGGCCAGAACCAGCCTAGTCCATGCAAGCTGCTGAGCGCCTTGTGGCAGCATTGGTCAGTCAGTGGAAATTGGGATTCAAGGACAAGTGCACGAGAGAGACGAGCTCAAGTGATTGGCTTGGCTTCTCTTACCTCCCCCAGTCCAGTCCTTCTTAGTGGCCCCCAAGGCAGGTGAGGTACCATCCAGGGTTTAGATACCGACTGCCTTGCTGCTGGGGAGTTGGTCAGGCGTTGGGGCTCCTACACGTACCCTGTCAGGTTGTAGGCACTGAATTCGCTCTTAGGTTTTTGAGTATGGCTGATGGACGGCCGGGGGGTTGCCAGGGCTTTGGATTGATAGGCGCTCTGGTAGGCTGTCTCAGACTCCCGGGGCGGGCAGGACGCGGAAAGTATGCAGCCGCCAAGGAGGGTAAGCAAGGCTGAGACAATGCCCAGGTACATCGCCTCCCCCATCTCATACTTGGCACTGTCCGGGATGAGCGGGTTGTAGAAATCCTGCAGCACCACATGGGTGTTCCACACCATGGGGATGAAGCACAGCACACCCCCCAGGATGAAGATCACCCCCCCTGTCACTGCTACCCTGTCCTTGGCAGGGGAGCCCTGGGCGAAGATGGTGCACTTCATCCCCATCACGGAGACAATACAGGCTAGTGAAGAGATGGCGCAGGAGGTCACCATCAAAGCCTGAGAAGCCTGAAGGTCGGAGGGCAGGGACAGCAGGGAGTTGTAGATATCGCACTGGGTGATGCCAGTGCTGTAGATGGCACACTCCATCCAAAGGCCCTTGGTGAAGCCCACCGCCGTCACGATGCTGGCACCGATGTAGGAGCTGTTCTTCCAGTTGGGCAGGAGCGTGGTGATCACAGTGCCCAGCAACCCAAGCCCCCCCAGGATGAAGCCCACAAGCTGTAGCCCGACTGAGACCATCTTCAGTTGCTTTCCTCACCTGGCTGTGGCTGACTGCTCCTGCCTTTCCTTGCTGGCTGCCTGGCTCCTCACCACTAGCCCCTTTCCTGTCTTTCTATTGTCCCAGCTCTTAGAGAGCAGCTCGGCAGTCTGGGCTCACCTCCTCCCCGGTTCTTGTATGTTAGGTCTGTGGGGCTATCTATGTGGGGGTGGGAGAGATGGGAGGAGAAACTCCCTGGAAGGAAAAAAAAATCCATAGCAGATTAAATATTTACTAGAGACTCCTGAGAGATGCCAAATGCCCTTTCACCTCCGCTATCATTTCAAACAACCTTTGGAGAGAAAAAGCCCCCCAGATCATAAACTCTGCCAAAGGAGTCTAAATGTGCTTTGGTGGCAGGGCCTGGCAAAACACCCACCTGCAGAAATGTGAGATGAATCAGAGCTTTGCTTCACATCTCCATGTTCCCTTCCAGCCCGGCTGCTGGATCAGCAGCTAGTGGCATGTGCCATTGCATTGCCTGAGCTGGGGCACCCTGCGATTAGACGCTCTCTCTCTCCCGCAGCCTGGCAGGGGAATCGCTCATGGCTGCCTACAGATCCTGACCCCTCCAGCCCCCGGTGTTTGAGAACACCACCTCCCCGGAGTCATCTCCGCCAACCATCGCTAATGTCATGCACATAGGGAAAGAGCGCGCTGTAAGTGCCAGGCCAGGCCAGTTTGAGCAGTAGTGCAAAGGCAGCCTGAGGGGTAGTGCTATCAGGATGCAAAGCCCTTCAAAACAGAGAGGTCCGAGGTTCCGCTCATCTGGGATGACCCCACCTCGGTCCCTAGGTTCAGAAGTGACTGGGCCAGGGAGGAGGCTATGTGTTTCCCTCCTGGAGAAGATCCCCTAGGCTCCCTCACTAACTGCCTGATGGGAACAGCACTAGTGAGAAGGCGCAGCTCCACTACGCTGTCCCTGTGAGCTCTGCTGTGGCGTCTCAGGTGACAGCAGAGACCTGACCCTTCGGAGGTGAGGGGACAGCTCAGGTCTCCATGTCCATCTGATCCTGGGCTCTCTCAGACTGCTCCCCACCCTAAGCCACAAACCTGTCTCCTCTGGGGCATGGAGCTGCTCGGCTCCTGCCTGGCATTCGCTGGCCAATTCAGCACTTCTTAATGCTGTAGGAGCAGAATTCATTTCTGCTGGGGTTCCTGCTGCTCCTGGTGCATACAGCACAGCAATGCATAGGCCTCTGAGCGCTGGGATGGAGTGAGGAAAGGTCCCCCAGTCCCATGCTTTCTGCTCTCCAGTTACGTTCTGCTCAGTGTAGGGCTCGTTCTCCCGTATTGTCTCCTGTTACATGTGGTGTTTTCAGGTCCTGCTACCCCAGGTGGCTCTGGTTGAGCACGGAGAGGAACCTTGTGTCCTGTCGCACTGCTTAGAGTCCAGTAGCTAACACGGTCCAGTTGGGACACTCCTAGGGAAATGCCAGAGAGCAGTGGGACGGCCCTTGGGAGTGGATCTGATCACCCTGCTTGTCCCGCTTTGGGAAAATCTTTATTTCAAATTCAGCCCCTTTCCCTCTTAAAACATCTTCTGAATAAGTCCCTCCCTTTGCAATCAGCCGGCTCCCCAGTGGGTTTGGGGCTACATTTGGGGGTCACTGCAGTTCTGAGCTTGACCCATAGCGTGCGCCAGCGCCTCGTGACCGTGCGAGAGGCCTGGGGTCTGAAAGGGAATGACGTCATCTGGGAATTAACTGCTGCAGAGACAGGCTTCGTTTTTTGTCTTCCGTTTGGTGACCAAGCAGGGCCCCAGGCCTCCAGCAGGGGGTGCTCTATTGCCTAGTGACAACCCAGATTGTCATGTTAGTGGGGAGAAGTTAAACTTGCTGGTTGTGTTGGCCAGGTGCACTCCCTTCTCAGGCCGGCCTCACCGGGTCCCAGGCAAACCCTGTCTGCTAACAGCCTGGGCCACAGAGACACTTCAGTTAAGTGACTAAGGCCTGGGATGTCAGAAGACCTGGTTTCTCTTCCCGCCTCTGCTAGTGAGTTGCTGTTGACCGTGTGCAAGTCACTTAGGCCAGATGTGGGCAGCTGGAATTAATGGGTGAGTTGAGATGCCTAGCGCCTGACTTAATGCCCATGTTTCTCCTGGCCACCAACGGTGTCTCCAGCTGGCACCTAAAAATGGAGATGCCCGAGTTGGTGGAAATGATATTTTGAAAACGTTGGTAGCCACCTGTCTATGCCTCGATATTCCCATCCCAACCCAGGGGTCTCCCGGCTCAGGAAAATGCTTCGTAATCCGCAGAGGAAAAGCACCACCCAAGTGCAAAGTGTTTATAATAATGTCAGCCTAGGAGAGGTTCTGTAACTGTCCAAGGGCACTAGGGTGAGCCGCGGCCGCTGATTTCAGGTGGAGAGAGGGATCCTTTTGTTAGCAGCCCCTCATCTGGCACAAAGAGGAAACAACTGAACATCAGTGTGGGTGCCCGCTGCTTGGCAATAGCAATAGCCCAGGCTGGCATTGTGAACAGTCCCTAAGGGCTGCTCTTGTTCTGTACTTACACTGCTGTTCGGTGCTCTGCTAGGGTATTTCTCCAGCTGCAGCCCCTCTCTTGGGCCCTCCATTGTGCCTGGCTTCTGCCAGGCTCCTCCCAGCATGGCACCACAATGTGGACAAGTAGCCCACTGCATTGCGCATATGCTTCTGGAGTTTTGCAGTAAATCAATGTCTTTTCCCGTCTGTTCCAAAACTCCCCACAGGTGCATTCAGAAATGAGGGCTGGCACCCCTAAATGACACAACCATTGCAGGCCAGCTGCCTCTTTCCCTGGGAAAGTCAGCAGCAGGCTTCAACAGTAAGGTTGCCAATTTTGGCTGGATATATTCCTGGAGGTTTCATCACATGACATCATCTTTAATTAAAGATTAATCTTTAATTCCTGGAGATGCTGGGATGATTCTGAAAGGTTGCAACCCTATTTGAAAGCCACAACCTGAGAGAGAATAGAACAAACCAAAAGAGCCTCTGGCCTATCCCCTTTCCCTCAGAACTGCCTCTCGATCATTTTGTTGCAAGTTTTCCCAACATTTGTTTCCCTCCCTGTCACCCAGTGCCCCCACCGTCCAGCCTAGCAGTTTGATGGTATCTCAGCTGTCTACCTTTGATATTTCTATTGAGCACACCATTGTAGTACCTTGGCAGGGCCGGCTCTAGGTTTTTTGCCGCCCCAAGCAAAAAAAAAATTGGCTGCCCCCCGTGCCAGCCTTGGGCTCCCCCCTGTACACCCCTGCTGCCTCAGCCCTGGGCTCTCCCCACCCACACTCCCTGCCGCCCCAGTGCTGGGCTTCCCCCTTTCTCTCCCACCAGTGCCCTTCCCACACCCTGCTGCCACCCTAGCCCTGGGCTCATCCCTTCCTCCCCACCTGTAACCCCCCCCGTCCTGCTTCCCCAGCCCTGGGCTCTCCCTCCCCCACCTGCACCTCCTTCCGCCAGAGCCCTGGGTCACTGGTAACTCACTCCCAGGGCGGGTCATTCAGCAGGAATTTTGGATGTGCACGAAACACAGACAGGATTGATTCCCATATGGTTATAGAGCTGCAGTAAAGTGGAACAATTTTCAGCTTGTGTGATTGGAGGATATCTGGATGCATATTATAAGACTGTCCTCCAGAAATGAGGAAAAGTTGAGGTGCCTTTATTATTTTTTTGTTCCACTCTTTCTTTCTATGGGGAATTTGCCAATGCAGTATCACTGTCTTCCTTTTAAGCAAACAAACAAAAAGGCAATGGCTGTTGAAAATAGCAATTCCAGCCCTAATAACCACTGGGAAGCATTTCTTGCTCAATTTTATCCTACTTTTTCTACAGCAAGTTACAGTGGATCAGTATATTTGATTGGGAGAAATGAAGTAACAGCTGCCCGAACTGAGCTTGAGCACGCCTGAATTTTGAGGTGTTCAAATCTGGAAGGCAGGTGCTGGGGGGAAGGGGGCTGTGGCTCCGCGGGGGAGCATGGCAGCATGTATGGCGCTGCGCGGAGCCAGACAAGCTGGTCTGAGTGGCACGGTAAGGGGGCTGGGGGATTGGAGAAGGGGTAGGGGATTCTGGGGGGGCAGTCAAGGGACAGGGAGCAGGGGGGGTTGGATGGGGTGGAGGTTTGGGGGGGGGCAGGGGACAGGTTGGATAGGCATGGGAGTCCCAGGGGTTTATCAGGAGACAGGTAGGGGGTGGAGTTCTGGGGGGAAGTTGGGAGGAGGTCTCAGGAGGGGGCAGTTGGGGACAAGGAGAAGGGAGGCTTAGATAGGGGGTAGGGTCCTGGGGGGCACTTAGGGGCAGGGGTCCCAGGAGGGGGCAATCAGGAGACAAGGACCAGTGGTGCTTAGATAGGGAGTGGGGTCCCAGGAAGGGGTAATCAGGGGACGCGGGGGGGGAGTTGGATGGGTTGGAGTTTCTGAGGGGGGCAATCAGAGGGAGTGGATGGTGGCAGGGTGGGGCTTCCCTCCCCATGGAGTGTCTTGTTTTTTGAATGTTAAAATATGGTCTCCCTACCATTCACAGCACTCACAGCACGCTGCCGCATGAGGTCCCCCTCCTTCCTTTCCAGTTGGTAGTGGCCAAGGGAATGCTGGGAAATGTAGTTCTTTCCCTGCTCCAAGGCTGGCTCTATAGACAGGGAGCTAACCAAGGAACTACAGCTCCCAGAGCCCCCGTTGGTCATCAGCTCCCATGCCACCCCTGCAAATGGGCTGCCCCAAGCAGGTGCTTGCTTTGCTTGTGCCTAGAGCTGCCCCTGTATCTTGGCACTGCCTCTGTTAGTCCCAGGGCATTTCACTTGTGCCAACCATTTGGGCTGGATCCCAACTCTGATGTGATCTCTGGAGATGACTGCAGTGTGGACTCCAAAGGTGGAGTAGACGTGTTTGTTCAAAGGACGGCTTAGGCCCTGCCAAGTGATATAGGCAGAGCAGCATCCCCCGTCCCTGAAATGCAGCCAGGAAAAGAATCATAGAATCGTAGGACTGGAGGGGACCTCAAGAAGCCATTTAGTTCTGTCCCCTGCACTCACGGCAGGACTGAGCATGAAAGAGGACTGTTGAAAGCCAGCAGCAGCCTGTATGTATGGCTCAGTGACACTCCATGAGTATCAGGCCAGGAAGTGAAGAAAGGACAAGGAGAAATCTCATACAGACAAACTGGCACCCAGAGAAAAATGCACAGTGGCTCTGAAATACTTACTAGAAATACAGGACCTGGAGGGAGCGATAGAGTAGCCCAGTGGAGATTGCACAGGAGGCATGAGTATCCAAGTGCAGGAGGACCTTGTCTCCTCGGGACAGGGCAAGCAGAGAGCAGGCTGAGGCCCAGGGGATAAAGGATTTCAAGTAGTTAACTGCAGCTTTGCAAAATCCATCTGCAAATCTTAGCCTGGGGTCAGAGGCTTATTCCAGATCAGAACTAAATCCTTGAGAGGATGCAAAGCATCGAGGAGTTGGGGACACCTTTTTGTTTATGTCCTGCCCCGCAATTAATTAAAAATGTAAATATTTGGCAAAGGGATTTGGGGTTTATTGCCCATGTGATTTCGTGGGGGGCGGGGCAGGGAGGATGGAGCAAGAAGATGGTTTGGGGCAAAGCTGAAAAGTGCAATTCCTTGCAGAGTTTGGGGTGCTGATTTGGTGCAGCCTCCAATCTGTGCCAAAGTAGCAAATTGACTAGGCGTGGCATGATGCAGATGGTGAGAGCTGCCCATGGTGGTGGAGAGAAGGTGGGACTCTTACTGGTGAATATAGGTTTGCCCCTAAACCTACAGAGCTGATTTTAGATAGCAGCATCCCATAAGCATCCCTTTGAATTGTCTCAGCCAGTGCATGGGGAAGCGTCTCAAAACTGAAGGTGAATTAGACACAGTAGTGGCAAAATGTAAGAGTTCTTGAGTCAGTGCAAGTGTCATTCTGCTACTGCTCTCGTACCTCCATCCCGACATATGCATCATTGTGCCCTCATTAGATCCTCTGGTGGCATAGCCGTCAGCACACGGGTTTTCCTTGGAGAGCTGCCATCAAGGCACTGGCCAACTGCAGCCCCACTTAGCTTATGAACTCAGATTCTCAAGATCAAAGGTCACATGGATACTGCTGCAGGCATGGTACTTCTGTCACCAATATAATGGCAGATCTGCTGTAGATAGGCCAGGGCTCTGCAAACTCTCAGCCCCATGGGGTGTGAGAAATCCAGACCCATCAGGCATGCAGAAAGGGGGTGTATGACCCTGTGACCTCTGTCTGACTGTGTGCTACAAATTCCGAAGTGTTCTGGGTCCAAAGGTCTGGAGAAGTGACACCTAAGCAGAGTGTGCCAACACCTTCCCAGGCCAAGCTGTCGCCTGTGAAAAGGGCAAGAGAGACCATTTGGGAGGCTGAGGTGTGAAGTCTCCCATTTAGGCTACGCTTTCCAGACTCCTGTCCACTCCGCTGATCCTATCTTTGCTGGTGCTAGACATGAGATGGGTGAACGCTGCTACAGGGTCCTGGCAAGTGTGATCAAAGAATCACTGTACTGACAAAGCAGCCAGTTCGGCCATACATCAGACCTGTCTAACCTCAGCCTTGGGGCTTTCCCAGGGCCTCAAACCTGCATCAAAATCTCAAGCTCTTTACTGTGAAAGTGACACTGAGTAGCGAGGAGGAGGGATAGAGAGAGAGCTCTGTTAGGCAGGCTGCAGAGAAGAGCATTGGTGAGCAATGGGACCTGCTGTTGGTGGGAGTCACTGAAAGTCGGGAGCTGGCGTTTTAAAGAATTCCTGTCAGTGTTTTTGCTTTGTCAAGAGAAGCTGTAGGGACAGGGAAGTGGTCACCATGGCCAGTTTCCATTCACAGGAAGCCAGGCGGTACATGGGGGGGATGCTGGAAGCAATTGGGCTGGATCCCATGACAGGGCAGGTTGCTATGGTGTGCAGTTGTCAGGCCTCCCTCACGTGACCACAAGTTGATTTAATGACTAGTTTATAGGGTGCTTTAGAGCCCAGGTAAGGAGACAATGTCCCTGAATCAAGAGCTTGCAAAGGACAACAGCCAAGTCTAGACCAAGGGAGGTGGAGAAGGGCTGCACTGGTGATGGCAAAGGGATTGAGCGGGGGCGTGTGCATACGGCTTGTTTGTACCGTGGTTGTTGTATAAAATATAATGTAAGCCGGGGGGGGGGGGTAGGTGTGGGCAGGGAGGCCAAGCTCTGGGGTGGAAGGGTAGGGGCAGAAAGCTAGTCAGGCATGTGAGGTTTGGCTGGAGTGGCAGGGGAGGGAGGTTTCCAGGTGTCACAGGGTGACTGGGCCCTTGAAGAGGGAGCAGGGGCCAGTGCACGGGGGCTGCTGACCTGCTGCACCTTTGGCGTTTACAGGGAGGCCCTGGGGCCTTCGTAAAGAGGAATGGGACAGAGGGCTGCAGACGCTTTGAGGCTCCTGCAGGCTGCAGAGAGCTGCTATCCGTGGAGCTCGCTCAGCCTAGAGAGGTAAGGGCTGAGAGTCAGGTGAGCAGGATAGGAAAGGACTGGAGCCAGGGAGGGCTGGGAGTGGCTTGCCAAGGCAGGGAAATGCTGCAGAGAGCAGATCAGGGAGAAAAGAGAAGCCCCAGGACTGAGCATTGTTGTGTGATTTAGGCCATTAAATTAGCCCATAGGGGAAGGGGTGCTACTGGGGGGAGTTAATAAGGGGCGCAAGGAAGAGACCGGAGGCGGGCTGCTGCTGAGGCACACCAAGCCGGAAAGGGGGTGCTGTGGAGCAGGTGTGCCATTCTAGAGCGCCCCCTTCTGGCCTGCTGTGGCTCGGCAGCGCCCTGGCTCAAGTCGTGAGTTGTCTGCCCAGGGCTAGCCTGTAGCGCCTGATTCTCCATAATGCTGGGCAGCTGTGTCTCTTGCTGACTCCAGGTGGAATTACTGGCGCTTAGCCCCTCTGATTATCGGGGTGTCGGGGTCGAAGCTGCTGGCTGGAAATGAGCTTGGGTTTGGTACACGGGGCACTCCAGGGGGATGGAAGGCTGTGTATTAGGAGGAGTATGTGTCCCCACACCACCAAGAGTTGGCCCAAGACAACATTGACAGTGGGCCAAGTCATCCAGCTGGGAGGAGGTGTCCATTCCTCCTGAGCAACCCTACAATAACAACTCAGGCTCCTGAACAGGATGGAGGAAAACAAGCTGAAAGGCAACAGTTGTCCATCCGGTGTCAGAAACAATGGAGAGGACAAAACGGGGTCTGCACCCACTGAACTCGATGCCAGAGCACCTCATGCCAGCAGTGAGAGCAAGATCGAGTCCTGGATGAGGATGCCATGGCTAGGGCTGGAGTGCTTCCACACAGAGCTCAGCAATGCCCAGGGTTTGTCGGCTCAGCGCTCGCTCTCTTTACTCCAGGGCAGGCCCATGTTTTCCTAACCACCCTCTCACATCTGTGCACCTCACAACCTTAATATATTTAGTGTCCTAACGCTCCTGGGAGGCAGGGAAGGGCTGTTACTCCCATGTCTCCCTAGCCCTCTGGTTTGCCTGGCTAGGCAGACCCCGATGGCTGGAGAGAGGAGTGTGAATGCACACGCAAGCTGGAGTGCCCCTAAACACAGATCCTCAGCATTATAAACTGGAGCGGAGGGGATCCTGAAAATCTGCGCCGTGGTGTCCATCTGTCTGGTGCGTACAAACAAGCCCGATGTGATCCCCCGCCAGTGTAACAATGGCGACGGGTCACTCAGGCTAGTTCCCAGAGGCTGCAGGGCTCTCTGGAGCAGGGTAGCAGGGAGGGAAGGAGGATGGGGGATCTGGACTGACTGGCTGAAATACCTCTCTCAGCAGCAGCCTTCTCTGCCCTCCCCAGGGTGTGTTATTCTAAGACTCCTGGCCCAAATGAGAAACAAATGGGGAAATGTAACAAGCCCTGCACAGGCTGCCGTGCAGGCAAAGACCTAACCACCATCACAAATGGGGGGCAGAGGGGAGCCCCAGGGGTGACAAATTGTGTTCTCCAGAAGGGCCCAGCAAAGTCAGGAGTGCTCGTTCCCAGAGCTGGAGCATTTGGGACAGCTGGACGCAGAAGGCAGAGGCTGGATGGGACCATTTGCTATTTTCTTTCCTTCTTCCACATTGAAGGCATCTTGGGAGAGGAGGCTGACCTATGACCCCACTTTGCCTCCTGTCCCCATCCCCACCCTACGTGTGTTTCTAATCTGGGTCTCACCCGATGATGAGAATAGCAAATGGGGAAGAGGCAGATCTTTGGAGTACGTCTCCTGGGATAAAGTGGGGCATCCTACAGCATCACGTTTAGGTTGCTTTTATTTATCTCTTTGCACGCCCTACATCAGCCAGGACCCATGTGCTTCTTGGTGTGATGCTATGCTGATGCTGAGGGGGATGGTTGCTGACTCTGTTTCAAAGTGAATAACAGTTAATCTGGGGTTAGAATGAGGACAGAGAATGGAGAAAGAGGGGTGGGAAGCAACTGTCTGACATGGAGTCCCCTCCAGATCAGACCCTCAAACGGAGCGTCCCTGGAAAGAGGTTTATTTTCCCTGCTGTACAACAGCCACTGGCAGCTCTGCACAATGGGCCTTGTTTGGAATCAGACGCATGCTGTTTCCCAGCCTGCCTGCGTCAGTTTCCCCTAGTCTCAGCTGGCAGGTGCGTGATGTGAAGTGCCCCATAGCCCATGCTCCCCTATGGATAGCCGCATGGCACCCCAGCCCCAGGAGGTGGGGATGGGGGCGAGGCCCAGAACAGAGGAGGTAACATTTCTGGCCTTACAGCACCTGAGCAAACACGGTTGGGAGGGGGAATAACCCCGTGACTCCCCAGAGGCCGAGCAGCACTGATCCCCTAAATGTGCCACAAAAAGAACAGAGAGCAGGCCCCTCATGTTTGGAATCAAAGAGGCACTGGAGCAGCCAGCATGATGGGGAGGGGCAGGTGCCCAGCGCTGGGGTCCCATCCATGCACTGAATCCCTAAGTTCTTTCCCTTGATTATGTCTGTTGAACAAGCAGTGGGAGCTGGGTCGCCTCCATGGCAGGCTGCTGTGTGAATGGACAGATGGAAGGACAGCACCAGTCCAGTGGCCACGTGGGCCCAGAAAGGAGACGTCTCATGGCCGTCAAAGCTCCCACTGACTTGCAGAGTGACCTTGAGCAAGTCACATACGCTCCAATCTTCAGACGAGTTTAGGCACCTAACTCCCACTGAAATCCCCTTGACGTGGGAGCTAGATGCCTAAATACCTTTGAGGATGTGGGCCTTTCCCTCCCCATGTCTGAGCTTCCTCCACTGCAAAATGGGGCTGATGATACAGCTTAGCTAATGATTTTATACTGCCGGGCTGCCCATCTTCCTTGTATGTGGGCACCTTCCCTATGAAATTGACAGCAAATTGGGAGGTTGCTAGGGGACTTGGGATCTCTGGCCTGGCTCCTTCTGAAGTGTCCTCTCTCAGCTTGGGCTACCCTTTGGTTTGTTTTATTGATCTCCCCTTTGTAAAGGGCTCGGAGAGCTGCAGCTGGCGAGTTCTCTGGTAATAGTAGATACTGTTGAGGGGTAAACTTTAAATGACATTTTACAGAGCTGAGGAGCAGCTTGTCCCAAGAAGTATTAACAATCAGACACGAGCAAGCTGCTGCACTGAAAGCAGGGACTGCTTCATAGCTTGAGCCTCTTGTGTGATCAATGGGTGTGATGCACACTTTATAGCTAAGCAGCATGCTTAGTCCTGCAGTGCTCAGCTCAGAAATACTCACGACAGGCATTTTCTGTTGCTGGATTGTCCACAGGATCCTTTCCCCAGCTTCTTGTTCCAGGGCCAATGATTGCTTTGCCAGGAGCAGTGGCCAGCTCTAGGGTCGGAGCCGCCTGCTGAAGTCGGATCCCTGCTCTGTGACCATGGACAGGAAAGAACCGGAGTGCTGGCTTCCAGACATGCAGCCTCGGAGGTGAGTGAAAAATCAGCTGCCACAGTGAGGAAGGGCCCAGCATGCACCTGACTTGATACAGCTTCGAAGGGGAGACTGTGCCCCCAACCCAGCATTAGGCTGTCTCGGGGCTTGCAACGCCCAGCGATTCAGGTGGTCTTAGGTGCGCCGTGTGCAAAATCCCTCCCTGCATGTTTGTCCGGGCTGTGCTGACTCAGCAGGGAACGCTCCCTCCAACTCCTTCCTCCGGGCCCAAAGCTGGGGCTGGGGGAGTGGGGGCTGTGGCCCCAGCCTGGCAGTAGAGATTTCCCAGGGCTGGGTGAAGCGGAAGCTGGCCCGGCGCAGGGCACAAGGTGGAGATGTCACTGCAGAGTCCGTGTTAATCGGAGGCCCATAACAAATCCTATTAAAGCTTCATTAGGGCCCCTTTGGGGCTATAATTATCAGAGGCTCCCTCTGGTGCTGCCCATACTAGAGCAATGCCTCCTAAAGGCCAGATGGGAGGAGTCGGATGACCAGCAGACTGGGAAGCAGAGGGGCGTGTGTGTGTGGAGGGGTGAGACAAGGGGCCTGGTGCAGCGGGGTGAGATGGTGCCATTCAGCCCTGGGCCGGTTTTGCACACCCTTTGCACTGTCAATGAGAAGGGGTGGGGGCAGGGAGGGGGACCAGTGCTGGGAAGGCAGCTCTGGCTGGGGCTTAGTGGAGGGTGCATGGCCTGTCCACCCTGGGCGGGTGAGAGGGCTCTGCGCGGCTGGTCTGCCAGGAAATTCCAGAGTCCTGCTCCCCAGGGAGCCCCTGTTAACGGCCCAGCACCTGCCAGCAATGCCCAGCTGAAAACAAACTTATTTAGGGAGACACACAGGGCTGCCCCTAGCAGTGGCATGGCCTCATGCCAGGCTGGGAGCGCAGAGTGCTTGGGAAAGAGAGTCTCTCCTGCAGAGCCGTGGGGCTGGGTAGCGGGAACTGGCTCCCTGAAGGTCCTGGAATACACAGAGCTAGACAAAAGCAGGGCCTGTCATCCCCAGCTGCAGTGGGGCTGCCCCATTGGTCACCCCTGCTGAATTATCCATCCCTCTCTTGCCAGAGCACACAGCCCTAGGGGGACCTGGCTGCCTTGTGTTGCCCCAGAGGCACCAGCTGCCTGTTTCTCCCGCAATCATAGAATCATAGAATATCAGGGTTGGAAGGGACCTCAGGAGGTCACCTAGTCCAACCCCCTGCTCAAAGCAGGACCAAATCCCAACAAAATCATCCTAGCCAGGGCTTTGTCAAGCCAGGCCTTAAAAACCTCTAAGGACGGAGATTCCACCACCTCCCTAGGTAACCCATTCCAGTGCTTCACCACCCTCCTAGTGAAATAGTGTTTCCTAATATCCCACCTAAACCTCCCCCACTGCAACTTGAGAGCATTGCTCTTGTTCTGTCATCTGCCACCACTGAGAACAGCAATCAATGATGCAGCTCAGCCCTGGAGGAGAAGGAGGATCTGAAGTGTCGCTTTCCCTTGCAGGGCTGCTCCCTGCGCTTCTACTTCCCAGACAGCAAATCCTTTTGACTATGTGCATCCAGCCCCGCACGGTGCTGCTGGGGCTGAATCTCTGGGCTGCCCTGGTGCTGTCCAGCCTGCAGAGCAGTGGCCTGACCTCAGTGCAGTCAGAGCAGGGATTCTGAGCCCAAGGCCTGCTCCCGCCCCGTGTGTGTCCCTGGCAGCTGAATGGGGTCCGCAGTGAGAAACCTGCCATTGGTACCAAGCCAGGCCCACTTCCCTATTTACCGCTTTGTTATAGCCCTGAAATCTCTCGCTTCTCTCTCCTCCCCATCTCTGTTCCTTGCCCCCCTCCCTCTCTTTCCTTCTGGCCCTCTCTCCATTAGCTGTTGCATCCTGCACAGACCCATTTCTTCCCCATGTTACTGCCCCCTGCCCCTTCCCTTAGGGTAATGTGGACAAAGCTCCTAATCACCCTCATTAATTGTCCTCTCCCCGCTCCCCCTGACCTCCTGGGGTATTTCTCACAAATGGTGTCTAACTTTTCCCTTCTGTGTTTTGTTTTTCCACCGGAGTTGACGGTTTCCCCCCAGCCTCCTGCTGAGCTACTGTTTACTCAACTGGGGCATGCTGGACACCCTGGGACCTCCTGCTCTCCCCCCTTCCCCAGCCCCGACCAGGCCGGGAGGGCTATAAAGGGCTCCTAGGACAGGCCGGAGAGAGAGACCTCGCTCCTTCTTTGCCAACTCACGTCATGGAAGCTTCTGTCCATGCTCCCCTCGGGCTGGCCTGCTGGCTCCAGGGCCCCCAGGGTGCCTGGGGCTGCGGGCACCCTGTGCAGGGCCGAAAACAAGGTGGAAGGTAATGAGGATCTTGTGGCCACAGTGCCCCTTGCCCGCTCTGTGGCTGGCGCAGCTGAGTCGGAGGAGATGGGGCTGGCAGAGTGGGGAGCGTGGTGCTCTGTCTCGCTGCTGTTGGCAAAGGGACGAGGGGCGGGGGTTCATACAGAACGGGGTGCATCTGTCTGTGATTGTTAATAAGGGCTTTGTACTTCTCTCCCATTCTGCCCTGAGGGGCTCAGAAACAGGCCCCCAACCCAATGTCCGAACCCACCTTCCAGATGGGGAAACTGAGGCTCAGAGGGAACACCTTGAGGCTGTGCCAGAGGATCAGGATGCAGGGACTCTCCTTCTGTCACCGCTAGCCCTTAACCCCTGAGCTCTACTTTTTGGGGAGTGTTAGGCTGGAGACTGCAGTGCAGTGCTTTCCCCTGCCCCCCCATCCCTTGGCACTGCAAAGCGTACGGCTTCTGAGACAGTCCCCCTTTACTCCCTGGCAGTGAAGCCACTGGCAGTCTGAGGGGAGGGTCTGCCCACAAACAACAGATCCCCCAGAGTGGGGGAGGCGGAGGCCTGGGGACAGGCTGTGTTTGTGGATGGGGGGCTGCAGGATAAGGGATCTTAGTGCTGAGAACACCCTCGCCCTGTGTGGGCACGCGGGTGCTATGGGCCTGCATTTGCCTTGGTGCTTGTGCAATGCCATGGCTCTGTCAGCTGTGACGAGCTGGGGCTTTTCAGCATGATAGCGCCCTGGGCCTGCTGACCACTGACTGGCCCCGCTTCAGCCCCCTCTCCTTGTCTCACTTTGCAGATCCCCTCCTCTCTGGAGACCCTGGCTTCCCACTGCAAAGGATCTGTGCAGGCAGAACAGGGACCAGACAGACCCGGTAAGTTTCACCCTCCCTGAGCAGAGGGTATCCAGCTCAGCCCAGCCCCAGAATTCACCTGGTCCCTCTGGGGCTCAAGGTGGGTTGGAAGGCAGGGTTGGGTGCTCGCCCTTCACCTCTGCATCACAGCATCCCAAGGATGAGCAGCCTTGTTGCCGAGGTATTTCCCCTGGGTTCTTTTGCTGTCCCCAACCCCTGGAGTTATTGCATTCAGCTCTGGGCCCCACACTGCTGGTCGCTGTCCAGCAGGGACTGATCGGGGCTCCAGGGAGCTGGTCTTGGGTGACCTCCAGCTCTGGATTCTGTTTCCATGAGGCCCAGGACTTCAGCTCACCTGACGGGACGCACTGCAGAGTGGGAATTCAGGATGGAGCTTGTGGGAAGCTGCCTGGCCGCGAGATCGGGGGACTGGGGGAACAGGCTCCCAAGGGAGATCCATCCCTCAGCTAGGGCTGGACAGCACCTGACAGGGCCGGATCCTGTGCTGGCCTCAGGAGATGGACAGGCTGAGCTGCTGGGCCTTTTCCACCTCTAACCTCTGAGCTCCACGGGCTTGCTGGGCTGCACACATGGACCACTCGGGAACAGGGGCAGAAAAGGGCTGAGCGGGGTGTGAGGTGGGAGCCAAGCAATGTTATTCTGAGTGCAGGGCCTGGCATCCTGATGCATGGGATCCTTTGAGTAGTCTCCATTCACATTCCATTGGAGGCTAGTGGACAGACCTCCCCCAGCTGGCACCTCCTGGAGGCTGGCGAGTGGGGCAGAGCTCCCCAGCTGGTGCCCCCTGGAGTCTGGTGGGCAGATTCCCCCCATTGGTGACCCCTGGAGGGTGGCAGGCAGACCCCTCCCCCTGGCTGGTGCCATCTGGAGGCTAGTGGACAGAGCCGCCCCGCTGGAACCCCTTGGAGGATGGCAAGAAGCTGCTCCTCATGCTGGCATCCCTGGAGGCTGGTGAGCAGACCCCCCATCTGGTCCACTTTGGAGGTTGGCAGGCAGACCTCTCTGGAAGCCAGGGCACCTTCCCTCACCCCTCCAAGCTGGCACACTCTCTCCTTTTGAAGGCAAGCGGCTGTGAAATGAACCCCCTCCCTGCAGTGGGTAGTGTAGGTCAGTGCCAGGCTGGCTCCTCTGCTGGCAGGGCTGGCTCTCCCTGGGTAGCTGCTGTGGGGGATTAGATTTCAGAGGGCTCAAGGTGGTGGGAAAGGGACGCCTCTTCCCTGGCCAGGGCCGAGATTTCTCAGGGGTTAGTGGCGCGTGGGCAGGAGTTTGGCATGAGGGAGAGATTACAATGGATAAAGCCCTCCCAAGGGTAGAGCCAGCTTCCTCCCTGGCTCTCTTTGCTGTGGGCACCAGGGAGTATGTTCAGCAAGGCTGGGGTGGGTGGAGGAGGCCGGGCCGTGTCCCCTCAGTGGGCTCACTTCTCAGCATGAGTGGCAGCCAGCTGGAAGGAAAGGAAATCTGCCTTGCTGGGTGTGATCCCCCCAGGGATGGGGACCGGCCAGCATGGCCTCCCTATTCCCTGCACTGCTCATGTGCCCTGCCCCACTGGAGAATACCAGCAGGCAGGGCCGGCGCTACCATTTAGGCAGCCTAGGCGAAATTGCCGTCCGCCTAGGGCGCTCAAACCCCTAGCGCCGGTCCTGGCAGTAGGCAGAGGAACCACAGAGCCCAGGAGAGACGACAAAGCCCCAGAAGTGCAGCTGGCTCCTCATGCCAAGGCTGCTGTCCCGGCTGGGCTAGCAACAAGGCTCCCCACCGTCTGCTGGGAGCAAGTCCCACAGCCTCCCCCATCTCACGAGCAGGAACCTTTCCCTGCTATTCAGCCTAAACGTCCCCTCTCTTCATCTCATGCCATTGCTTCTTCTCCTATCCTGCCTGATCCCACAGAGAAAGTACAGGACACTTCAGAGCTGGGAAAGGACCCATGTCCTCTCCCGGCCAGTGCAGGCTGGTCCCTGCAGCGCATGCATTGGTACTGGGTCTGGGTCTAACAGAAGAACAAGGGGACGCTGGCGGGAGGCCAGTTCAGAACTGGTTCAAGGAAATACTTTCCTTCTGGGCACCACACAGTTAGCCTGCGGCTCTCTCCCACAAAGCATTGCAGAGGCCGAGAGTTTAGTAGGGCTCATAAAAGGATTCTAACATCCTGGGGTTAGAACAGGCACCATGGCAAAATTAAATCAGCTAGAGCTTTGCAAAAGGTCTGATCCCTCCACGTTTGGGCTATGAGCCCAACTCTTACTACTTGGGGTAAGAACGCCACTCTCCCTGTGGGGAGATTAGTCCCTCTCTCCCTACTTGCAGGATCTCCCTCTGCAGCAGCTGGTGCTGAACATAAAAACATGAGTCAGACCAAAGGTCCATCTCGCCCAGTGTCCTGTCTTCTGACAGTGGCCAATGCCAGGTGCCTCAGAGGGAATGAACAGAACAGGTAATCATCAAGTGATCCAACCCCTGTTGCCCATTCCCAGCTTCTGGCAAACAGAGGTTAGGGACACCATCTCTGCCCATCCTGGCTAATAGCTATTGATGGACCTATCCTCCATGAACATATCTAGTTCTTTTTTGAACCCTGTTATGGTCTTGGCCTTCAAAATCCTCTGGCAAGGAGTTCCACAGGTTGACTGTGCATTGTGTGAAGAAATACTTCCTTGTGCTTGTTTTAAATGTGGTGTCTATTAATTTCATTTGGTGACCTCTAGTTCTTGTGTTTTGAGAAGGAGTAAATAATACTTCCTTATTTACTTTCTCCACACTAGTCAAGATTTTATAGACCTCTATCATATCCCCTCTTAGTCGTCTCTTTTCCAAGCTGAAAAGTCCAAGTCTTTTTAATCTCTCCTCATATGGAAGCCTTTCCATACCCCTAATCATTTTTGTTGCCCTTTTCTGAACCTTTTCCAAGTCCAATATATCTTTTTTGTGATGGGGCAACCACATCTGCATGCAGTATTCAAGATGTGGGTGTACCATGGATTTATATAGCAGCAATATGATATTTTCTGTCTTATTATCTATCCCTTTCTTAATGATTCCCAACATTCTGTTCACTTTTTGACTGCTAGCCCCTGCCAGAGACAGGCCACGTGGACCTAGCCTCTGATCTAGTCTGATGAGTGGGTGGGGTCATATCTTTTATTGGCCCAACTTCTGTAGGTGAGAGATATTAATAGAAGACATGACCTCACCCACTTTGTCTCTCTGATCTCCTGAGGCCAACCAGGCTACAACACCACTGCAAACAACAATGTCCAATCTTTGATCTAGGCTGGTGGGTCCTGTGTGCCGGAGCTGCCCCTGCTTCCCTTGAGAGATGATCCCATGGCCCAAGAGATCCCACTGGCAGGCCAATCTTTCCTGCTAGTCAAACGAACTTTTCCTTTGCTTAGTTACATCCTATTCTTCCCAGCTAGAGACCCTCGGGCTCTCCCGTGTACCTACTACATCCCTCATCCTAGCCCCTGGAATCCCATCAGTCCCCACAGGGATCCTAACTTGCCCCCAGCCCCCATGCTGGAGGGAGGCTGCAGCGTAGGTGCTGAAGGCATGGATCCAAATTCCTGTTCTGTGTTTCCCAAGGCCCGCGGCAGTGAGATGCTGGTGGATGGTGGCTCAGGCAAGGCATCAGCACTGTTCCGGCACCCTGTCAGGTACGTGTACCCCACGGTGCCTGCTCACAGGCTGCTTGTTTCTGTGCGCTGGGGGGGTAACCAGTGCTCATGGTGCTGGCTAGAGTGGAGCGTCAGCTTTGTGCACTTGACTCGGCCAACACCCCACTATCCATCCCTGCATTGCCCCCCTGCTTGGCAAGTCCCGCCCTGCCTTTGCCCCATAGCTCTGCCTAGGCCCCACAAGCCTGCCTTGCAGCCCCACTCCTGCTACTCTACCACTGGGCTCCCCCCCACATGGCTGTGCCAATGCCTCTCACTCCTGACCTGCAGCCCCCTGCTAGCCCAGTGCTGGGCCCCATGCAGGATGGGCTGCCCCTTTCACACCCCTGGGCTTTCCAAAGAGGAAGTGAAGGAACCTGCATTTCTCAAGTGTGTTTTCCCCACAGACTCTTCTGGCCCCGCTCCAAGTCCTTCGATTACCTGTACAGTGAGGGGGAGAAGCTGCTGGAGAACTTCCCCGTGCAAGCCACCATCAGCCTCTATGAGGACTCCGACAGCGAGGAAGAGGAAGAGGAAGAGGAGGAAGGCTGGGGGGAGGAAGGGCAAGTGGAGGAGGGGGGGCAGCAGGCGGAGGAGTCTGTGTTACAGCAGGAGGCAGGCTGCCGTCAGGGGCCAGCTGGGGCCAGCCAGCCAATAAAGCTGTGTCTGAAGTGACCCCCACAGTGCCCAGCGAACCTGGGCAAGACTCAGCTGTGGGGATAAATGCCACACCACCTTCCCCGGTGCTGCCAGCAAAGGAGCTTGCCAGAGACTCCACCCCACGGTGCCAGGACCCCAGCCCTTGCTGCCCTACACCAGGGTGTGTGTGTGTGGTGATGGGGGCCAGAGGGTTGTTTGGAAGCATTTTCATGTCTCTCCATTAGGGGGCACAGTTCAAACTCCAAGATAGTCCTGCTGGAGGTGAGAGGCCCCCGCGCCTGTCCCAGGTGAGCAGTCAGAGCTCGGGGCGGCTGAGCTAAGTGTCTGCCAGGGAGAGGACTCTCCCATTCCAAACCATGACCTCCCCTGCACAATGCCTGCCTAGTGCTGGGGAGCGCTGCTGGGCTGAGGGCAGAGGCCAGCTTGCCCTGCTGCACCAGCCCCTTTGGGAGCCGGGAGACGGCCCTCAAAGAAGAAGCCTGCCCAGACAACACTGCGGGAGCTGGGCTCAGAGCGAGTGTTCCAGCCTGCTCCCCATAGCTCCGGGGGGGAATGCCCCCACTGGGGGCACTGGTGCCCAGGTGGAGCTCAGCTGTGCCCCTGGGTTTTAGGCTCTATGTTCTGGGGGTTACTATATAGCAGGGCATTGACGAGTGAAATAAAGCGTGTGATGCTCTAACATCAGGATTCATGGCACTCTGGAGTCCATGGCCAGGAAATCTGCCTGCTATGGGGAAGCGGGCACATATGTGATGAGGGAGAGGGCTGTGGGTGGGGGAATGACCTGATGGGAGCAGGGCAGGGTCATCAATGTGTCCAACAGAAGGTGGGGAGGATGGGATGCGGGGGGCCCCACAAGGCAGAGGGAAGTGCCAGATTAGCAGATACCCCCTTGCTCCAAGGTCTGACTGCTGTCCTTGGAGCAGGGCACAAAATTATGGTGTCCCCGACCTACACCTCTGTCTGCAGGGGGCAGGTGGCTGATAGCTAGTCTCTGGGTGGGGTGAGGATTACGTTGCTGGCCAGGCCAGGTGCCAATCTGTGCTCTGACCTGGGGCACCCTCTCCGTTAGCACTTGGGGGCAGCTGTCATCAGGCAAGGACAGTGCAGCCCTGCAGGCTAACGGGGTCGGGGGAGGCTGCAGGGGGTGCCAATGCCCGCCACTATACCAGCCTTGCCATGCGGCCGGGCTCAGAGCAGACTCCACAGTGGCATTCAGGGACAGGAAACTCTCAGTTGATGTCAAACTGCTTAAATAGCCCCATCTAGTGGCCGAATGCAGCACGGCCCAGAGCCACAGAGGAGAACCACGCCTGCCCATTCTTCGCTACAAAACTAGCTGTGACTCGCTGAACTAATAGCGTGACTGCAAGGTCTAGCTCGGCAACCTATGGCATGTGTGCCGAAGGCGGCACATGAGCTGATTTTCAGTGGCACTCACACTGCTTGTGTCCTGGCCACCAATCGGGGGCTCTGCATTTTAATTTAATTTTAAAAGAAGCTTCTTAAACGTTTTAAAAACCTTATTTACTTTTCATACAACAATTGTTTAGTTCTATATTATAGACTTATAGAGAGAGATGTTCTAAAAACATTAAAATGTATTACTGGCATGCGAAACCTTAAATTGGAGTGAATAAATGAAGACTCAGCACACGACTTCTGAAAGGTTGCCGACCCCTGTCTTGTGGTTAAAGCTGTACATCGGGAATCCAGAGATCTGAGTTCTAGTCACGCTGCTAGAAGATGCTGGTGAATTGACTGAGGGGTAAGCATATTTGCTGTTTGAACATCCAAAGCCCCTATCTCCTCAGACCTGTTCCCCTCTCCCACTTGCCCCTCTTTCAGGCTGGCTCTTAGAGTGAGTGAGCAGGTTCATAGAAGGGATGAGGGTCATGTCTGCTGAAGATGGCCAATGCTAGGCCCATGCATGCATTTGCAGCAGCTTAACTAAAGTGGCTGCAACGGGACCCCACCACAGTTTGACTGGTGCAATGTCCATCTAGACCAGGGGTTCTCAAACTGCGGGTCAGGACCCCCTCAGGGGACTGTGAGATTATTACACTGGGGGGCTGCAAGCTGTCAGCCTCCACCCCAAATCCTACTTTGCATCCAACATTTATAATAGTGTTAAATATATAAAAAAGTGTTTTTAATTGATAAGAGGGGGGTCACACTCAAAGGCTTGCTATGTGAAAGGGGTCACCAGTAAAAAAGTTTGAGAGCCACTGATGTAGACAAAACCTGGGGAGGGGCACTCTTATCCCAGAGTTAAAGTGCCTTCTTCTGAGTGTGCTTAAGTCAGGAGCGAATCAGAACAGGTGAAACAGGTGTCCATACACAGACCTACACTGAAATAACAAGAGGTGGGACTCCAAAGCAGAGTTATGGTTTTGGTACAAGTTCAGGTGTCAGCCCTTCCCAAGTCATAGCTGCTGCCTCTGAGCTTTTACGGGCAGCCCTGCAGAACCACCCAAGCTCTGAATCTGTTCTGGCTCAAGGATCATCCATACTATTGTCAGCTACGTTCCAACTGCAGAATCTGTAATTCTGCTGGGGATTTGTGAACCAGGAAGAACCCAGTTTGACTCTCAGATCCCCAAGCCTCTGGCTGCTAGAAGCTGGGTCTGGATGACAGGGGATGAATCACTCAATAATTGCCCTGTTCTGTTTATTCCCTCTGAAGCATCTGGCACCGGCCACTGTTGGAAGACAGGATACTGGGCTAGATGGACCATAGATCTCACCCAGTATAATCGTTCTTATGTTCTTATAGGTATTAATATTGTTATAAGGGTCCCAGTTCTAAAACACAGCCTCCAAACAAAAACCTATGCTACTTGTAAACTGTAATGAAAACTCCAGGACCTCTAATTGATACCCGTCCTAATTATGGTGTGGTCAGGCCTTTTCAAAATATTAGCAGCTACTGACACCTAGTGGACATTAGGCGTCTTGCACTTTAGTTAATATTTTACTGTAGGATTGGAGATTATGTGAACGTCTTGAGCTATTTCTCGAGTTGGCAAAGCCCATTCGAGTTCACAGACCTTTCCTTCTGTCATTTAAGAGCATGGATCCCTCTCAGTTTGATTCATCTAGGGAAAATGTTGATTTCCAGCTAATAGACAACTTATGCTCTCCATATTATGCATCAATCATTGATACCCTCAATTTAAACAACACTTTGCTGTTCCCCTTTAAATCAATATTTCTTAGCTACAGTTGTGTGGACCCTGCCCCCTGCACTCCCATAGTAAGGGCCTCATTTTATATGTCAAAAAAAGAATACTGCACTCTAGTCTCCATCTAAAGTCTGAGAATCAAGCTGGGTTTTATGTGACTCCTACGCCATGAGTGAATGGCTGTTTGTACAGTGTTAGGAACAAAGGACTAGTAGGGTTGGCTCCTCTGAGATGCAAAAAAACAGGACATTGGGGATGATATTGAGGCTAAACCCATAAACCTAGACAGCTGCCAAGGTGTACTGAACCCTGTTATAGATTTTCCCAAGATAGCTACCTCACACAAGGGATGATCCTGGGAAAACCTGGACAAGTGGCAACCCTCAGGACTGGAAGGGACCTCCTTGGTCATCAGGTCCAGTTGCCTGCTACTGCAGGCAGCTCTTTCATATTATCCTGTTCATAAATATACAAAGCTCCATTTTAAAACTAGTCCTTATTGGGATGCTGTTCTGGAACCTCCCTCACATGATGATTAGATTTCCAGCCTAAGTTTATTTGTGGCCAGTTTATCCCCATTTCCTCCCTGGTGTTGTTGTAAGAGCCTTAGATGACAGACACTGTAGAAGTGCAGAGAATCATCAGTCATCATCGTTTTAGTTATTTATAAGCTGCAACATGTGGTGCTGGAACCAACTTTTGCAGCTCGGAAGTGTTTGGTTTGAGCCCTTTTCTGTTGTTGGCAGCAACAGCACCAATGCTTCTGGGGTCAGAGCTCAGCTGGCAGTGGGATGCACTACTACCTGTCAGCAAGGTGAAGCCTGGCCCATCTCACCCCATGTCTTTAACTGCCCTGTCGGCATGGACTGTGAGCTCTCTGGGCAGGGCCTGTCCCTTACTATGTGTGGATACAGCACAAGGCACAACAAGGTTGGGATCTCAGCTGCGGCCTATAGCAAAGAGACCCTTCCCTATGACCCCAGCGGCTCTCGGGCCCGGCAGGCCTCCACCGGGAGCAACTTCCTTCCCAGTCTGGGGCAAGTGGAGAATAGTGGTGCTGAACATGAACAGTGGAGCCAGGTCCCTCTGCAGCCACACAACAAGGCCCTGGCTTGGTGCGACCATGGGCCCACACACTGCGGTGAGGGGCGCATCAGAGCCGCACCAGGCGGAGACGCTTCCCAACGTTTCGTGCTCACTCCCAGCCCCTGCAGCGTCCTGGCATGACCCAGCCATTAGGACTACAGCTCCCAGAGCACCCTGCGGCGCAGAGGCCGTCAAACCCAAGAAGTGGGACGGACCTTCCTTCAAAGGCTGTCCTCTGAGTGGACACAACAGGCGGCAAGGCCCGCCTCTGCTACGCTGATTGGTCACAGTGGACAGACGTCCATCCCCTCCCATTTTGTGACTGGGCAGACTAGATGAAACGCTCCCTCCTTAGCTGCTGAATGATTGGTCATAGATGTCTGCCAGCTCCGCCCCCGCTCTGTGATTGGACAGAAAGGACGGCTCGGCCCCGCCCCACCCCGCCCCTTGCCCTGGTGGACACTGGTGGCTGCAGGCTTGAGCGGGCGGGCGAGGAGCTGTCGGCTTTGTGTGTGGGCGCGCGGGGAGCCCGGAGCTGCGGCGGGCATGAGGTACCGGGGGTGGGGACTGGCGCAAGGCGAGGGGGTAATGGGAAGTACAAGGAGGGGTCATGGCGAGGGGCGGGGAGAAGGGGTGAGGGTATGGGGCAGGATAGGGGTGAGACTGATGGGTTGGATGGGATGGGGTGGATGGGGAAGGGGTGAAGGGGAGGGGTATGGGATTGGATAGGGGTATGGGATTGGATAGGGGTGAGACTGATGGGTTGGATGGGAATGGGAGAAGGGTTGGATGGGAGGGATATAAGTTGGATGGGGAAGGGGTGAAGGGGAGGGGTATGGGATTGGATAGGGGTGAGACTGATGGGTTGGATGGGGATGGGAGAAGGGTTGGAGGGGAGGGGTATAGGTTGGATGGGGATGGGAGAGGGGGGAGGGGTATGGAGTGGATGGGGAGGGGTCATGCAGAGGGGAGAAGGGGTGGGGTTTAGGGTGTATAGGGCTGGAACAGAGGGGAGGGCCATGGGATAGAGTCATGGGGTGGGGGAATAGGGCAAGGGGCAGGGGATGAGAGGATAAGAGTTTTGGGGAGGGTAGTGGAGGGGGATGGGGGTGTAGGTTTGGGTTGGAGGGGTGGGGAAATGGGGGAGATGGAGGAGAAGGGACAGTAGGCTAGAGGAAAGGGGGAGGAGAGGACAATGGGAGGGGGTCTGTAGGGATGGAGGGTGGATAGAGGAGTGGGGGTGGATAGAGGAGTGGGGATGGGGAAGGGGGGCTGGAGGAAGAATGAGATGGATGTCGGGGTGGGGGCACTGGGGAGTGCAGGGGAAGGGGGACGAGGGAGCAGGGTAGTGTGAAGTAGTATGAATTTTTAGGAGCTGGAGACAAGCAAGGGCTGTGGGAATTGGGGGTGCAGTAGAGACTGAGTTGGAGGCTGAGGGAGTGTGCTAGAAGATGGGTGAGGGACAGTACCGGAAGAGGGGATTGAAGTGGAGGGTGGGATTGGGGCTTTGGGCACTGGAGTAGAGAGAAAGGGGGTTGAGTCTGCCTTTGGGAATCGAGTGGGAGGTGGGAATGTCAGGGAAGTGTTGGGGAAGGAAAGAGGGATTGGGATGGAGGGTGGCGGGGAGGAGAAGCACAATGGCAATGGAGGGAAGAGTGAAACGAATCAGTACTTGAGTGCTAAGCTCCGAGGAGCTGGGAAAGTATCTGCTAGGGGGTGTGGGTGCTGTGGACTGTGGGGGAAGGTGTGTTCACTGGGGCTTCAGTAGGATTTGGGGCAGGTCCAGGAGGTGGAGGGTGCCTGGCTGGTATGTGTCAGTTTACGCAGCTGTTTGTGAGCATACGCTCCAAACCTGGTGAGTTCTAGGATTGGTTTGTGGGGATGAATTCTGGTTCTATTGAGGGTTTGTGGATTGGTTTGTGGGGATGGCATTCTGGTCACCATGGGGCTGTGTGGTCTCTGAGAATTGGAGCCTTCTCTGATGTGTTGGTCTTGGCTTTGAAAACAAAAATAGTTCTTCGAACTTGTGAAGCAGCTGGCATCCTTGACGGTATGACGGCCAGCAATCTGGCAGCCTCCCAACGTGCCACCACATGTCAATGGTTTTACGGAATCCCACAACTCGCTTCTGCGCTGGCAAGAGGATCGGGGATTCTGGCTAACCTCTCCGTCTGTGTATATCCTTCCCCCAGACCACATACCCACGCAAAGTCTGCCTGTATTGCTAGAGACAGAGGACACCATAGTTTACCAGCATGGTAAACTCAGCATTATCATTGAGTGGGGGGAGCCCGGGGGTTGCGAGATCTGGAAGACACGAATGTGTGACTGCATCAGCATCGCTATTGCTGTATCCCTAACGCCTCCTCACTATTGCCATGGCAACCTCCTATTGATGGTGTATTTATAGAGGAGGAAAACACTGTTCGGAGAAGGAGGGAGGGGAACCGATCGGGTGGGCGTTGAGGCTGGACTCGGGGTTTGGGTTCCTTAGGTTTTTGGTATCCTTAGGCAGAAAAAATTAATTCTTCAATGTCCTTTGAGGTGGAGTATTTTGTGTTCCAGACCTTGTGTTTTGTATGGGTGCCTATAATGCTGGTGTGTTTAGAAATGTGAAATACATGCCCAGAATATAAATGTATTTATATATAATCTGTGTCACTTGCTGAAATACATGCCCAGAATCTAAATGTATTTATATATAATCTACGTCACTTGCTGCTATGATACATGCACGCCAATCATGTGTATAGTATACACATGAATATTGAAGCTCATATCTACCAGGTTATTTTTCCATTGGATTAAATAGCCCTACTCCTTTGTGCTAGGAATATATTCTCCTTCCTCACACGACCTGCATCCCATCAGCTGTCCCCTTGCATGCATAGTTCAAGTATTACCAGCCTGGTGTCAAGCTTATAATTAAATTCAAAATATCAGCTCTTCTTAAAATGATCTCCCTCCCCTCCCCACACACTCATACCCCTACCCCCTAAAATGTCTTTTCTGAAGAGGGGTGTATACCGCTGTTCATCAGAGACACCGCATGGTCTAGCGACAAAGAGTCCTGTGGCACCTTACAGACTAACATGTATTGGAGCATAAGATTTTGTGGGTGAATTCATGACGAAGTGGGTATTCACCCACGAAAGCTTATGCTCCAATACGTCTGTTAGTATATAAGGTGCCACAGGACTCTTTGTTGCTTTTTACAGATCCAGACTTACACGGCTACCCCTCTGATACTTGGCGCCATGTGGCCTAATGAGCCAGGATTCCTGATTTCTAATCCCAGCTCTTGCCACTGATTTGTGTGAGGATAAATTCATGATTGTAGACCCCCTTGTCCCTTCTAAGTATTGTTGATGAAGATGAGGGTTTATGTATAATCCTCTCCTGTTGTCACATATTTTTTTAATTTCTTAATGAAAACTAAACATAAGCAAAAATTAACCAGAGCAAAGCAACCTCTGATTATAGCTGATGCAACTGACCATGTTACAGTCCATAGAAGATCTAACTGGATTGTTACAAGTTCTCAACCTGTGTCACATCAATGTTTTAAGGACCAAAGTTTTCTCTGTTTGGCTAACCAGAGCTTAGAAAAAATTTCCAGTGTTGAAAGCATCTATATTGATCCTGTCTGTCTTCCTAGCCCCTGGTGCTATGTGAGATAGCAGACTGTAAAATCAGGCTATCTTGCTTTCTTCCTGCATCCCCACTTTAATTCCAGCATGTATTTTGCAGTCAATATTTCGCAGACTGCTAGAGATGAATGCTTTAGGCCATTTAAATGTGCATTCCACATGGCTACAGACTTATATTCTGTGTCTAATCATTCTTGATGCAACAGTTTCTAAAATCATGTAAGACATAGTTGTGGTGTTGGTGGATAGAAATGTTAGTAATAACCAAAAAGAGGTGTGCAAGGTTCACTACTCCCTGCGGGGTTGGGGTGCGAAACAACTGCTCTGTGCTACTGGAAGCCTTAGATTCCTAGGTTTTGAAGAGATGTAACATTTATTTCTAGCACCAGTGTGTAAAGTAATTGGGCTTAGAAACTGTCGCTGAGCTACTTAAGGACTGATCTAGATCTGACTATTGTAAATTCTGGACCTCAGACTAGTGTAGTTTTTATTTCTTGTTGTTTCTCCTCTTCTTCTGTCTCCCCCTCTCCCCGCCCAATAATACAAGTAAAGTCTGGTGAGAATCTTTTTACTTCTCTGGTTTGCAGTGTCACTAGAGCCCCTGGGTGGAATTGTGCCACTGTATTACATGGTCAGAATGAGGGGGGTGGGTTCTGCTGTGCAGATCTGAGATGGGGGGAGAAAAGCAGGGAATTCCTGTAATGATACATCATGGGCTTGAGCTGGCTAGCAGAGCACAATGGGGATGTGGTGGTAGAATAGAGTCTGAAGGATCCACTTGTCACTGGTGAATAGGAAATGGCTCCTGTATGTGGAGGGACACCAGACACTTCTACACAATGTGTTTTCATTTTTTACAGCAAGTTAATCTTCCAAATGTAGTATTGCCTTCCTGAGTTTGCTGGCAGCTGTAGCACCACGACTGTGCCGTTAGTTTTGCCGTGCAGCATTAATGGAACTCTTCTCATTTGCACTGCTGCTATGCGGTAGGCGGAGCAGCAGTGAAATAGTCAACAGTTGTCATTCTGCAGGTATGCAGGAAAGCTGTGAACAGCAGAAGCATCCACTGAAACTGTTCATGGAGGAGAAGGGCAGTCTACATTAGGGAGTCTATACCAGTAGCTATGCCTGTCGAGCCGCCTAGAGGAGATGTGACATAAAGAGATCTTTTGCCAGTATGGTTCAACCACCAGCCCAAACTACATAAGCTATACTGGTAAAAGGATTCGTGCTGGCATAGCAGCATCTACATGGAGGTTTTTGGCAGCCCAGCTGTGTTGGTCAGCAGTGTGGATTTTTCACACCCCTGCCCTACATAACTATTCCAGGAAAATTTTGTGGTGAAGACCTGGCCTCAGCAGGCTGCAGGATCGGGCTGTAAGTGCTCAGACCAGTAAGGCTCCTAAGTGCACACTGTGGGTTTAGACTGGCTGGCAGAGCTTTCCTGGCCAGGTAACAGGCGCTGGCCTTGGGGTCAAGGGTAGTTAATGTTAGGGCAGCGGATGTTGGACGTAGCCTGGCAGTGAACTATAAAGTCTGCTGCGGTGGGAAGAGGTTGTAAAGCACTTTGCAAGCCTTCATGTTCTATGCCTCTCGCCTGCCAGCCTGAGGCTAGATTGTATGAAGCAGCCAGTTAATGTTTGAGGACCGGAGTGTGCTACATTTCCCCTGCTTGATGTGATGGAGCAGAAGCTATGGGGCTGTTTTTACCCTCTCCTACTGAAGTGGGGCACATTTGTTCACTGAGAGACAAAGATGCCCTGAGCTGACTGATGAGAATCCCTGTAGGCCTTGTGGCCTGCTTCTTGGGCACTCTGGGGTTATGCAGAGCGGCTGATATACTCTGTCTTGAAGCCGGGGGATCTTGGGGCAGATCAGGTGCCGAATGGATATATGGAGTGGGAGCAGGGCCGCCCAGGGACGGGGGGGCAAGAGGGGCAATTTGCCCTGGGCCCTGCAGGGGCCTCCACGAGAATATAGTATTCTATAATATTGCAAAACTTTTTTTTTAATGGAAGGGGCCCCTGAAATTGCTTTGCCCCAGGCCCCCTGAATCCTCTGGACAGCCCTGGGTGGGAGGGCTGAAAGTGGGTTGGCTGAGCTGGCGAGGGCCAGCTGCCATTTTGTGATGTGTAGTGTGTACCTAAGGAGCCTGGAGGCGATATTGGCTGGGTCATGGTTTTCTGTAGAGACGATGGGTATGTAGAGGTCAGCTGGGACCTGCAGCAGGCTGCCCAGGCTCCAGAAAAAGCCATCTTTCCCCATGGATCAGTCCCTGCTACTCATGTGACCAAGGGCTTGGAACCAAGAGCCCTCCATGACTCTCCCATTTTCTTCCCAACAGGTAGGTGAGAGCCCTGAGTATCTGAGCAAGGCAGCATGGCAAGTAAGTATTTCCCAATGAGGGCCTCAAGGGCAGGGAGGGGCAAGCATGGTCTTTCCACCCTCCTGGAGGAAGAGGTGTGGGGGGACGGGTCTCCTGCATGTGGTGGGGGAAGGGGCTGGCAGCCTCCTCTTTGAGAAGATGGTAGGGAATGGTCTGTGTTGCCTTGGGTCTCAGAGGTGGGGCAATGTCATGGCTCCTTCTAGGATCAGAGTCTTGAGGCATGGCTTTATCTCTTCCTGCACATCTCTTCGCTGTGTGTTCCCTGGCTGCAGAGTTGGAGTCTGGTTTCCAGTAGAGAAGCTGGGTGAATTGCTGGTCCCTCTTGCACACCTGTAACACACCAGGCACCCTCACCCAACTGTGCATTTTTAGTTATGCCACCGTTTGGCTGTGCTTTGCTCTCACTACCTTACCAAGCCAGAGTGGGCATGGATTGCTGGTCTAATAGCCCCACTCATGGACCAAGTCCTGCTCTGCCTTTCCCACAGTGTACTGGTCATAGCCTGTCTGGTCTGCTTTCCATGCTGCGTGGCACAGGGGGCCATTTGGCTTGGGGCCTGTTACCTGTGCTGTCCAGGTGGTGGTGCTCATTTGTGCACTGTGTTCACAACCCACTTCTTCAGCAGCAATTTGACTTTGTTCTGCTCCAATCTCCAGCATGGCTCTGAGGAGGATTTCCTGGGAGCATGGTAGGGGCAGATCTGAGAGTGCTGTGGCCATTGGTGACTAGCTGGAGGGGAGGTGACCCAGGCCCTGCAGTCACTGTGTAAATGAACAGCACAGTAACCCACTGCAATGGCCGCTGCTCGGACTAGCAAGCTGTGCTGGGACAATATAGAGGGCCCAATGGTTCAGTATGATAAAGCTGAGACAATAATAGCAGGGTGAGAAAAGCATGTTTGATCTTTAACGAGCTACACTGAATCCTCCCTGCTCGCTCCTGTGTGCAGCCTGATGTGCTGCTGCATGGCACAGAGGCTGCATGTGGTGCTCCACTGAGAGCTGATGATAGCCCTGGTTCTGAAGCAGACTGGGAGAGGTCAGGGATCTTGCTGGGATCTTGGGATCTGCTTGAGGCATGCCAGGATCCAGACCCAACAGTGGAGACAGCGGTCGAGCTGAGCCAGCAGCAGGACCCAGGGGACGAGAGCTGCTCTGTACCAGGTATGCAGCTCTTTGTTATATGTATTGTGCCAGTGAGGAGGCTGAGTGCAGATGCAGGGGGAAGAGTTTTGTGGCTTCTTATGGATGCTGCCATTTCTGTTTTTTAAAAGACACTTGTCGCCTCAGACAAGGGTGGAAGGCCTCACCTCTTCGCCTGCCCTTCCTGGCTCTACAGCTACCAGGCCTTCCCCAATAATTCCCCAGTTCTGGCCTCCTGCTCAGTAACCCTGCTCAATGCCCTTTTGGCCGTATGAGCCGTGTTCGCTGTTAGGGTGACCGTACCCAGCAGCCACTGAGCAATGGCATCTGCCTGGGCACGAAGCTGGCAAAGTAAGGGGGGGAAACAAAAATAACACAAACTGCAGCTTAAGCCTACAAATAAGACCTGGGTGGCAGGAAGCTACCTCTTGGCTGCAGTGGCCAAATATTTATGTGGCACTGCATCTGTTGACCCCTTGGCCATGGCATCCAATTAGCATGCTGCTCTTATCTGGCCTCAATCGCATGCCGTTCTGTCTGATTAATGCATGAAAGACAGTCATTGGCATATTTTGATAGCAAAGTGATGTAGAGCTAACACAGGCCATGGGAGCTGTCAGGATAATTACTGCTTACCCTACCTGCTGTCAGGCACTGAATGCATTGAAAGAAATCTACCATGGATACCAATTAACCTCAATCCTTATTCCTCTGTGTCTGTAAACCTTTCATGATGCTTGTGCTCCAGCGTACAAAGGGAGCTCTTCAGGGGCACACCCTGCTGTTGACAGTCAGTGGGGCTCACTGGTCTTAGTACCTTTGAAAATCAGCCCCCCCCCCGATCCAGTTTGGATGCAGTGCTTATTCCCCTTTACCCTATAGAACATGGGAGGGCAAACTATGGCCTGCGGGCTGGATCTGGTCCATCAGGGCTTTCAATCCGGCCTGTGGGATTGCCAGCCCTGTGGCACAGAGGGGCTAAGGCAGGGTCCCTGCCTGCCCTGGCCCTGTGCCGCATTCCTGTGGTCTCTGGGGGGGGAAATGAGGGTAGCGGGCTCCGTGCAACTGCCCTCTCCTGCAGGCACTGTCCCCCACAGCTCCCATTGGCTGGAAACAGAGAACTGTGGCTAATGGAAGCTTTGGGGAGGGTGGTACCTGCAGGCAAGGACAGCGTGCTGCGGAGCTGCTTGCCCCCCCCCCCCCCAGGAGCCACTGCCCGACATGCTGGCCACTTCTAGTAGCGACATGGGGCCTTAGCCCTGCTGCGTGCCACTGCCACCCTGGAACCGCTGACATAAGTGGCGCCGGGCCGGAACCCACACTCCAACCCCCTCCTGCACTACACACCCTCTCCTTCACCCCAGCCCTGTGCCCTGAGCCCCCTCCAATACTCCGCACCCCCTGTCCTGAGCCCCTACCTGCACCCTGCACCTGTCCTGCACCTCAACCCCCTGCCCTGAGCCCCTTCCTGCACCCTGCACCCCCCCACACTCCGTACTTCCTCCCATACCCCAACTCCCTGCCCCAGCCCTACATTCATGGCCCTGCATACAATTTCCCCACCCAGATGTGGCCCTTGGGCCAAAAAGTTTGCCCATCCCTGCTGTAGAAGCTCACGCAGCCCCTGCTTTCTCTGAGCCTGTCCCCCACTGTCCATTCGAGTGACTCCAGGGCCAACCTGCCAGCCCCCCCCTTGCTCTGACATCCCTTGCTTACTCTTGCTGGGACCATTGGCACGCATGTCTCTGAGGCTCCTGTTTGCCTGATAAGTAGCCTTTGGTAGTGTGGTTGTACTGACTGTCAGTAGCTTCCCAGTCCTTCCTTGTCCTTAAGTCCAATGATTTAGCATCTCCACCCTTGTAACAGCTGTGAATTCTGGGGGCACTGGCATTCGAAATTGGGCTAGAACAGAGACTTCCATTGTGTTCCTTGATGATCCAAGGAACGATTGAGCTTTTCCTTCACTTATTGAAGCTTTTATTTGTTTCTTTTCATTATAGAAGCCAGTACAGCACCGTGGATGTCCCAGAGCAGGAATGGGCCAGGTTGCACAGTGGTGGAAAGGCTGGCAAACCTGAGATCCAGGAGAAGCGGGAACAGGCTTGTTACTTCAGGAAACACAGAGGAAGACTCAAAGAAGCTCAGAGCGAATGTTCCAATGCAAGGAGGAGGAAGCGAGATGCACTCCTGAAAGACTGGAAGGGTCGAGGCAGGAGGCCGAGAAGCTGATGCCAGGCTATTTCCAGAAAGACAGGAAATGACTTGAGGATAGACAGCTCCATTGTGAAACCTCCATCCAGTGCACAAAGGCTGAAAAGGCGACGATAGCCAAAGCTGACCCAGAAACCAATCCTTGCATCATCTGCTCAGTACAACCCTGCTAAGCTGGCCAGTGCTCCTCTTGGGACAGCTCCCTCACAGCCATTCCCCATGAAACTCCTTCACAAAGACTGAAGAAATAGGAGAGCTGGGGCCCCAGCAAGATGCACTTGATGACTGTAAAATAGTCTCCATTGCCATTGTTTTTGTAAATATGTTGCTCTGGTCTAGTATTGCAGCTGGCCTGCATCTCTGTATAATAAAGTAGATTCTGGAGAAAAGTCACTATAATTCACATCCTTCACACAGTTCTTTATTATGCGTGTCAAGCTGTCTGCAGTGACTCAGGAACATGAGTAGCAACCTCAGGGCAGACTGCTAAGAACCAGGGCACAAACCCCAAATTGCCTGTGAGTTCTATACTTAGATTTCGCCAGTCAGTTATTAAGTGTAAACTCCTCAGGCACTATAACAGCCTTAATATGGAGTCACAAACAGACTCTTGGGGTACTCCCATCTGTCTCATCACCCAGGTGACGGTCCCTTACACCAAGAATCCCAGCAATATTCAGGTTACCCTAGTTCAAAGGACCAGTCACTTACCGTACATCAGTTGCACTTTAGATCTCACACTGAAGACAACACTTGTAACCAATCCTATAATAAACTATCTAAAGATTTATTAAATAGAAAAGAAATAAGAGTTAATTACAAGATTAAAGCAGTTAAACATAAATATACAAATGTTACAATCTTAAGTTTCAAGAGGTAATAGAAGCTTCTATAAAAAGCAAGCTCTATATGTCATTTAGGGCTAACCCAGGCTAAGCTCTGGGGATCTTTTGCTTCTGCATAGAAAATCTTGCTCCCGAGAGTCCAAACAGGATAGAGATCCAGTTCTTTCTTGTTAGGTGTTTTTATTCCTATCTCCCCATGCAGGGGACTGGACTAGATGACCTCTCAAGGTCCCTTCCAGTCCTATGATTCTGTGTGCTCTGAGTTGTGAACTCAGCTAATGGGAGGAATTCACTTGCATGACTCATCTTTGTGGTTGTGGTAGTGGCGGGGGAGTGGGAGGGAGAGCAGAGCAACAAATGTCTTTTGTTCTCTTTAATGTTCTACAGTAGTCCATCTGGTGTTGATGGGCCTTCCTCTTGGTCAGGACGTAACACCTTCTGTTGGTGACCAGCACTTTACACTAGTTAATGCAGGGGTAGGCAACCTATGGCATGTGTGCTGAAGGCGGCACGCAAGCTGGTTTTCAGTGGCACTCACACTGCCAAGGTCCTGGCCACTGGTCCAGGGGGCTCTGCATTTTAATTTAATTTTAAATGAAGCTTCTTAAACATTTTAAAAAACTTATTTACTTTACATATAACAATAGTTTAGTTCTATATTACAGACTTATAGAAAGAGACCTTCTAAAAATGTTAAAATGTATTACTGGCACGCAAAACCTTAAATTAGAGTGAATAACTGAAGACTCAGCACAGCACTTCTGAAAGGTTGCTGACCCCTGAGTTAATGTCTCTCTCCTGTTTAGTGATTTACAGCATCACAGAAGCTTACAATACAAATGGTTAAATATTGTATCCCATATTGTAAGGTGAGATTAATGCATGCAGCAACTCACAAGCAATCAGTAAAGTCTAAACATGTTATTAAATTCTAATACCTATTTTAATAACACTTAACACACAGGTGAGCCAAACTGCTTCCAGCTGTGTATTTTTCAGTGTTTAGTTGAGACATGGGGACCTTAGCATGAGCTGCTACCTGGTCTACCAGTGTTGTAATCCATACAACAGCAGCTCCTCTTCCATAAACTCCCTCACCAGAGAAAATATTAATAAACCACAGGGAAAAAAGTAAATGCAGTTACCCATCAAGTGTATCCCATCATGACCAAAAGATGGTGGCACGTCATAGCAGTAATTGCTAATACACATCAATGCCTCTGGAGTAGCATACTTCATAAAACCACTCACCATACCAGTTGAAAGTAGGAGAAATGAAGGTCACATGAAAACAAGGAGAAACCTGCCACCAATATAGCAACGAATGACTCCTAGTTAAAGACAAGGTAACATTTTTCGTTAACTGCTTGCATGATCCTTCTTCCAAGTCCTGCCATTAGTTAGAAGTTTGCGCACAGAGCACTTGTTATCTGGGCAAATCGCAGGCTGTGCTGATGAACAACTGCTTTATGTGTAACAGTTTGGCTGTGTGTAAGTTGCTTCAAATCCTGCTGCCCTCTCACTCCACTGTGCGCAGGAGACCTTGCCTTTGCTTTCACATGGATTTTGAAAAATGCATGTGATTTGCAGATATAATTGCTACAGTAGTCAGTGAAGTGTCATGGCTGGTAACCCACCTGGCCTTGTCTCCCAAATGTGCACTGTCCTGGGTACAGGTCTCTGGGTTTGTGCCATCTGAGAATGCTTCAGAAACTGAGGCATTGGTTGGCCTGAATTATTGTGGGGATGGAGACCCCATCACTGTCCGTGCCATTCAGTGAGAGTAGGGTTCGCCTGGAAGAGTCCAGAGTGTTTGACCATTCTCCTGTGTGCTCTGAGCACCCTGGGTATGTTTGCATGATCTTCCAGTGATTCCCCAGTGAGTAGGACCCGCTCCTATGAGCACGTTCTGACTTGCTGGGACAGAGCACACAATAGGCGCGTAGGTTCCGTTGATTGGAGCCAACCTGATTATTTAAATCCATGAATTCTCTCTGCCACCTTGGCTGCTCTAGCACGTGCCAGTGCATGAAATACCATGCCATTGTGAGAGTCTGAAACCAGCGCCTGCAGGAGACTCCCCATCCTCAAACTGGGACGCAAGGGATAAATAACTGTCCTGGGTGGATAGCTTCCACAGGGCACTTGCCACTCTTCTGCAGGGTGTTTGGCTGTCTCTTCCTTGTGGACTGGTGCTTCCATGTAGGGGCTAGTCCCACACCCACTGCACTGAAAAGTGTCCTTAGTATGAAGTTATGCAGCTGCTTGCTGCTCCTCACGGGTCCTGAACCACTTGGTGTCCCCAATCTGTGACGTATGGACCCAAAATGAGATTTCGTCTGTGGAGTGTCATCCTTGCATACTGCACAGATCCAGCCATGGGTGGGGTGCGGGCATGAGCATTGCAGCTGAAGCTGTGTGAGTGCTGGTATTGGTCTCTGCCTCTTCACCGGTGCTGTCGGGGCTCTCCTGTACCTTGTAGCAGCTGTCGGATGCACCTCAGGACGGCTTCTCCAAAGCTCCAGCTGGAATCATTCCTGAGCTGAGCGTTTGTCCTGGCCCATTTGAGAAAGGGAGTCAGAAATAATGCCAATTTCTGGGGAACTATGGGAGTTTGGCCTCATCTCTGACAATCCCTCTGGGGTCACAGAAGGCCTTTTAGAATCTCCCACTTTGCAGTGGTGTGCTGGGAACGTGGGATTGGTAATGCAGCATAAGGTGGGGGGGAGAACACAGCCAACATAGGTGCATTGGCCTGTTGGTACTTAGACTGGCATCATCCCCTGCTGCAGCTACCGCGGTTCAGCACTTGGTGCAGATGCCGCCTAATCTGCTGGCCTATAATGTGCAGCATGGGCTAGGGTGATGATTTAGAGAAGGGCTGCAAAAGCCCCACTCTCCTTCCCTCAGATGGTGGCGCCTCTTAACTGAGAGTCCCTGCTTGTCATTGGTTCTGGCAGCAGATAGACACATGGCACATTGGTTCTCCTGAGCAGAGGTGGTGTTGCTGGCATCGCAGCCTGCCAGTGGAGGGCTCAGACCCTCTGCTTTCGGAGCTCCTGTTCCTCCATCCATGCCTCTTCCCTGTGCCCTGGGGCTGCCTCCTCCTGTTGTGGCCATAAATGGGGCAGTTCCATAGCGGTACCAGTTATGCTCTGGTCCCCTGTTGCAGTGGGTGCTTTGCCTGTAATCCAGCTGGTGGTTCCTAGCCTATTGAATTGAGTGCACGTGTTGTTATAAGGAACCAGGGCAGCTGATACAGGATGGCTGCATCAGCCCAGATTGGGTGTTGCGCAGGTTTCCAGTGCCATTAGATAGGAGACTGCAGGTGGGTGATATTGCAACAGGACACCCTCAGCCGCATTCAGGGAGCGGCACTGTGAAATCTACCAAAGTGCAGGGTTTTAACATGAACAATATACCCCAGGCATGACTAAAATCTCCTTGGAGCTTGGCTGATGCTTTTAATGGATGGTGGGCCAGAGCTGCATTGTGTGGGTTGGTTGCGGGCTGGGTTTTGATCTCCTCCCCCCCGAATCCTAACAGCACTGGCTTTCCCTTGGGCAGAGGGGTGGGATGGACAATAGCACCGAAGGCCTGAAGTTACAACCAGCCCAGTGTAGGACTTACATGTTTCCCCCTCAATCTATTGTACACGCTCTTTGAAGCATTCAGGGCTGTTGAGAGAGGGGGATGGGCTGTGACGGGGCACTGCTGAGATTGTGTTCTGCTGGTAGGTGGGTGGGGACTATTAAAGCTCTCCTTGTGAATCTCTCTTGCCATTGTCCTCCCTCAGCCCAGCGCACGGTTCCCATCTGGCTCCATCACACTAGCACTGGCCAGCTTGGTCCTAGGCAGCAGGAGAGCCTGTAAGGGCAGCTCAGCTCCTGTTCTACCCTCTCTCTGGTAGGACGTTGTGCCTTCTTAGCTAGTGGGACTGGGTGGGCAAACTCTAGCACTGGGCTGTGTAGCATAGCTGATGGGTGCCTGTGCTGTTGGGTATCCGAAGCTGCCATCTGTGTACTAGCCTGTGCCCTGTGGTAGCAAGAGGCCATTGGTTGGATCATTGTGGGGCAAGGTGTGTGGGAGTCCTCAGCGCCTCTGTGTTGTGTGTTTCAGTGTTCCTGGGGGCCAAGAACGCCCACTCACTTCTCAAACGCTTCCCCCGGGCCAACAGCTTCCTGGAGGAGTTCCGCCAGGGCACCATCGAGCGGGAGTGCATCGAGGAGATCTGCAGCTATGAGGAGGTCAAGGAGGTGTTCGAGAACAAGGAGAAAACGGTACATGGGGGCGGGGCTGTGGGAACTAGAGCCTGAGGAGATGGAATAACTCGAGCCCTGAGGGGTGTGGTGAAGGAGATGGAGGGGAGAGAGAGTGGATTGTCCTGTCTATGAGGTGGTTTGTTCCCTGGGTGTCAGCAGGAAACCTGAGCTCAGTTTTCTCTTACCCACCTCTCCCATGCAATGCCATTTCCCTGCCAGGTGTCCTGCACTGTGAGCCATGGTGTTGGCAAGGCATTGCTGGCACTGCCACCGTCTGCTTGTGGCACACTCCCTGCCCTCCACTCTAACCAGGACAGGAGGTGGTGCTAGCACAGGTACCCTCGACCTCTCATTGGGCCACTTGCTGCTGTCAGAGCGAGAGCCCAGAAACTGGTGCCCTGGTTCCCATGATGTCTCAGGTACTGGCTCTCTGGTTTGTGCTCTATTGGAGGGGAACCAGTGGGAACAGTTCTACCTCAGCTACAGAGTGGAAGTCGGGCATGTAAGCGAGCAGCCCCTTGCAGCTGCCCTCTTCCTTTGGCCCCCAAGCTGAGGGGCGCTACTCCGACACAAATGCCTGTGACTGGTGCTGGTTTGTTCCTCTCTGCAGATGGAGTTCTGGAAAGGATACACCAGCTCCATATATTCCGTCAAGGACCCCGGGCAGGGCACGGAGCGCTCAGATGCCATGTATGTGGTGGTGCCTCTCCTGGGAGTGGCTCTGCTTATAGTCATTGCCCTGTTCATCATCTGGAGGTGTCAGCTGCAGAAGGCCACGCGCCACCGTCCCTCGTACACCCAGAACCGCTACTTGGCCAGCCGAGCGGGCCGCAGCCTCCCCAGGGTCATGGTGTACCGAGAGACCTCTCACAGCCAGGGGGAAGGCCAGTCCCAGCGCGAGCCAGGCAGCAGGGTGCCTGCCGGAGGCAGAGCAGGAGGCACTCTTTACCCGCCGGAGCACTCCGTCTCCGTCCTCTCCAGACTGTCTAGTGCCACCCCTCCCCCTTCCTATGAGGAGGTGACCGGTCACCCGGAGAGCAGCAGTGGTGAGGAAACCAGCGTCTCCTACAATGACCCACCGCCCAAATATGAAGAGATAGTGGGTGTGGCCCCTGCCTTGGGTAAATAGTGACGCTAACTCCCTGCGCCTGGACCCTCCTTTTGGTGTAATTCTCTCTCACACTTTTACTAGACAGTGCCATCACAGAAAAGCCTTACCTTCTTCGCTCACCAAAAATAACCGTCCCTAACTGGGGGGGGGGGGGGGGGGGAGAAAGTGGCACCAGAGTCCAGGCTGGGGTGCAGCGGAGAGCAGCCACCGATGCAAGAAGGCACAAGCCCTGGAAATCCCCTCTCTTCTGCAGCCACAATCCAGCTCACACAGGCTCTGCATGGAGGGAGACCAGCCCCCGAGAGGCACCCTGGCAGGTTATGTTAGGTTCCTTGGTGCCCATGATCACTGGGGTGAAGGGATCTCGCAGCAGTGGAGTTCCTTTCCCTGTATCCCAGCAAAGCCCCATTTCTTTTTGTAGTGGGAAGAGTGGAGCAGGATGAACAAAACCTTCCCGAGGGGCAAGAGGTGCTTCCTGCCCCAAACACTCAGCTCTGCCTGTGTGACGTGGCACTCACAGAAGCGGGGAGGGATGCTCTGTGGAGCACCAGGCTGCGAGGAGGGAGAACGCCCCTGCCATCCCTTTCCCATAAGTGCCATAACAGCAGGAGATGAGTGGCAGATTGTCGCTGGCCCTGTGGGGGTTCTCATCGCTGTGTTCAATCCAAAAAAATAAGTGTAGTGTCGTCCTGTGTTTGAAACAGCCACACTGCTGCCTCGGCACCCACCTCAGCCCCACTGTATATGCACACGCTATCCCTGGCATCCATGACGCTGAAACGCCCGTAGACATGGGATCAGTGGTCAGACAGACAGGACCTTTTCAATGTTTCTTGCAACATCCATCAGTGGAGCCAATGATGGTTTGTGCCTCAACAATCCTGTTGTTCGTACATCTGGATGAGGTCTTGTTTTTCCCTGCATCTGGACTGTGGGATCTTTGTTCTGGGGATGGTCCTGGCTATCTCACTGCTCACTTGTTTAGCGCTAATATTTAATTTTGCCTTTGGAAGATTTACTTTTCCTGGGTTTCTTGCCAGGAGTGTGTGTGTGAATGTCAAACACTTGAGATCCCTGCACAGCTTTGCACAAGGGGTGAAACAAATCCACTCTCTAACTCTGTTACCTGGAACAGTGAGAGATGCAGTTTATATCAGCCTCCTCCCTCTTCTCTGCTCATTCTGCCCAACTGCATTCTGCATCGTTGTGATCTTCTGCGGGATGCAGCTGCAACCAGGGAGATGTTTTGTGATTCTGTATCTTATTTCCGAAGGGGAATATCCCAGGGGCTAGCGCCTGTGTAGAGAATGTCTCTAGAGGTGGGGACTGGGGTTTGTGTCTCAATGATCACTGCTTTTCGTAACATCTGTTCTAGGGAGCTATGCTTCTGTAGCAATTGGGGACAATGGCATTGAGCTGGGATTGTTCTCTTGTGCCTCCTGTCTCTGTGTATGGCTGAAGCAGGTGGGCAGTGGTCTGTTCTTTTGCCTTGCATGACGCCAAATCAGAGTTTGGTCCTGGCAGATTTTTAAGGTTCTTCCCTTTCTTTAAGATTGGGGATGCCTCTTGTTCCTTGACCCTTCCCTGTTCCCCCTCCCAGACCTCTGCCAGGGCCTCTCCCACAAATTGGACGCAGTTAAAGAGGATGTCTTTCCATCCCATTCCCCATCCCACCATGTTCCAGCTTCCTCTACCAGTGCAGTCTGTGAACTATCTGAAGAAAGGGATGCACTGAATTACATGCTCACCAGGCTGGAGGCAGATGCAGTGCAGCATCCCTGCCGTCCTCCACCCCAGATGTGCTTCCCCATGTTCATTTGTCCTGCCTGCGGCTTTGCTTCTGTGGGACCATCAGCTCTGCGCGGTGAGGATGTGAGACTGGTCTCTAAGGCCCACAGCGTGATCTATGCTGAGGCTACTGTACAGAACCTGCCGAGGCAGAGGGGAATCCCTGGGGCTTTGTGAGGTCTAGGTGAGCTGACTTGGGACTGTAGGGCCTGGTTCACCTGCCAGGGTCAGGCAAGCATGACTTGCTTCAATGTCTTGCGCTGCCCCTTGCCGTCTTCTGGGTCTCACACAGCTGGCAGGGCAGAGCTAGAGGAGGAGGCACAAAAGAGGGAGAGCAGAGGAACAAAGGAAAGGGGAGAGGGGAATTGTGGGTGAACATGCTCTTGTGAAGTAAAGTGGGGGAAAGAGGAACTCAGTGCTGTCCGGCCCATTACTCAGAGAAAGCCCCTAGACACTCAGCCGCTCTGATTAGCCAACTGAACCGTGCTGCCATCACTCAGGTGCTTTGCAATGTTTCTGTTCAGCAGGAAGTGGGGTGCAGGGAATTGTCGGGGCTGGTGGACTCTTACCCTCTCCCCACCACAATGTTTCCAGAGGCTGGGGCTGGCCATATGGGTAGGAAGCATTTTCTGCATGGTGCGTGTTTGATACAAGCCACTACCAAGCTTCACAAATGTGACTCTCTGTTGAAGATCCCATGTTCACAGCACTGTGCTTTATATGCAACCAGGAGGTCAAATCTCCACTCTTTCCTATGACTTCTGGTCACCTGTAACTGTAAAGAGATCTATGAAACATCAGAAACATACGGATGCTGCATATTGTGGGGCAGATTGTGGTTAAGGCATAGGACGGGGAGCTAGAAGGTCTGGGTTCTGTTCCCGGTCCTGTCACTGAGGCACCGTGTGACCTTGGGACAGTCACTTACCCTGTCTGTGCTTCAGTTTTCTCCTCCAGAGGGACAGTATCTTGTGGGGGTGTTGTGAGGCTAAATTCATCGCATGTAAAGTGCTTTGAGATCCTTGGATCAAGGTACAGAGGATCTGGGACAGGATAAATGGGCGGAGCTTAGGAAAGTTCCCTGTAAGATTCTGCAGGTTCTTTTGAGCTTCATCTGTCTGCAGAGGACTCTTCTCCTTCTGGGTTCAAGAGTGCTTTGGTGCGTCGACATGGATTGGATTATCTGTGGGGTTTTCCTAGGGGCTGTGTTGAACTTCAGGCTCTAGGGCTACCAATTTAAAACCAGAACGCGCTGTCAGGCCTTCTAGAGTTTCAGTGCACACTCCCTGTCCCAGCTTCCATCAGTAATAGTGGATCTCACGCTCCCATGCCGCTCACTCATATTTGTTCTTAGGCCCATTTCAGAATGCCTGGAATGTGCAGAAATTGAGGGTGTGGGCTGTTTTGGCTAAGACCTGGATCTCACAGAATTTTGCCAGCTTTTTTTTTTTTTTTTAAGAAACAGTGTCAGACGCACTGATCATGTTTGGTTTTCTAAATATCTTTTTTGCAAAATCTGTGTTTTAGTCACTGGCTTTTTATTGGGGTCGGAGCATTGAGAACCGAACATCATGAGTAGTTACAGAGAGCAACTTAATTAAACAGTGGACCAAAGTCCCTGCTCTTATGAGGGCACAACTCAATTGTCATACACCAGCTGTGAATTTGGCTCTCTGACTGACATCACCTTTGTTATTGTTTCCCGGTGGGCTTTTGCCTCACTCCAAATTCTTTCCTTCTCTTCCCCCGCCTTCAGAAAATAGAAGCACAATGAGGACAGTAAAATCAAAGAGAAACCCCAGCAAAAGGTTTAATGAAATCAACAAAAACTGTGTGCCCCAAACTCTTTAAACTTCTTCTGCAGCCCTGTGAATCTAAAAGCTGCAACATTGTGCAAAGGCAGAGGAGCCAGACAGTGAAACTGACAGCGATCAGAAAGTGACCCAGGGCAGCGTGGCCATGAAGTGCACCCAGTACACAAATGGCATAAAGTGAACTCTGTTTGCTTTTAGGAATCCAAAGTGTTGCTAATAACACTGGAAGGCTAATTCTGTCTTGCAGGGTCTGATATTTAATTTGAAGATGTCCCCTTTGGAAAAGTAGCTGATTACTGCTTACTGGATCCGAACAATGGTTTGGCTCTGTTACTTTCTTGAGGAGAAATGGATTATTGGTGATGTTTGTGTAGTGCCCCTGAGTTGCACAGTGTACATATGCCCTGATTGGTACAAGGACCCACAGCTCACACTTAGGATAAGCATGAAAGGAATTGCTGAGGGAAAGAAACTGCCCATACTCCTGTTGCATGCCATCTTGGAAAGCGATCCAGGTGCTTCTCTGAGTTGCACCTCCAATTGGCTCCTTTACAACCCTGCTGGTGAGTTCCTCATTGCAAGGATCCCTGCTTAGCAAGGGGGGCTCCTGCTCTCTCCCTCATCCTTCCCCTTCCTTGTTGGCAGCCCTCCAGTGTAGTGGTCTCACTGCTAGTATTGAAATGTCCAGCACTGCCATCCCTGTAATGTTACCGAGCACAAATCTCCCCCCACGAGCACCTGAAAGATATTTCAGCTGGGTGAAACTCCCATCACTACATATACCTCTCAACTATCCAAGGTTTGCCTCTGGCCCAAGCACACCCTGTCTTCACACTGCTTTGTTCTGGAAAATGTCTGATAGCAGAAAGGTGGACTCTGGAAATTGAGGGTTAGGGAAAATGTTATTTCTGTTCCAGATGCCACGCTTGCATTGTTTGCCGATGGCTGCACTACTGTTTGTTGTGTCTCTCTCCTTTGGGTCTGTGTTCCACATGTGGGCCTTAGTGGGCTGAGAGGTATATATGGTCTATAGCCAGATCAGGATCCACCGGAGCCTGAAAAGGAACAGAGGGAGATAGATGGGAATTTCTTCCTCTCTCTCTCTGTAATATTCACAATAATTAACCCTGCAGTTTGTATTCTGTAAAACTTGGTATATTTCTGTGCCAAAATATTATTTATTAAAAAAAACACTGTCAAAATTGTTTAGTGTGACTTTTCTGTTAACTGAACTAACTTGTTGGCTCCAGGTTACTCTGGGAGGTCAGCTCCTATTTAGGATGGAGGATTTTTCTGTGGGCCCAGTTCAGCCTTGCGCCTTGTGTAGTCATTTACATCAGTGCAAAGCGAAGCACTACGAAATCACAAGGGGTACCATTTTTCACCCTCATTGTATGAGTGTAAATAGCTACCCAAGGTATAAGGGGTCTGGATGAACTGGACCTTGTGTGCCTTTTATGGACTAGCTTTCTAACTTGGATGAAGGTGACCAGTAAACTCAGCTTGAAATAGGGTGACCAGACAGCAACTGAAAAATTGGGACAGAGGGTGGGGGTAATAGAAGCCTATATAAGAAAAAGACCCAAAAATCAGAACTGTCCCTATAGAATCGGGACATCTGGTCACCCTAGCTTGAAAGGAAGGACTAAAGAATGCTGCATGCAGGGCTAGAGCTGGCATTATGCTTATTGAGAGAGAAAGGATGGCATGAAACTCATCTTTGAAACTGTACCTGCGGCTCATAGAACACTGTGCTGGAAACACGGAGAGTGTTGTCCCTAGGTTACAGCCCAGCACTGGCTAGACCCGGGGTCAGCAACCTTTCAGAAGTGGTGTTCCCAGGCTTCATTTATTCACTCCAATTTAAGGTTTCACGTGCCAGTAATACATTTTAACGTTCTTAGAAGGTCTCTTTCTATAAGTCTATAATATATAACTAAACTATTGTTGTATGTAAAGTAAATAAGGTTTTTAAAATGTTTAAGAAGCTTCATTTAAAATTAAATTAAAATGCAGAGCCCCCTGGACCGGTGGCCAGGACCCGGGCAGTGTGAGTGCCGCTGAAAATCAGCTTGTGTGCTGCCTTCGGCACATGTGCCATAGGTTGCCCACCCCTGGGTTAGAGTCTGTTCTGGACCGTGCTGCTGACTTGCACTGGGACCTCTGTAAAGTGGGAATAACGCTTACTTCACAGGCCCATTGTGAAGATTAGCCCATGCTGTGATATTTATAGCACAGCTTGAGAGTCTTGTTTGGAAGGCAATATGCACTGTTCTGGTTTCTGTCTACCAGCGTCCCTACCCAGCGATCGGCTGGCTGGCTGACCATCCCTGACAGCCTCCCCAGTGCCAATACACCAGGAATTAAAACCAGACGGAAAGGTGTTTGCTGATGGCACGTTCAGCGCAGGGAATGAAATGCAGTCCTGGCCCCACGGAGCTTACATTTATGGAGAAAATATTGGTAACAAGCAGGGCCCAAGGGGTTTCTTGGGTAATATTGATTGGCTGCAGTTATAGCCCTGATGTGAACAGCTGCCATGAGCTTTCAAGCAGCGTCCCAGGCTAAGATTGATTAAATGTATGTTGTGGTGATATGGGGTGAGATTTCCACAGGGACATATAAAGCATTCAGGAGCATTAAGTCCCATTGACTTTTGGTGGGACTTATGCTCCCAAGTTGCTTAGGCATCTTTGAGAATCTCCCCCATAAAAGCAGGACAGAGGCAGCTTGGGATTTATCTTAAGCCCTTTTGTGACCGGACTCTATGGCCAGGAAGTGAATCTCAAGCCCATGGCTCCAGGAAGGGGATTCAGAACTCCTTAAAACTGGCTGTACTTTTCCGTCGTCTCATACCACTTAGCAGGCAGTAACCCTCGACAGGTTGATGTGCTGCTGATGGTGGGTCCTTCTTTTTGTTTTCTTACCTTTATAAAACCCGCACCCATTGCTGAGGCTCTCTGAGGGCATTTACAGGTAAGAGATTGATCCAGGGACTCCGTCAGGCTAGCTCAGGCCTGGCATGTGGGCTTTTGTTTGGATTTAAACTTTTCCCTGCCATGTCTGCAGCCCACATAAGGACATGCCCCTGCTGGAGCTTTTCCAAGTAAAACTGACGAGAGATGTGCCACTGAACCCGATCAGCGTACATTGTCCAGAGTAAAAGATGCAAAAAGTAAACAACCGCAATAAATGGGGCAAAGGAAGTTAGAGGGTAACATTCTTCAGTTTCCACACTCTAGCATGCCACTGAGCATAGGTGCTCAGTAGCTCAGAAAGCCCAATCTCGTTTTTAAAAATATATATTTTAACCTGACCATGTCACATTTTTAATAACAAAACCACAGTGTTGCTGAGAAGGATTTCCATTGAATGGCAGATAGTTTGTGGAGTGGAGGAAGTGGGGAGATTAACAGCCAGGCTCCCCAGTAATAGGGCTGTGATACAGTACAGAGCTGAGACACCAGGCCCATCGCGTCCCCAGAAAGCATGTTTCTCTTACACCGCTGCCCCTCTAGCAAATGCATGGTCCCAGTCTATCTGGGGACTGAGTTCCAGAGCTAAGAGCCCTCCACTGCTGTTGTCCCACTTCCAGTCCCCCAAAGTGCAAATCTAGTGACTGTCAGCAGGAACACCTGGCTGTAAGGGTGGAGCAGCCTCATGGGCAGCCAGGGTGTTGTAGATGGAAAGCACCTTAAAATGTCACACAGGGGATTATAACTTCAGATGGGGAAAACACAATAGGAGCAGAGGAATTATTCACAGTAATCCTTAGATCGGAAGCTCTCTGTTCTGTTTGTACTGTATCCAGCACAACGGAGTTCTAGTCCAGGACTGGAGCTTTTAAGCACTATGGCAATACAACTAATAACTCCCTGACAAAGAATTGAAAGCGGTCTCCTGGGAATGACAGAAGAGCATTATCTTAGGGCCCTTATGGGAAGGAGAACAGCCTAGTGGTTAAAGCGTGAGGATTTTACTTCTATTCCTGGCTCTGCCTTGGTAAAATGATCTTAGACCAGTCACGTAACCAAGTCCGCCAGATAGTATCTACTTACTTCTCCCTGACAGGGTGAAGTCATTATTGTTTGTAAAATGCTCGGAGATCCTCAGATGCAAAGTCGTGTAGAAAAGCAAAGTGTCACATGGCCACGAAGAGTTAGCTGTTTGCCGTCTCAGGGACTAGTGCTGTATGAAACTCTCCAGACAGGAGGCCAGAGGAAAAATGCTGAACATATTGTGTGTGCAACAAGGTAAGTGGATTTCAAACTCCCACAGACAAGAAGACAGATGCTAATTAGCCACCTGCCATGTCTCATTAACGGGTCCTTCTGTCTCTTTAAAAGAACGAAGGACAGCTTCTATCATTCAGCCAATCCTACAGCTTTTCTGGAGCCTAAGCTGCCAAAATGGGAGGGATCAGAAATTCTGGGGTTGACATCACCATCCAGCTGACTGTAAGGGGCTGGAAGAAAAGTTGTTTACAGGTTAGTAAGTTTCATTAACAAACTGGAAATAACACAAAAATACCATGAAACTAGTGAGCTGAAAGGGGGACAAAGTTGGCTAGAGCAAAGGGGGCTGGTGGGTTTGTGGCTTTAGAGAGGGTGTACAATGTAGGAAAGTTTTAGTTTTCTTTGTGGAGCAATTCACTCTGGGTTTGCCTGGGCTAATTATATGAACGATTCTAGCTTCTCTCTCTTCCTAGCTGTGGCCTGACAAAGACATCAGGCTCCTGGCTTAGCTTGCTTGACTTTACCCCAGGCAGGTATGTATGTCTGTGACTTGCCGGGAGAAGTGTGTTTACAGGGCTGCTCTATGTTCCAGGGACAGGATCAGGACAGGAGGAAATGGAGCAGGGGCGATTGGCTGCCGTCTAAAGTGAGCTGAAAACAAATCTCTCTCCTGACTGAAGTTCTGCCTCTTGATTTCAGCATAAGTCTGGTGCAGTTTAGGTTGGGCTGTTTCCCTTCCAGCTGGGGCTGGATTGTTTAATTTTCCCTACAGAAAACAAGAAGTTCTGGTTTTGGAAGTGAGGGTTTTCTCTCTGATTTGTATTAGGCTGGCATATGAAATCACACTCTTCAAACAGGGCAAAGCTAGCCCTCCTGTTCCTCAGGGCTGGAGCTCAGCTCTTGCTGTTTGTGATATTACGAGGTTCCCTCTTGTGGATGTCAGCAGAGCTCATTCTCCACTCTGCCTCCCTTGCTATTGCTCACCTTGCACACAGAGCCCACCTGCCTTTCCTTCCTTGGCCCCATGCCATGCTGTAAGCCAGGCTGCTCCCAGAAGCCTTTGGCACCAAGGGGAGAGCTTGATACCTTAAGCAGGACAATGCACTTTGTTTCCGATAGCACCTCTGCCACTTGAGGTGTCCCAGAGTGCTTTCTGCAGGAGTGGGTTACCTGTGGGAATGCAGTGACTGTGCAGGCAGACATAGCAATCACTGGATCAAATTCCAGTCTGGTGTAGGCAGATGTCAGGAGAGTTACTTCTACCCCCGCTGGCTCAGAATGTGGCCTGTTAAGCAATCAATAATAGCTCCTACCCAACTGCCACAGTTCATGGGGGTTTAATGAGACTGAACACAAAACCCTGGTCATCCTTTACTCTCTGTGTGAAGTGCATGACATCTTCCCAGTACAGGGAGCCCAAAATGAGCTCGATTTAACATCTGATCCAAAGAACAGATTTGTTAGCAATGCACTGTCCCCTTGCCAGTGCCTAGCAAGGTTAGTGTTTTGGTCAAAGCTTAGTGTCAGGGGGTGGGGTGAGGGATCTGAAATACCCCTCAGTGCCTCCTGTCACCCAGCTCTGCCAATGCATCTCTAGCCTAAATCTGAGGTCAGTGCCTCCTGCCGTCCCCCTGCTAGGCACTCTCAGCTCCATTCATGCACCTCAGCCCTCCCTGCCATTCCAGTCCTGCCCACCCACTCGCTCTGCCTATCCATCTCAGTCCCAGACCTCCAAGCTCCAGCACCTCTCATTCAGCCCTGGGCTCTCCACGCAGCTCTGTCAGTGCCCTTTTGCCCTGGCCCTGCAGCACTCTGCATTCCAGCAATGGGAGTTGCCTTAGTGTTCCAGTCTTCTCTAAGCTCTCTTTACAGTAAGGTTGATGCCCATCTGCTAAGGACAAAGTTGAGGCCAACGAAGTCACTTCCATATGTGCCTTGAACAGGATTAGACCTTACGTCTTCAGAGGAGAAGAGCAGATATTCCACAGGGTCCTTTACACACAGTCCATTTAACCCCGGATCCAGCACTCGTGGGGTAACATTACCTGGCGAAGTTTTTCATGCAGTAGGGGCAGGTGGTTCCCTCCAGAAAAGGGGCTCCTGAGTGCCCCCCTCAGGAAGGGTTGGCTGAGTCAGAAACTCTCTCTAACTTTTGATGCTTAAAATGTAGAGAATCAGCCTGAAAGCCGCTCCTGTTCTGCTGATGTGATGGGATTGCTCTGTGGCTGCAAGAAAAGCCCTGAAGAAAGTGTTTTTTTAAAGAAGAAAATCCATCTACTTGAATGCTTCATTTTTCATGTATTTTGACAGCTGAATTTTGAGTCTTAATAGTCTGACTCTCCTTGGGGCCTACGTCCTCATTCCCCCCTGGTCCCTGAGCTCTTTGGAAGCTGTAATATTTCCATTGGTGATTAGAAAATGAACAGATCTTCCACTGTGCATGAATTCAGCATGGCTTGTTTTAATGTCTGTTTTCTAACTACCCACATTGCTTTATAACACAGCAAAAACCTGAAGGAAAATACCATAGATCGCATAGCCTACAGTTGTGATCGGTGAACTAGGGGTCTAGAGAAAGGGTCTGTCTGTGACTCTGGCATTTATTTAGTCTCTTGGTCTACCAGGGCCTAGATCTATTGATCTCCAAGGCTCACTGCAAGACACCTCTTATTTTTTCAGGATTTTGGGGGCTGAGATAGATGAGAGGACAGAGCTAGCTCAAGGATGTGCTCTGCAGGCCGTTAGGGGGTAGCAGTGTGGGGTATGTGCTGTTATAGCTTGTGACAGGTTTTTAAAAGTGCCTGTCACTGCTTTAGAATCTGCATTCAGGCCCTGATTCAATACGCAGATAAAAACTGGTCTAGTGGACTGGGACTCAGAAGATGTGGCTTCTATTCATGTCTCTGCCACTAGTTTACTGGATGATCCTGGGCATGTCACTTCCCCTCACCATGCCTCAGTTTCTCCCCCCCCACACCTTGCATAATATTTTTATATTGTAAGGTCTTTGGTACAGTGACTCTCTTGGTCTTTGTTAGGCCAACAAGGACCACTTATCATCTATTCTGACCTCCTGCATAACAGTCTATGAATGGACTTAATCATATGCATAAAGTTCAGCAGCAGCTGTATTGCTTTTCTGGAGTGCCCTGATGCCACTACGTAAATCCATGGCATGCCCACTCTGTGTGCAGGTCTGGTCGGCCCATCTCAAAAAAGATATTAGAATTGGAAAAGGTACTCTTCTCAGTTTGGAAAAGAGATGACTTGGGGGTGGGGTGGGGTGGGGTGGGGTATAATAGTTTATAAAACTGAATGGGGTGAAGAAAGTAAATAGGGAAGTCTTATTTACCCCTTCACGTAACACAAGAACCAGGGGTCACCCAATGACACTAATAGGCAGCAAGTTTAAAACAAACATAAGGAAGTATTTCTTCACCCAACACACAGTCAACCTGTGGAACTTGTTACCGGGGGATGCTGTGAAGGCCAGAAGTATAACTGGGTTTTAAAAAGAATTGGGTCAGTTCATGGAGAATAGGGTCATCAATGACCATTAGCCAAGATGGTCAGGGACTTCATCCCAGGCTCTGGGTGTCCCTAGCCTCTGACAACCAGAAGCTGGGACAGAATGACAGGGGATGGATGGACACTCAATTGCCTGTTCTTCCATTCCCTCTGGGCCACCTGGCATTGGCTGCTGTCGGAAGACAGGATACTGGGCTAGGTGGATCATTGGTCTGACCCACATGGCCATTTTTATGTTCTCTTGTTCTTATAATGGGGCTCCAAGGAACAGCTCAGTAAATGCCACTGTAGTGATACTTGTCAGGAGAAGCCTCCGCTTTGATGCTGTGGAACAGACCTGAGGGGACGCAGCTACCTTGAGCATATACTTGAAAGCAGGAGATTGTCACAGCTGATGTTGGATAAGTTTCTATTTTTTTAAGTAAGGATTGACTTGATTTAATGAAGAGAGAAGAGACTGACTGAGGCAGGTGGTAAAGGGAGACTGCTGATTATGATGGAAACAGGTCGCTTCACAGTCACTTGGTCCTTCCACCTCACCCACTCCTCTTTCTTTTACCTGCTGTGCTTTCTCATGCCTGGTTGTGAGCTCTGGGGCAGGGATTCCTTGTTATACTATTGGTACAGTGCCTAGCGCAAAGGGGCCCTGATTCTTGATTGGGGGGGCCTCAAGGTGCAACCATAGTGCAAATAATAAAAACTTGCCGTCTGATGGATTTGGAAGTCTCCTGCAATAGATTCTTTGGGCCTGGTCGAGCTGTGCTCAGTGTAGAGCCTTGAGTGAGGGTCAGGGTGGGGAGTGGCTCTAAGGTCCATATTGGCTCTGTTGATCTTCAGCCTAGGGGATGAATCAGCTGCCGGTATGACTTCGAGCAGCATGAGGGCTGCTCTGCATGAAGCCATTTAGTCTCCTCTGCCAGCTGAGGATGGCTGCAGCGCATTGTACTCTGGCTCCATGCTATCCCAGCCCACCCAGGGTGCCCCCATGTTCCCAAAGGAACAGGGTGCATAGAACTGGCTACTGGGGCTTTACAGCACCCTGGAATTCCCCCGACATTGGGGCAGTTCCAACAACCCTGTGCTCTTTGGACCATCCGAGTGGCACAAAGGCAATGGGTGTATGGGCCAAGATCTGGCCCTTCTATCCTGTGCAGCAGCAGGCTGTAGAGAGCAACTGCCTGGCTGATAGATTTAATGACCCACTAGACACATTTTTAAAGTGACCAGCCCCTGCAGCTGGACGATAACTACTTGAAACTCCCGTGCTTGGCTCAGCAGAGCCCCTTTACTCAGCCAGAGGGGACCATGCTTCCCGCCTGTCTGCGGCCAGCCTTGGGCCCAGCAAACCCCCAGAACATCTACTGAGCCAAGCCTCTGGCCTCTCTGACTGTGCTGCCTACATGTTAATTTTGGGGTCTGTTTGTCCAGCCTGTGAGGGCGAAGGGACTGGAGGGGACTGCCTGTAGGAAGCAGAGATTTCACAAGGAGAAGTTGCCATCTCTGCAGGGTAGCACACTGCCATCCATTGCCCTGACACCTCTGCGGGTGTCAGAGGGTGGGGAGGAGGGAGGAGTTTGTAGGGTCTGAGGTGCACACAGAGCCGAATGTTTCGGCACCGTGGTGGATTCAGAAGGCAAGCAGGTGGGCGACTGAGCAGAAAATCAAGGTAGTGCTGTTAAAAATAGACCCGGGGGCGTAACTGTCATCAAGGTTGGGCCCCAGTGCACTCACTTGTGTTCCCAACGCGTCCTCGTCTATTCTGCCTCCCCTGTGACGGTGTGAACTGGGGAGCCCAAATCAACTTTGTGCTTCCCTTCCACTCCTGCCGCGGAGAGAGCTGATTGCACCACAAACATGAATGAATTTGACATTCTCTCCCTGGTGCAGACTGGGGAATGGAGGCGTGGGGAGGCTGTGACTTATCCAAGGTCATTCAGTGAGTCAGCAGCAGACAGGGCCGGCTCTATTGTTTTTGCCGCCCCAAGCAGCACACCGAATTGCCGTTGCAGGCAGCTGAAGACAGAAGCTGCCACCCAATTGCCGCCGCTGCGGAAATGCGCATGCCGCCGTAATGGCACACGGGGCCCTAATGCCCCCGCTGTCCGTGGCGGTAATTTGGCATGCTGCTTGGGGCCACAAAAACACACGGACTGCTGTCCCGTGCAGATTGGCCCCCCAAGCACCTGCTTGGAATGCTGGTGCCTGGAGCTGGCCCTGGCGGCAAAGGTGAGACTGGTACACAGGTGCTTTTCTCTCCAGCATTTATTCTCACAATCTTGCAGCCGCATGGAGAGCATTCCTCTCTACTTGACATCCTGCTGTGCCCAGCCAGTGTGGCTTGTTCTGCAAGGTTTCTAGCTTCAAAAGAGCAACTGCTGGGGGGCCTGTGGCTAGAGCCCTGTACCCATCTGATGATATTAATTTTCTCTAGGGAAAAGGAATTGCACAGTTTAAAATAAATCCACAGTGAAACTCTCTTGGCTGGAGAAATATGCTCCTTGAATCCTTCCTGGGTTGGTCTCCTCCATACTCTCCATTACCAGAAGTGGTTCCCTCCTGTCTTTCATCTTTTTTTGGGAACCCTTGGGGCAGGGCCCATAAGTGTTTTGTTTGTTTGTTTCCTCCTCCCTCCCACCTCGTTGTTGTTCAGTAGGGGAAAAACAACTGAGGAGAGTTGGCAGTTTTTCAAAGGGACGCTATTAAGGGCCCAAAAGCAAGCTATTCTGATGGTTAGGAAAGATAGAAAATGTGGCAAAAGACCACCTTGGCTTAACCACGAGATCTTGCGTGACCTACAAAATAAACAGGCGTGATATAAAAAATGGAAACTAGGTCAGATTACAAAGGATGAATACAGGCAAATAACGCAGGAATGCAGAGGCAAGATTAGAAAGGCAAAGGCACAAAATGAGCTCAGACTAGCTATGGGAGTAAAGGGAAACAAGACTTTTTATCAATACATTAGAAGCAAGAGGAAGACCAAGGACAGGGTAGGCCCACTGCTCAGTGAGGGGGGGGGAAACAGTAACGAGAGACTTGGAAATGGCAGAGATGCTTAATGACTTCTTTGTTTCGGTCTTCACTGAGAAGTCTGAAGGAATGTCCAATATAGTGAATGCTTACGGGAAGAGGGTAGATTTAGAAGATAAAATAAAAAAAGAGCAAGTAAAAAATCACTTAGAAAAGTTAGATGCCTGCAAGTCACCAGGGCCTGATGAAATGCATCCTAGAATACTCAAGGAGTTAATAGAGGAGGTATCTGAGCCTCTAGCTATTATCTTTGGGAAATCTTGGGAGACGGGGGAGATTCCAGAAGATTGGAAAAGGGCAAATATAGTGCCCATCTATAAAAAGGGAAATAAAAACAACCCAGGAAACTACAGACCAGTTAGTTTAACTTCTGTGCCAGGGAAGATAATGGAGCAAGTAATTAAAGAAATCATCTGCAAACACTTGGAAAGTGGTAAAGTGACAGGGAATAGCCAGTATGGATTTGTAAAGAACAAATCATGTCAAACTAATCTGATAGCATTCTTTGATAGGATAACGAGCCTTGTGGATAAGGGAGAAGCGGTGGATGTGATATACCTAGACTTTAGTAAGGCATTTGATACGGTCTCGCATGATATTCTTATAGATAAACTAGGAAAGTACAATTTAGATGGGGCTACTATAAGGTGGATGCATAACTGGCTGGATAACCGTACTCAGAGAGTAGTTATTAATGGCTCCCAATCCTGCTGGAAAGGTATAACAAGTGGGGTTCTGCAGCGGTCTGTTTTGGGACCGGCTCTGTTCAATATCTTCATCAACGATTTAGATGTTGGCATAGAAAGTACGCTTATTAAGTTTGTGGATGATACCAAACTGGGAGGGATTGCAACTGCTTTGGAGGACAGGGTCAAAATTCAAAATGATCTGAACAAATTGGAGAAATGGTCTGAGGTAATCAGGATGAAGTTCAATAAAGATAAATGCAAAGTGCTCCACTTAGGAAGGAACAATCAGTTTCACACATACAGAATGGGAAGAGACTGTCTAGGAAGGAGTATGGCAGAAAGAGATCTAGGGATCATATTGGACCACAAGCTTAATATGAGTCAACAGTGTGATACTGTTGCAAAAAAAAGCAAACGTGATTCTGGGATGCATTAACAGGTGTGTTGTGAGCAAGACACGAGAAGTCATTCTTCCGCCTTACTCTGCGCTGGTTAGGCCTCAACTGGAGTATTGTGTCCAGTTCTGGGCACCACATTTCAAGAAAGATGTGGAGAAATTGGAGAGGGTCCAGAGAAGAGCAACAAGAATGATTAAAGGTCTTGAGAACATGACCTATGAAGGAAGGCTGAAGGAATTGGGTTTGTTTAGTTTGGAAAAGAGAAGACTGAGAGGGGACATGATAGCAGTTTTCAGGTATCTAAAAGGGTGTCATCAGGAGGAGGGAGAAAACTTGTTCACCTTAGCCTCCAATGATAGAACAAGAAGCAATGGGCTTAAACTGCAGCAAGGGAGATTTAGGTTGGACATTAGGAAAAAGTTCCTAACTGTCAGGATAGTTAAACACTGGAATAGATTGCCTAGGGAAGTTGTGGAATCTCCATCTCTGGAGATATTTAAGAGTAGGTTAGAGAAATGTCTATTAGGGATGGTCTAGACAGTATTTGGTCCTGCCATGAGGGCAGGGGACTGGACTCGATGACCTCTCGAGGTCCCTTCCAGTCCTAGAGTCTGAGTCTATTAAGCATGTTTGTCACAGACATGCCTAGGGACTACCCAGGTTCGTCACGGTGATAAAGCTCCATGTGTACTTACAGTGTTCCAGCCACCCAAGCCAGACCCTGCATGCACCTCCTGGATCCCTGGGGTTTTCCCCACTTACCCCAGCACTTGCCCCTTCCACACGTCTAGTCCAGATCCTTTTGTCACATTGGGTGCTGCTCTTCAACAAGCAGCTGGCTGCAGAGTGGTGCGAAGTCCCTGTCACATTGTGCTCAGTGGCAGAGGCCTGTGGACCAGCCTGCCATGGACACTTAGTGAAGGGAGAGAACTATCCTAACAGGATAACCATGTGGCATAACACCAATCTGGACGTTGCTTGAGTTCTGTTGACTAGTTGCTCCTCTATCTAGGCACACTGGCTGCCTACCGAGTGGGAGATTGACACCAGTGGCCCTACTGGTTTTCAAAGCCCTGGCTACTTTTGGGATCCTCTCCTTGTCATTTGTCCTAACAAGCATCTCTGCTCAGACACAACCCACCTGTTAGGAAGTTCACTGTTGCACACCTTTAATCACCATAGGGGATTGTGCTTTTGTCTGGGTGCCTTGGAACATGGGGCATTTACTCTCCCACCCACCAAAGCCTTCCCTCTAGTTCAGGGATTCTCAAACTTCTTCATTGCACCGCGACCCCCTTCTGACAACAAAAATTACTACATGACCCCAGGAAGGGGGACCAAAGCCTGAGCCCTGCTGCCTTGGGCGGGGCGGGGGGGCGCAAAGCTAAAGCCTAAGGGCTTCAACCCCAGGCAGGGGACCTGTAACCTGAGCTCAGACATTGGTCCCAGCAATGGGGCTTGAGCGTTGGCCCCGGGCTCCAGGAGTCTAAAACCCACCAGCCCTGGCAATCCCATTAAAACAGGGCCATGATCCACTTTAGGGTCCTGACCTACAGTTTGAGAAATGCTGTCTTGCTCATTTCTGGTAGCTTTTTAAACAGTAAAACTGTTACACCTATGTTTGCTGAGTACTGTACCTTTAAGCTTTGAAAAGCTCCTCCTCTTATGAGGAGAGGCTGAGGGAACTTGGCTTATTTAGTCTGCAGAAGAGAAGAGTGAGGGGGGATTTAATAGCAACCTTCAACTACCTGAAGGGGGGTTCCAAAGAGGATGGAGCTTGGCTGTTCTCAGTGGTGGCAGATGACAGAACAAGGAGCAATGGTCTCAAGTTGCAATGTGGGAGGTCTAGGCTGGATATTGGGGAAACACTATTTCACTAGGATGGTGGTGAAGCACTGGGATGGGTTACCTAGGGAGGTGGTGGAATCTCCATCCTTGGAGGTTTTCAAGACCTGGCATAACAAAGCCCTGGCTGGGATGATTTAGTTGGGGTTGTTCCTGCTTAGAGCAGGGGTTGGACTAGATGACCTGCTGAGGTCTCTTCCAACCCTAATCTTCTATCTTTCTAAGAGACTGTGACCGTTTTCTTCTTAAAAGCACACAAAGGCTTGTTTTCTGAGCAGCCCTATTCTTGCAGAAAATTGTGCCAAAAATGGCAGCAGGGAATTCATTTTTGTTGAAATTTCTCAGGGGAAAATTTCAGCTTTTTCCCTGAAAGAAAAAAAAATGGTTTTTGACAAAAACTTGAAATTTGTGTGTGGACAGAACACTCTTTTTTTTCATGGAAAAATTCTGAGTTGAATTGAAAACCCAGTTTTCCTTCAAACAGTTCTGGTGAAAAAATTTTGCCTGGCTGTATCATGTATACTATGCTCTTTCCTATGGACACTTTACTTCTTTCTTGCTCATTTCTTTACTGCTGAATGTAGATGAGAGAGAACATGCTTTTTCCCCTCCTACAGGAATTTTCCATTTTTAATCACTATCAGAATCTTTGTCTCCTCCCACCAGCTAATTCTTAAGGTGTGCCCTTGCTCTGCTTTTAAAACAGTGTCCATTTTTAATATTGATTACCTCTGCCATTAGCCTGCTAGGTGACGGTGGGCAACTCACTGCATTGCTCTGTGCCTCAGTTTCCTCAGTATCATCCCCATTTCACAGAAGGGCACCCTTGTAAAATGCTTTGAGGTCTGCCGATGAAACTCACTGTATGAAAGTTAGGGATTATTCTTACATTTGCATCTTAAATTGTGTCCATCGTGGCAGGATGTGAGAGTGTTTGGTGTTGATAGCTTTCTTTCAGTGCCGTGCTGGCTTTTTTTTTTTTTTTTAATTGTGTGACCTCCAGGCTGCCAAAGTGAGGCTGGGAGTGAAATGATGTGGCCATTTCGGGGTCTGGAAATGAACCAAGCCCCATGTGACCTGAGCTTCATGGAGGCCATCAATCAGCGCATGCAGGTGCCCAACAGGCTGAAGGTGGCAGATGAGTCCAACCCATTGGATGAGGAGAGAGAAGCTGAGGAGCTTCGCCCGTCCTTCCAGATGCACATCCCTGATAGGCTGTCACTGGCAGGTGATGGAATGAGCTGGCTTTGATTGGACATGAACTAGCACGGAGCATAGAATGCAATGGACTCTGTGTAGCATCCCCTATCGGCTGATCCTGACGGGCTTTGCCCTGAGAGTGGGGACAGAGTGTTTGTTTCTGAGAATTGCATCAGCTGCTGCTGTGTGAGAGGCAAAAGATCTTGGTGTCTTCCTGTAGCATGAGGGAGGTGTGGGGAGGAGTGTTAGAATGATGGGGAAAGCGAGTGGGAAGTGATATTCTTCACACACTAGTAAAGGTGCCAAAGGGCCCGATGGCAGGCAGGGAATGGGCTCCAGAGAGATGAGAGAGGTTACATTTTCCAAGTGTGGAGAGAAGATGCAGAGTGAAGAGGCAAGAGAAGTTAGCTGTGCAGTGTGGATGTTTAGCTGGAGCAGCGTGAGGCCATGTGGGGAAATTGTGGATTAGGTCTGGAAGTGGGTAGGAAGCTAGAGATGGTGATGGAGGCAGGACTAATGTAGCTTTCTGGGGCAGCAGAGTAGTCCTGCTGCCGCATTCTGGGCCCTAGTCAGCAAGGACCCAAGAGAGACTGACTCAGCCTAAGAGGAAGTGCTGGAGATATGAATGAGGGTTAAAGCAGGATCAGGGTGAGGCTGGGTTCTGGCAGTGTCTGTGGAGCTGGTGACAGGCAGGTTTGCAGATGTGGGAGCAAAAATGTTTGGGATCCAGAATTGCTCTGAGTGTGCGGCCTTGGGGACAGAGGGCTTGAGGTGGTTAGTATGCGTGCATGAACTCAGAGAGGGATAAGGGTGATGGAGAGAAAGTTCTAAGATCCTCTTGGTGCCACTCAAGCTGGCTAATATCCTTGAGTCCCTGCTTGGGGGAGGTGGAGCTACGACCCGCATTATCCATATCTATTCCCCTCTCCACCCCTTGGTAGAGTCTCTACCTGGCATCTCAAGGAGAAGAAGGACCTAGAGCCCTTACTCTTTTTACACTAAGTCCCCAACCACAGTGCACTAGCAGCTTTGGAGCTGTATAGTAAGTGACTTTCCTTCTCTGTTCCTTGAGAGGAAGGCTGGCTTATCCTCTGCACAGCTGGTGGTGTGTTTCCGAGGAATGCTTGTTTTAGAGATTTGGAGCTAAAACTCTGATTACTTCTCTGGGGGCTGGCTTTTGGGGAGATTGGCTATGAGTCAGTGTGTTCAAACTGCTGCCATCAGTGCCCAAGAGCCTCTAAGGCCCATGAAAACAAGTAGAGCCGAGAAGGCCATGGTTAGACTCTGCCTGAAGCAGTGAATGTCTTAGAGGAGTTTTGTCATTGCTCTCCATTCAGATTACGAGCCATGTGGGTGTAAGAATTCCGGCATGGGATTTCCATGTGCCTGTGGGTGAATAGTGCCTGTTAATGTAGCCTGCCCCACTTTCAGGTAAGCAGAGAGTGCTCCAGTGATACTGGAGGGAGGTGGGGAGGAAATCCTGAAATGGATTTCAATCGGAAAACCTGGAACAGGCACTGGATAAAGACTGCAGACAATGACTGTCAAAGCTTCAAGGGGGTTGGGGGGTGGTGTACCTCGCCCCCCCCGTGGGGTACTGTATTGGTAGCCATAGAAACAGAGTTGCTTCTCCCAGGGATTTGGACATCACTTCCCCCCTCTCGCACCCAGTCTGAACACGATGCTGTTATGTTCTGGGACGTATGCAAATGTTTCTAACTGCCCTCTCTTTCCTCTTTGTAGAGATGATGGATGATAGTCGAAGGCCTTTCCTGTTGGACCAGCTAAGGCAGCACCCCTCTATTGTTGTGCATATGCTTCAGGACACCTCCACCCAGCCTGCAGGGTTTGGGGAGCTCCTGTTTATGGACACCACAACTCAATCAGGCACCCAGAAACGCAAGCGATTGGTACTGTATCTAGAACAGATGTGGGCACCCATAACAAGGCAGTGTCCCGGAGAAAAATTCCTGGGATAGTGAAATGTCCCCAATGTCGTCTTCCTCCCGCGTCCCATAGCCCCATAGCTAGTGCCCCATATCTGTGGTGAAGCCCTGATTTAAGTGACAAGACAAATGTGTAAAAGGAGAGTTCCCACCTCTGCAGAATAGATTGATGGGATGACTCATGTTGTAGCTGACTCCTATGAACTCTGGCTCTGTCCAGAGCAAGAGATCGTTGGAGGGGTTCTTTCTAAATTCATTTTTGTCCCACCACTAATGTCCACCGCTATCATATCCTCTGGGCAGAATGTGTTCTGGTGCCACTTTGTTCCATAAAAAGAACAGGAGTACTTGTGGCACTTCAGAGACTAACAAATTTGAGCATAAGCTTTCGTGGGCTACAGCCCACTTCCTCGGATGCATGTAGTGGAAAATACAGTAGGAAGATATAGATGTGTATACACACACACACACACACACACACACATGAAACAATGGATGTTACCGTACACACTATAAGGAGAGTGATCAATTAAGGTGAGCTGTTATCAGCAGGAGAGAAAAAGAACTGTGTGTAGTGGTAATGAAAATGGCCCATTTCCAGCAATTGACAAGGAGATGTGAGGAACTGTAGGGGGGGCGGAAAAATAAGCTATTAGTAAAAAATGCTATTTCACTATGCTTATTTCCCCCCCTCCCCCCGAGGCTACGAAGTGCCAAGCCCAGAGGTGTCGGGGCTAATAACTGCCAAGCCTAGTGGTGCTAGGGCTCAGCCCTGGCACAAATTAAACACTGGGTGTGTCCCAAATATAGGCCAGCTGGGCTGTGGGATCCCTTTTCAACCCTCCTACTGTGTCAAACAGGAAAAGAAGTTAGTTTTGTTAGTACTTGGGATCAAAACATTATTCAAAAATCCAGTATCTGATCATCCAGAGACAAATCTTACTCTAATGCGAAACTAATCTAGAAGAAAGAAGCTGTCTCTGGTTCTCCACTGCTTACAGATAGAGACTTGCATCTTTAGTCATCCAGACCATCGAACCAGGCCTTCTCTAAGGTGCCTTCACCCACTGGAGTGCTACAGGAGTGCTAGGACATGTAAAGCTTAATTTCTTTCTCTTCAGAGCTCACTCATTGATCTAAATACCAACTCCAACTTTTCTGGCTCCAATCAGGCCCTGGCTGTGAACTGAAACCAAGGAAAATGCTTCCACAACTGGCTGTGAAAGGAAGCTACCAAATTTCATGCAGCTCTACTGTGGGTGATAAGGGAATACTGCTGCTGGGAAAGGACGACACTGTGTGCGATGGTCACATATGCACTTCAGGCCCAAGGTCAAGGTTGTTCTATACAACCTGATGGTAGTGGGAATATTTTCAAGAAAGGTTGGATCACTGGGCCTTCTCCTTCTCCTATGGATTGGCAAAACTCCATCTGTTTCTCTTCCCCCCCCCCCCAATGGTATATTAAGCCTCCTCAGATGCTGTGGCAGGAGGCTAGTCTGTGATCAAACCAAGGCATAAACAGGTCAGTCTTGCCTTGCTGTCTGAGCCAAATGAAATGCAAGAGAATAAACAAACTTCAAACGAGGTTGTATACAAATTCTTTCATCTTCAATAAGGGGTTTTATTTGAATATGATGTTTGCATCGAGACAGAGTCCTTATTATGTATTCTTGTGGAGCAAGGCTGATCATGGGCAAGGCTGGTGTGGAGATGTGTTCGGGCATATGCTGTTCCGGGATCTAAACACAATATGTCACATTAATACCTTTATGGCCTGAATGACTGTATAATTATGACATAATGTGTTGCACTGGATAAGAAGTGGGCTAAGATAACTGCTGTGTAGGCTGGGAGGCTGTTGCATAAATAGGTTATTATTATGCTACCCCAGTGGCAGAGTATGAATTTGAAATTGTTTCTATGGTTCTTACTCAAGGCAAAACTCCCACTGATGCCAGTGGGTCTTTACTGGAGTAAAGACCATGGGATCAGGCCCATGTGGCTGTGAAAGCACATTCATTTACCATGTTAAAACTCACTTGGCACTGCAGTTTCACAGTAGCTATGGTGGGGCTGCAATAGAGCTGTAGCAATTCTATTGAATTACTGGGGTTGTTGCCCTCTGCTGCTTCCTGCCCTGGCTGATGGTGGCAGAGCATAGGGGATGCCTTGGGATCATTGGAGGGTTGAATGAGGAGAATGTCTTGCAGAGTGTCAGTACTAATATTCTCGTTTTGTGTACGTGTTGTAACAGACCCACCATGGCAGACTGCAAAAGGAGAGAACGAGAGAGACCCCCCAGATCGCCTTGCGTAGCACAAGCCGGAAACCTGACTGGTGAGAACTGTCAGGGGCTAATTCACACGCTGAGCATTCAGCCTCTCTTACTGTGTTAGATGGCCCATTGGCCTGACAGTACTTACACACTATGGGAGGCATGATCCCCATCAATCTAAGGGTATTGATAGGCAATGGCATGGAAGGAAGGGACTAAGTCCATGTTGGCAAGTTCTAGTGAAGTGCTCTTATTAAATGATGTCCCAGCATCAGATGATCCATCCCCTCATGTGTGATCCTCTGTACGAGGTGCTCTCGGCTCACTGAGGGCTCAAGGTCTTGTCAGCACTTGGCCTGACTATATCATGCTGAAAGGTGTGGCTAGTGCCTGTGTCATAATATAATTCCCAATTCTGGACCTTAGCGTCCAAAATATGGGTATTAGCATGAATTCCCCTAAGCTTAATTACCAGCTTAGATCTGATAGGCTGCCACCAATCAGGACTTAGAGTAGAGCGCCTGATCGACTGTAGTCTCCCCCAAAAACCTTCCCTGGGGGTCCCAAGACCCAAATTCCCTGAGTCTCACAACAAAGGGGAATAAACCATTTCCTTCCCCCTTCCTCCCCAGCTCCTTCCCGCCCTGGGAACACTAGGAGATCACCTGATTCAACTCCGTGAATCTAACACAAAGAGGAACTTTACTATTCCCTTCCTCAGGCAATACAGACTCAAGCTTCTTTGAGCTTTAACTAGGAGAAAACACTCAAACAGGTCTAAAGCAAAGCTTTTAATAAAAAAAGAAAGAAAAAAGTACTCTGCACTTTAGATGGTAAAAAGTTACAGGGTCTTTCAACTTATAAACAATAGAAAGAAACTTTCTCCAGCAGAAACACAATTTAAGCTACTTCCAGCAAGTACACATAAGCAAATGAAAAAGAGAACAAATTAAAAGACTATGACTGCCTTTTCTACTTACAATTCTGAACAGATAAGAGACTGTAGCAGGGAGATTGGCAGAAACCTGGTTACATCTCTAGCCCCGTTCAGGACTCAGAGAACAAAGCCAAACCCCAAACCCACAAACAAAGGCTTCCCTCCCACGAGATTTTAAACTATCTTGTCTTCTGTTTGGTCCTCTGGTCAGGTGTTGAGGGTCCCTGTTTGTTAACCCTTACAGGTAAGAGAGACAGTAACCCTTAACTATCTGTTTATGACAGCCTGGTCAGCCTTAACCAGCTTGGGCTGGACAGGCCGTGTTTCCCATAGCCATGCTGATCTCCCTCATTGATCTTTAACAACGCACTGGCCTTCTCTCGCACCGTCCATCTGAGAAGGCTGGAACCCTTCACCAGCCATATGTTAAGACTCTGAGCACCTTCCTGAGCTTGGTGTCATCTCTGTTTTACAGAGAGGTTGCTGCAGTGTTACACTAGTACATCTGTATTAGAGCCAAGGCTAGAACTCTGGCCCGCTGACCCCTGGAAACAATCATCCTTCCCCTGTTGCTAATGCTGTGAAGGCTGACTTTCTGTGACATCGTTCACAGAAGCTAATAGTCAGATACCACTGTGGTGAGTGTGGTATAAGCAGATGGGTCACCAATCTATAGACTCTGAGCTGGTGATCCTGGTTGAGTATAACTATCATATCAATGATAGCAACAAAGAGCTTGAAAGATAATTTAATCCATCCCCCTCTCCAAGACTGGACCAAGTAGACCTAGACCATCCCTGACAGGTGTTTGTCTGACCTGTTCTTAAAACCTCCAATGATGAGGGTTCCACAGCCTCCCTTGGTTACCTATTTCAGTACTCAACTATCCTTAGACTTAAAGTTTTTTCCTAATAGCTAATCTAAATCTCCCTTGCTAATTACTTCTTCTCTTGTCTTCAGTGGACCATGGAGAGCAATTGATCACTGTCCTCTTTATGTATGAGAAAGGTAGCCGTGTTAGTCTGGATCTGTAAAAAGTGACAGAGCCATGTGGCACCTTATAGACTAACAGACATATTGGAGCATGAGCTTTCGTGGGTGTACATGCGTCTGACGAAGTGGGTATTCCCCCATGAAAGCTCATGCTCCAGTACGTCTGTTAGTCTACAAGATGCCACAGGACTCATTTTTGTCCTCTTTATAACAGCCCTTAACATATTTGAAGAGTGTTAGCAGGTCTCCACTCAGCCATCTAGTCTCAAAATTAAACACGCCCAGTTATTTTAACCTTTCCTCATTGATCAGGTTTTCTAAACCTTTGATCCTTTTTTGGTTGCTCTCCTCTGGACTCTCTCTCTCCAGTTTGCCCATATCTTTCTGAAAACATGGCGCCTAAAACTGGACCTGATACTCCAGATGAGGCCTCAGGGCCGAGTATCATGGGATAATTACTTTGCTGGTCTCGCATAGAATACTTCTGTTAATACCCCTCAGCATAGTATTAGGCTTTTTTGCAGCTGCATCACATTCTTGGCTCATAGTAAATCACTGATTGTTTGAATACTGCCTCTAGATCCTTTTCAGCAATACTACTGCTTAGCAAGTTATTCCCCATTTTTTTTGTAGTTGAGAAAGGAAAAAATAAAATGCATAAGTGCAGTACTTTGCACTTGTCTCTCTTGAATTTCATCTTGTTAAATTCAGACCAATTGTCCAATTTGTCCAGGGCATTTTGAATTCTAATCCTGTCCTCCAAAGTGCTTGCAATCCCTCACAGCCTGTTGTTATCTGCAGATTTTATAAGCATATTCTTTACTTCATTATCCAAGTAATTAATGAAATATTAAATAGTGCCAGATCCACAGACAGACCCCTGATGGACCTCACTAGATACTCTCCCAGTTTGACAGCAAACCATTGATAACTACTCTTTGAGTATGGTCTTTCAACCAGTTGAGCATTCACTTTATAGTAGCTCACCTAGACCACATTTTGCTAGTTTGCTTATGAGAAAGTCATGTGGGACTGTCAAAAGCCTTTGTAAAATCAAGATATCACATCTACTGCCCCCAGTCCACTAGGACAGTAACCCTATCAAAGAAGGAAATTAGGTTGGTTTGGCATTGGTTCTTGAAAAATCCATGTTGGTCATTACTTAATACCCTATTGTCTTCTAGGTGCTTACAAACTGATTGTTTAATAATTTGGTTCAGTATCTTTCCAAGTATTGAAGTTAGGCTGATTGGACTATAATTTTCTGGATCCTCTTTGTTCCTCATTTAAAAAAAAAAACAGACGGGTACTATGTTTGCCTTTCTCCAGCCTCTGGGACGTCACCTGTCTTCCATGAGTTCTTGAAGATAATTGCTAATGGTTCTGAGATTAAGTGTCCATTCCATGATGCCCAATTGTAAGTGAGACAGTACCCTTGCTAACTACATTCCACAGAAAGACTTGGTGCCATCATAAGGATACTGAGAACAACCCAATCCTGGGTCCCCGGCACACCAGTGCATAGGGAGGGGGAGGGAAAATGCAGCACAGAAGGGAATAACTAGAATGATTCTGTATATGCCCTGCAGGCCAGGCATAAGCGCACTACCAAGCCCCAGCCCTCCATTCCCTCAGGATGCCAGGATCTACTCCCCGCAGAACATTTTCCAGATGGTGTACTTCCTAGGTCACCTACTCTTCCACCATGTTAAGAAGTCTGCCCAAGACCGAGCCCAGCCCAGGTGACTCTGTCTGGCTTGCTTCAGGCCTGTATCCGCACAACTCTGTGAAGACGCTGTTGCTTTCCTCAGACATAACATGGCATGAAGCGGGCATGCACTTTTTAACCCGTAGGGGGCAGCACAGCAGGAGAGGCTCTGTTCAGCATATTCTCTTGGGGCCGTTCATGCTCTTTTGCTGCTTTACATCCCCAACTGCTAGCCTGTGATGACGGGGTGGGGGGGAACTATCTGTGCAGTCAGCCTGGACCAGCCTTTGAGTGCAACCCCCCCACCCCCTTATACATTAAAAACACTCTTCAATATATTGAACACCATTATAAATTGGGGTGGAGGCTGACAGCAAACAATCCCCATGTGGCCCCCTCAGGGGTTCTGACCCCCAGTTTGAGAACCTCTGGCCTGGACTATCTGAAACTCTCTGAGCCAGGCTTTTAGCCACCTGCTTCTGCTAACATCAATAATTCCCTTGACTGTCCCAAATTATCTAAGACCTCTTGTGACATGCACGTGACTCCAGCTGTTACCTTAACATTACACGAGTGCTAGGGGTTCTGCATTTACGCTGCCTAATTGAATTTATCAAATGGGTTTGAGGCGGGAAAGGGTCTCAAAATCCAGAGCTATTTGGCAGCAGATTCCAAGATCTTGAGCCTCTGACATGGGTTTCTGATCCAGCAGCTCTCCTCTCTGCAGAGTTTGTTTGTTTTTTTAAGGCTCCCAACACCAGTGGCTATAACTCAGTCATCCTTCAATTCTCTTTCAGGATTCTGTTATGCTGAGCTATGCAGCCCCTGGAATTTGCACATCATCTCTGTTGTGAGCAGGCTAGGATCTCCATAATCAAATGATTTTGAGGAAGGAACAGGGGAAACAGAAGTTTATATTGTGTAGATGCAAAGTGACATTCACACATTTAAAGCTGCTTGACCAATGTTCTTCAAACCTGGCTTGTTTTTGGAAGGCTGTTTTCTCTACAAAACCAGCGTAGTTTGAAACTGAGTTTTGGCTATTTTTTTCTCTTATCCAAATGCACCTTTTCTGTTAGATGAAAAGTTTATTTTCACACATAGTAAAAAATGACAGTTGATTTTTGATCCAATGTTCATAACCAGAAACAAACCTTTGGTAAATCTACTGCTAGATGACATTCTTGAAAGTTGCATCATAGGAAAAAGGGGGTTAGAATTAAAGGTAATTTTCAGTCTGTACCATAATGGGCACTACCTAGACCTGCCATGATTTTTTCAATGAAAAATTGTGGGTTGTTTCAGTTGTTGATATTTTACATCTGGAGACATCAACACTGCTGCATCACAATTAATTTTAACTTTTTTCGTATTATAGAGTGTTATATGAAGATATAATATTGATTAGCATCCATTTTCTTAAACCTCTTTAAACTGTCTTTGATTGTGGTGTTTTCCCCAGAGCAAACTTTGCGAACTAATTAAAATCCAAAGAGATCCCTGTCTGTTTTGTATGTTATCAAACATAGTCCACATTTTGGGCCAGAGCCTCTCAGACTATGTAAATGGGAGCACCGAAGTCTGTGGAATGACATCTATTCATACCAGCTGAGAATCTGGTTTTACGATTACAATGATATATGATTTGGAGCACCGTGTTAGAAAAGTTGACTCTGAAAATGGCAGCTCCCTTTTACCCAGCCTGTCCCCTCTAGTCCTGTCCACTGACTTTCCTGAGACAAAGCTGTTACTCCCAGTAGCCCTGCAGAATCAATACAGCTATGGGAGAGTGGGCTGGAGTTCTTTCTGTATCTCTCATTCATAGGATCTTAGAATATCAGGGTTGGAAGGGACCTCAGGAGGTCATCTAGTCCAACCCCCTGCTCAAAGCAGGACCAATCCCCAACTAAATCTGCCAGTACTGGTGATTCCCCAACTAAATCTTCACTACTGGTGATGTAAGAAGCAGACAGAACACAGACGGATTATTTTTTTTTCCAGGTCTCACATAGAATTTCTCCTGAAGGCAATAAGGTCCTTTTGCTTAGTGAAGTGACACTGCTGGGGATCATGCAAAGTAACTAGAGAACCCTCCTTTTAACAGAGATCCATGGCTCATGCACTGGGGCAGATAATCACCATTTGATTTTTTAATGGAAAAAAATAGCAGATTTATACATTACGGACCAGATCTTCTGATTTACACCAGCACAGATCCGTAGAATTCAATGGAGCTATGCCAGTTTATGCCGGTTGAGGCCTTGGCCCTGATTTGTGTTTTCATGGGCTGTTTTAATCACTCTATGTATATATAGCAAACTGCCAATTGGTAAATATCACATTCTCTACGCTCCATATGTTGGGCTTCTAACAATATAGGCATGGCTGTATAACACTATCCATTGCAGGATCGCTGTATATTTTGCAATGATGGTAACAGAGCTGCATGTAGATAGGTTTTAAGTGGCTGTGGTGTGGTTACAAAGACATGCTAGATCTTCACAATAACATCTGGTGTTTTTTCCTCTGTTTTTCATTTTTTTCCCATCCAACAGGTGTGCTTTTTGCATGGGTAACCCTTCCCTCACCTCTTCCTGGCTGTGTACACGAGCTGATGTGATTGCATTCTTTTGATCTCTGTTTGCACATTTGCATCTCTCTGTTTTTCCTTCTTCCTAGCTCCCAGAACGCGGGGCCAGCCTCAGAAAGCTCCCTGGAGGAGATTGGTGTGACTGACATTATAGCCATGAGGAAACAGGTGAGAAAGAGAGGAGACATTTTGCAACTGGACTCTGTGAAAGCTGCCTAAGGGATAATGAGAGCAGGTGCCACCAGTACCAGTAGTGAGCTCCTCCACAGCTAGCATTCTTTGATCCCAGTCTCTCCTCTTATCAGGGGTACCCTCAAGGGCAGTGGGCTTGAGGTCTCCTCTTGCACCTAGTGCTCCTATACTCGGAGCTGGCCGTAGGGATTAGGGTGACCAGACAGCAAGTGTGAAAAATCAGGACAGGGGGTGGAGGGTAATAGGAGCCCATATAAGAAAAAGACCCAAAAATTAGGACTGTCCTGATTGTTTCTATAAAATCTGGTCACTCTAGTAGAGATTTTACCGTTCTAAGGTGACTGGGAAAGTGCTTGACCCTGGCAGACTCCAGTCACTGACACTAAATGGCCCCTGATGCTCTGCTGGACCCTAACATTTTGCTTCCTGCTGTATTTGTGTGGTCCAGATGACAACCCTTTCCACACCAGGACAGTCTCTCCTGCTGGGAGAAGTAGACCTGGAGTAACTGGGAGCTCCCACCCCTGTACTCAGTGCTGTTGCACCAACCCTACAGAGGCACCTGCTGGTAGAGGCTAGGGGCAGCTTTCTTTATACCCTCATTTGCTGCATTACTTGTTACTGACTTGGCTGCTTTTTCTGCAGTTGAACAAGATCTCGAGGAGGCTGCGGACTCTGGAAGAGCAATGTACTGGCTGGCGTCAGAAGGAGCTTCTGGTCTACTCTGTGCTAGTCTCTGCATGTCTCATCAACACTTGGCTTTGGCTAAGGAGATAAAGAGCCCTACCCATCCCAGGAGAGACAGCTTGTGTGTGTGTGTGTGTGTGTGTGTGTGTGTGTGTATGTGTGATGGGGGAATCCTCACTAGAGCATTATGAACAGTAACCTCAATGTGCTTCTTAAAGTGACTGGCCCACTTCTCCTAGTGTAGGTTCCCTGAAGATCTGAGACCTTTGGCCCCTGTTGGAATGAAGATGAACAGACAGGGATGTACCTGCAATGCTGGAGGAAAATGGGGTTGGGGGAAGGAGTGAGAACTGCAGGGCTGGATTCTCTTGCCTGTGCCACCAGTGACTATGAGGAGATAGACCAAAATTCATTGTTTTATAAGCAAGCTGTGTCCTGCAGCCATGTTGCTTTGGGCTGTGACTCTATAAGATTGACAATGGTGTTGTAAACTGGGCTGGGTCAGTACCTAGATGGGAAGCCTCCAAGGATATCCCAGGCGCTTCAAGAAGTAGCCTTGGGCGTTCAGTAGGTGGTCCTCTATTTCCTCGGGATCTGCACTGAACTGGCACCCCAGCCCGCTGTTAGCGGATCCTGGGCTGCTATTGGATCCATCTTTCAGAGGAGAGACAAAACTGACATTCTGGGCACCTGTGGCCATCAGAAATGCCACTGCATTTTGGACATGATCAGCCCAGGCGTCCTGGCCAAATTTCAGCCAAACAACTAAACTTTGACTCCTTAAGAGTCCCCTGTAGTTTTATTTAGACCCTTCTGCATCTCCTGGCCTAAATTTTATGTTGGATGGCTGTACACTTTTAAATGGTTACTATGTCTCATCTCGGGGAAGGCTGCATTTTTTGTGTCCAGTGTTCAGGTGTTGTCTAGGAGCCTGGACCATGACTTTGGTATTCTGGTGTAAAGGGGGATAAATGGGATCTCCCGCTTAGAGCATATGAGCTGGATAAGAGAATGGTTTATCAACTCTTGTAGCCCCATGGATTCCAGGTGCTGGGCTGGGATAGAAAAGCATTGTTCAGGCTCTGTACTGTGGTAACTGATGTGGAGCTGTTGCCAATAAGACATATTGAGCAACTGAAGTCGCCCTAAGATGCTGACAATGACAATTCTTGGCTCATTATTGGCTAAAAAACTGTCACATGGTGATGAGTTGGAAGCTGCTGCCATCTACCTTCTTGGATCTCCGCAATCTTCTCTTTTGGAACAATGGTAACCGTTCGGCTCACGTATGCAAATCACTTGCTTGGCTCACTTGCAGCCCACCATGGTTTTTGCAGAGGCATCTAACTTCACCCCTCATTTCGAATGGTGGTTGTGTTCAGCAATATTTATATAGCGCCAACATGATAAGCACTTTACAGACCTGTAGGAAGACAAGAACACTGTCCCCAGAGGGCTTGCAATCTTAACAGACTAGGTACAAATCCAAGAAATGGAATAGATGGTATGTAGCAGGTGTATTTTAGTGTGTGCACTTATATCATATACTCTCACAGCAATTCATGGCTGTAATGGGGACACTTCCAGTTCATTCTGATGTATATATCGTTACATACACCCATATTAGCCCAGTTGTAAGCAGACCTCTCTTATTCCATCTATAAATAAACATAGATGCAGTTTAGGTCGTTTAGATGTCTAAGTACCTGATTTACAGGCACAGGTATGTAGAGGTTTAAATGACTTACATTGTACCAACTAGCCAGGCCTATAAATCAGATACTTGGGCACCTAAATAATCGACCCATAAATAATTGTGGGTGCAAACTGTGCCTCGGGACTGAGCTGAGGAGAACATCAAGATTTATTACAGCAGAAGCTGAGATCTGCTGATTGTTCAGCTGTCTCATCATGAAATGATGGTGAGTGCCTGGGGTGGGATGGCTGTCTGCCTACAGGTGCTTCCTGCATCTCAAGGTTAAGGAACATAGGTGAGGGAGTATGGCAGGAATCTTCTAGTGCTTCTGTCTGGGTTATTCTGGGGTGATTGGATTTTTAGTCCGCAGGGCTGTAACTCCAGTTTCTCTCACTTCTTTTTGGGTGGGGCCCCCAAAGGGGACCACCCATTCCAACAGGGGTCAGATGGGCCTGCTCTTCTCACTGTATCACTCCAATTGCATGTAATGTCAAGAAAGAATCTGCTACTATTTTGCTGGAAATGTGTGTGCTCTTGTGGTGGCCCCTAGCCCGAGAAGAGGAGATGTTTGCAGTAGGAAGCCGTGCTTTCCAGTCCAGGCTAGAGACTGATCCTGTGGGGCGTCCAGTGCCCTCACGCTCTTTGAAATCATTTGGAGCAGGGGTCGCTCATCAACTTGCAGGATCAGGCTTGTGGTGCCTACTCAGAGGGCAATTGGTGAGCAGCCACCAGGGGTGAAATATGGATTTATTTTGTATAAGGCAAATGTCCTGCTGTTCGTATGTGTGTATGTATGTAAATCTGGAAATATCAATCAATAAAATGCCTTTTTAAACAAAGGCATTGGTATGTGCTAGCAGCCCCTTGGCTAAGGGTGGTATGACCCCACAGCCCCGAAACCTGGATCTGCAAGATTCTCAGGCGACTAGTGCTTCTCTGCTCCTACCAAGTAACTTGCTACAAAGTGATGGAGCAAAGAGACCATGAAACCTGAAGCTACATCAGGGATGCCTCGTCAGGGCCCTGACTGGAGGAACACAGGGACCGCTGGTTGGCCAGGGTTTCCTATTTAAACTCAAAGAGAGGTATGGGGAAGTGTCTGCACAACTAAAGTGACCAGACTTCCTACTATTAGGGGCTTTATCTTTTATATATGCAACTATGCTGCCCCCCCCCAAGAAAAAAAAAGAAAAGGTCCCGATTTTTCACACTTGCTATCTGGTCACTTTCTGCACAATTAGGCTCTCTGGCTGCTACATTGGAGCCTGTCTGTTTGACTCCCTGCGTCCTGCCCTGTTTCTAACTCTTGCCCCTGGGCTCTAGCTCTGACTCTTGGTTTGATTCTTGCTTTAGCCACTGGACCTGGCCACCTGCATCCTGACCCTGAGAGGTGGTCTCTAAACCCACTCACCCAGTGGTGTAAGTAGAAATCCTTTATTGCTGGTACTGCACTCACGGGAGGGACAATGTGGGGCATGTGACATCCCCGCATGACTCTCCATGTGCCTCCTCCCGGCCCTGTCCCTAGCCCAGGGCCCCCACTCTCTCCTCATCCCCTCTGACATCCCTCTTGTATATACAAACATCAACATGATTAACTATTCATTTCTCCCCAGATATGTAGCATTCAGTCTGTTTATATGGGAGTTAGGTGGGGAGTAATTTCAGCATATGTATGACTTATTAAAAGACACATTTTAAGTAGAACTGTATCCTAAACTGCTCTATGGTATTGTACCCAAACATTGCATTTCAATGGAGGATTCAACTTCCTTTATAGGAACAGACTCCTGAACCTCTTACCAGTCCACAAAAGTGGTCCATAGTCATGCAAATAGTCACATTGTCTTCAATGGGACCCATCAAATGATTAAGGGTTTACAGCAGAGGTCTCAAACCCCTGGCCCGCGGGCCATCTATGACCCGCAAACCTTCCCAATGTGGCCCGCAGGCCTCCAGCAGTTTTGGGGCCAGGTCTCTTCCTTGGCCTCACCTGCCGCCCCTGGGCACTCCCCCCTCAGGGGCCCTGGCAGCACAGTAGAACTGAGCGGTGTCTGCCTGCCCGCTCCAGTGGATGCTGGCCCTGCCCTGCAGCGTAGGGGAGGCTATGCCTCTGCATGCTGCCCCTGCCCCTGCCCCGAGTGCCCCTGCGGCCAATGGGATGCTGTGGGGGCAGTGCCTGCCTCGCCTTGGAGCCCTAGGTAAGCACTGCACCCTGACCCCCTCCCAGAGCCTGCACCCCTACCCCCTCCCTACATCCTCCCTCCAGCTCCCAAACTCCATTCCAGAGCCTGCACCCCAGACTCCTTCCCAGAGCCCAACCTCTCACCTCTTCTGCATCCAAACGCCCTCCCAGAGCCTGCACCCCAATCCCTTACCACAGACCTCCTCCCCAACCCAAACTCCATCCCAGAGCCTTAGGCAGGTGGGGGTGTGTGGAGTTTTGAGGGAGGGTGTTCTAGGTGGCATGAGTGACATTGGCCCACTGGGAGGATTTGAGGACTGGCATTGGCCCTAAGGTAAATTGAGTTTGAGGCCCCTGGTTTACAGGATTAGGTGTCAAATTTGTAAATTGTCAGTTTCATCCAGAACAATGCCTGAGCTGTCAGATCAGAAGGAGCTTCATTCGAATAAAGGTGGGAAGATGTGCAATAAGTCTTAGCTCTATTGCTAAGATGAGGAACATATTTTTCAGCAAAGTTCTTGGCAGATTCCTGAGGAAGCTGGTTTAAGGCCATTCATGTCCGGTATTACAATCTTCACTTATAGTTCTCTCACCCACAAAGCTGGAAAATGAGGCATTTATTTTCTTTGTTTTGGTGTTCCAGTTCCAAACAAAATGCATGTTAGACTGGTTTGGCTGCAAAGAAGAATTCTGTGTACACTGGGAGCAATACCCTGATTCCTGTCAGGCTGCAGAACTGGGCTGACATCAGAATCCAAACATCCTCTGGTCAGTGCAAGCAGAGGCATTCCTCTAATTATTTGGAATTGATGTGATGCAGTATGGATATCGTGGATAATTCAGACCAATGGGGAGAAACAGAATCTGCTCCCCGCACCATCTTGAGGACTCCTGACCAAGGTAACAGCACACTACATATGCTAACAAACAAACTTAAACAAAGCCTTTGTTTAAGTTTGTTAGCATATGTAGTGTGCTGTTAAATCAATTTAAAGAATGAATGCCCTTCCTAGCACAGCCCCTCCTCTACTGGGGGGGGGCGGGGGAAGGGGCTAGCCCCAAGTCATTCAGGTACCCTGTACCTGCTAAAAATCTCTTGCCGATACTGTGTACTGAAGGGTACTGCCCTACTTGCACTCCTGCACTCACCATATCAACCTGGGTAGGAATAATCAGGAAGTTTCCTGGTGGCTGCAGGGCTATGATCTTGCACTGGGTATTGTAGCCACACATTTAACAAGGGTTCAGTATCCTTACTGTGTAAGAGCATGTTGGTGAAATTGGCCAACCGGTGTAAAATAAAAAAATGACACAAGCCAAAGGCCATGGGGAATTCATGGCTGGAGGCTGCTTGGTAATGCTGCTGCTGTTTCCAGGTGAGGAGCAGCCATCTCCTCCTCGGGGCATCCTTTCCATCAGAAACGGGAGATGAGACTGGCTAAGCCACTGTTGTTCTGCTAAGGTAAGTCCTGTTCTGCTGCTCTTGCTGACCCTTTTCCATAATGATTTGCCAGGGAACTGCGGGCATCTGGCAGGCTGACACTGTCCATGATGAGCTCCTGAGCCCTTGAGTGGAGGCAGCTTTTCTGTAGCAGAAAGAGACTGTCCTTGGCTTTAGGGAAGTTGCTAGCACAATTTCCACAGTGGCCTCATTTGAGGCACTTAACCCACATGCCTCAGTTTCCCTGTCTGTAATGATGCTTCCCTGGAGAGGCTGGTGGGAAGGGGAAGCTTGAAGCAGGTTGTGTGACAGAGGTGCTCAGGGCAGTTGCTTGGCCATGACTCAGAGGAATGGAAACAAATAGACCTCTGAAGTTCCCATGAAGCTTTGGTAGGTGTCTGTGGACTCTGTGTCTGATTCCCTTGTCTCTCTCCTTCACTGTGCGGGTATAAAGAGGAGGAGCATCAGATTCATCCTTCGTGGTCCCAAGGGCATCTTCGCTGTTCGTATGCGAGACTCCTGCTGCCACAAGGTGCTAAAAACCAGGGCAATCTAAGAGCAAGGGGTGGCAAAAATGAGGGCTTAACTGCTAGTGTGTTACTGTTGCCGCACCACATTCCTTCACCCATGAAATGAGTTGGGTGAAGGGGCAGGTCTCAGCTGCTCAAGCTCTTCCCCTGGTGCCAAGTAAAGAGCCTTTGGCATGAGACCAGAATTTAGATGTTAAGCATGGTTAGCTAGTGCTTGCTCCATTCACACCCCTCAGCCCAGCTCTGCTTTGTGGGATAGTGGGATTGGCACTGAGGTAATCTTTGATGGAACTGCCAACCTGGGCCAGATTGAGGCAGGCATGATGGGCAAAGGCATACATTTAGCACTATCACCAACTTGAGACATGCAGAAACCATTAATTAGGCCCCCAAAATCGTAAGATTTGAGAATAATTCTAGTACACTTTTTGGATTCTTTTCATTTGCCTTTTGGGTTTTCAGCCTTTAGGACTCACATTTTCAAGGTTTACTCTGCAACCATAATGGCCAGAGACTTTTTTGTTTTCAATGTAAGCTGAGACTTTTCATGTAATCACATAACACCAGAGCCTAGGACTTTTAGAGAAACACCAAAGACTCCTGAGACTCCTGTAGGAGGTGGCAACCAACTGATCTAGCCAAGTAATTAGCCGCTGCACCTTACAGATGTTTTAACATAGTTGGGGATTGGATAAAATACCCCTTTTATATAAACCTCTGGGCTGTAGATGCTCTGAGTTGCAAATGGAGAATTCCCTCCCGCCCCCACTGTCTCTCATTACAATGGCCTCTGAAAAGCTTTAATACCCCCTGAAAAGATGGCCTCATGAAATGTCTCCCACATAAATCTGTCCTCCTGATGATCTCCGCCCTGACCTGTTCGCTTCCCTGGTAAGCTTGTGTGTCAGATTTCACTTCCTGCTCCCTTCTGTGTAAGTGTGTGTCTAAAGTGGTGATGGAGGCGTATGATACTAAAATATTGGCCTTTTCCTGTGGTTTTGAGGCCGAGTGACAGCTGTAGCATGGCAGAGACACAATGGAAATAAAAATATTAGTGCTATGGCTGATTGCGGTATCCCATGCTGTATTGATTAAAGCCAGCAGGAGGTGCTGTTCAGAGGTGGGACCTCTAGTTCTGACTCTCCCAGTTTATTGTGTAGTTCTCTGGCTCAGTGTGACACAGTGAAGGAGGTCATATTTAATTGGACCAAATTCTGTTGGGGAGAGAGAGAGACAAGCTTTTGAGCTTACACAGAACTCTTCTTTGGGTCTTGGAACTAGTGGGTGAGTCACTTAACATCCTTGTGAGGCATAGAGCGGCTGAGTGGGTTAATTCATGAAGGTTTGTGAAGTGCTTGGAGATCCTCGTACCAGAATTGCTAGGGAGGTGTGTTGGATGGCTATTCTGTCCAGCCACGCTATTCCTTGAATGCTTTGTGAAATGCCTGCCTCTCCACCTCCCCTCATAGGAGGGCAGGGGAAAGGAAGACAATGGATACCCCTGTATTCTTTCCAGGCAGGTGGAGACTCAGTCAGACGCAGATGAAAGACGAGTGGGAATTTGCTGGGAAGTAGAGCAGTCCCAGCCCAGTGGTATCAGAAGGGGGGTTGGCCGGGGGAGAGCTTTTTTTCTCTCCTCCCCTTTCATTCCCCAGACACAAAGCCATCTGTGATTAACGCCTGTGAAGTACACCTAGCGCTTTGGGACCGTGCAGGGGATGCGCACACTGTAGCAGTGGGAGAGAGAGACCAGCTCAGAGCAGCTCGGAGACCCTTTCGCTACTGTTGGGGGCACCTGCCCCAACCCCTTTCACCTCAAGTTTACTTCATTTCTTGGCTATAAGCTAGAGCCTTGCCCCATGGGCTACTGGCCAAGCTCCTGAGCCCAGGCAAAAGGCAGCACCTTGGAACAGGGACAGAGCTGTTTCTTGTCAAATCAGTATGTGGAATTAAAATCCTAAATTAGTTCAGTCCTAGAAGCTGCTGAAAATTTTTGGGGTGATGAATCCCCGGTCAGCTCCTGGTTGCCCCTGGAGATAACAAGTTTGTATGTGGTTTGCTGGATCCACCTTCTGCACTGAGATAGGAACTTGGAGGCGAGCGACTGGGTCAGATGGCACTGCACTGGAGAGGCTGAGCCAATTGGAGCAAATCGCTTGTGCTAGCAAAGGCTGCTCTGAGGTTGAGTTTTGTCACTAGATGCTGCGCGGGACATCTGATTAGTAAGTACAACGGCTTATTCTGCCCCCGGAGTGTCCCATATGTGGTTGTTCCCCCATCTCACAGTGTGCATATGCCTAGTGGCTGTAGGACCGACCTGTGCATGTTCGCGGGGTTGGGAAGGAATTTTCCCCTGGGTCAGATTGGAAGAGATCCTGAGGGGTTTCGTCTTCCTTTGTGGCATTGGGCACAGGTCATTTGCTGGTTTAAACTAGTGTAAATGGTGGATTTTCTGTAACTTGAAGTCTTTAAATCCCAGTTTGAGGACTTCAGTAACTCAGCCAGAGGTTAGGGGTCCATTACAGGAGTGGGTGAGGTTCTGTGGCCTGCGATGTGCAGGAGGTCAGACTAGATGATCATGATGGTCCCTTCTGACCTTAAAGTCTATGAATCTACTCATCATGAATAGTTGGATGTGTACATATGCCAGATGCATTGCACTCTGTATGCCTATGACTGGGTGTGTGTGGATCTCATTGTCCCTCTGTTGTATGTTGCTATGTATGTTTTCTTTGTAGACAAAGAAGTTCAGTTTATAATGCACTGCATGCATGTATGTATGCATGTGCTCAGCTCCTCTGCGTGCTGCATAAGCGTTTCCTGTATATAATCTATATGCGTATTATTTAGTGTATGGTGCATATGTAAATGAGAAATTTGTGTGTATATATCAGGGGTCGGCAACCTTTCAGAAGTGGTGTGCCAAGTCTTCATTCATTCACTCTAATTTAAGGTTTTGCATGCCAGTAATACATTTTAACGTTCTTAGAAGGTCTCTTTCTATAAGTCTATAATATATAACTAAACTATTGTTATATGTAAAGTAAATTAGGTTTTTAAAATGTTTAAGAAGCTTCATTTAAAATTAAATAAAATGCAGAGCCCTCCAGACAAGTGGCCAGGACCCAGGTAGTGTGAGTGCCACTGAAAATCAGCTTGCATGCCGCAGGTTGCCTACCCCTGGTATATATAATGATGTCCATGCAGCCTGTCTTTAATGTAGGAATATGTGGTGTTAAGGGAATACATCACTGTTAGTGCATGTGTACTGGTGGCTATTGTCCATGGGTCTTTGTGTATTTCAGTGCACATGCCTGTATCTCCATGGAGTTTCTTTTTAAGCTGCCACATCGTTTGTGGTGTGTCCACTCCATACTTATCTATTATTAGCACCTCTGCATGCTGTATACATTACTTGCAGTGGAGTGGAGTACCCAGGAGTTTGCCCACTGTGAATACATGTGTACAGGGGAGGGATAGCTCAGTGGTTTGAGCATTGGCCTGCTAAACCCAGGGTTGTGAGTTCAACCTTGAGGGGGCCACTTAGGGATCTGGGGCAAAATCAGTACTTGGTCCTGCTAGTGAAGGCAGGGAGCTGGACTCGATGACACTTTGGGGTCCCTCCTGCTCTATGAGACAGGTATAGTTCCATGTGTATATATAGTTTAAAGCTAAGCTGGGCAGAAAGAGACTACAGACTTCCTTTAGGTGCCTCAAGTTTGGTTTCTGCCCTGTGACTGCATTAGGAATGTGTGGTCTCTTGAGCAATTGTGAGAATTTCAGTTGCTCAGCCCCTCTGGTAGGAACAGCTCTGACATCATCCCCCTAAGCAGGGTCTGATCTGCCATTCTGAGCTGCAGTGGTCTGGTCACTAGGGCAGTGACAGGTGACCCATCCAGATGCCAAGAGCCCTGAAGGTTGTGAGGGCTGGAACTGCCCATTCCTCCTACCAGTGTAGTCAAGAACCCATCTCTGCTGAGACATGTTCTGGATTTAATAGGCAATGAGAAACCTCTGTGAAGAGTGTTCCAGTTATGGGGCTAGCTGCACCTCGTCCCTTTCGTGGATTCTGAGTTCACCTCTCAGCTTTCAGGACTTGGGCCTTCTCCTGGGCCAGAATCCCATGAATCTCCCACTCTCAGACCGGGCCCTGGGCTACAGCACTTTGTGTGTATTGACTGTGCTTACTCACCAGGTCTGACTGGGCTCAACACTTGCAGTTCTGCCCTGCAGAGGTCTCTGATCTCTGGTGACTAGACTGACCAGAGGGTCTGCTTAAACCAAAGTATTGTTTAATCTGAACAGTAGGAATAAAACATTTAGAGAAAAGGATTTTAAAACAACGTAGTCAACATACATGCCTCTCTATCTTACCTACAGCCCTACCATCCTGTGAGAGAGTCACTGCTATTCTGCTGGAGTTCCCAGGCATTTGGGCCCTGCTGTCTAAAAACAGTTTGGTGGGCTCGTTGGCAGGTTGAGTCAGTCTCTTCATGGCCAATGACTCTGCCATTGTCCTGTAACAACCCACAAGCGTGTGCTGAGAGGTGTTTTGTCTTGAGCCTTTGTTCTTTCTTATTGCTTGTTTCCCAACAACACCGGTAGTTTAAAGCCGATATAATCTTCCAGTAAACATCCCAATAACCAGGTTAGGAGACAGTGCTCATTAATTATTACCGAGCTGCCTCACTTCTGCCGCAAAGAGTTTGATTAGGTTCTTTATAAAATGTCTTGTCCTGCGGGAGTTTCACTCCCTGCAGCTGTCCCCTGCATGACTGGTCTGGGGAAGCTGTGGCTGACGCAGCAATTCTCTCATCTTGTCAGTGGGTGAGCTCCCTCCCTGCTCTGACTTGAGCCCAGGGGTGGCTCCAGGCACCAGCACGCCAAGCGCGTGCTTGGGGCGGCAAGCCACTGAGGGCGCTCTGCCGGTTGCCGCGAGGTTGGCAGGCAGGCTGCCTTCGGCGGCTTGCCTGGGGTCCGCTGGTCCCGCGGCTTCGGCGGACCTCCCCCAGGCTGCCTAGAGCCGCCCCTGCTTGAGCCCCCAGTGACTAGGACTTCTGCAGCCATGTTCCTAAAGCTGGGGTGAGTCTCAGTGTCTGCAAATCCGGGACTGAGAGCACGGCCTTTGACTAGGCCCAGAACAGTAAGGCATTGTAAGCTCTGCCATCAGATCTGATTCCTAACCTGCAGCACAGCCCCCGCCCTTTGTCCAGTGCATGGTCCTCCCCACACTCTGAAGCCCCTCAGTCCTGACCTGCCGCAGTCCCAGCCCTGCACCCCTTCACACCTCTTATTGCAGCTCAGTTCCCTGATCTGCACCATCCCCCATTACTCTGGTGACGGGAGGCTTAGCAACTAACCGTATTCATGTCAGACTCTGACAGTCCTGTGATGTCGGCTTCATAACACTGGTGCTCTTTTTGGCCAGCTGGGTATAATTTCCTTGGCTGGAGTGTAGGTGGCTTCAGAAGTAAGGAAGGCCAGGGAAACACTAGGCCCGTTCTTCCCTCCTTTCTTCCCCATACCTAATTGTTCAGGCAGCAGTTATACACCCAGCATGAATTCTTCTTCCCTGAACTGTGCAAGAGTCCATCCTCGTTGTTCCCATTCCTGCCTTTAGCAGACTGTCCTATATATCAGCTTTATTCTGTGCCAAGAAATTCCCATGAAATCCCTTTAAACTCCCACCTGCCTGTTCCGACTTAGCATTACAGCTCCTCTCTGCTCTGTCCCCTCCAGACTGTGTGAAGTCTTACAAAGCCTCCACTCTCTTCTTCCCTCATCCACCATCCTAATCTCCTTTACTCCAGCTCTTTCAGGTGTGGTTTCACTAACCTCTCTGAACCAGTCAGACCCTGGCATCTCTGTGGGTCTCTGTTCTACCATCACCCCTTGTAGAAAGTCTCCGCTATGGTGCATGCAGTATTCCAGATGTGTCCTCAACGAACCCTTGTTGGTCATCGTTGATGGTGAGCCCCGAGGGGAAATAATTGCCTTAGGATGCTAGATAATACTTAGTTCTGCCATGAGTGCAGGGGTCTGGCCTGGATGACTTAGCGAGGTCCCGCCCAGTCCTGTGATTCTATGATTAATGACTTAATGTCATGACAGGCAATAGGCTGAGCTCTTTGCTGGATGAGATGTTCATTGCTCTCCAATGTCTTCTGAAAGAGATGTGCCAGGCCTGTGTATGTGTATCTAGATGCTTTCTGTGCTGCTGGAACTGCTCCTTTATCTCACCCGGGGCCTGTGTTTGGAGATGAAGGTGATGTGTGTTTGCAGTTGCCTGATGGCCCCAGTGTCTGGCTGCACACAGCTCTGGGGTGTTAGAGGTGCCACTGCTGCAAGTAGGTAAGACAAGGAGAGGAATCAGTCGTAGCCAAATGTTGTTGTGTTACCCATGCACTCACGCACTGCTGGCAGGGTCCCCATGGATTACCGCTGGTCTGCTTTGATTTTACTCTCTCCTTGCTATTTCCTCAACCAGTTCATCGTTGCTCCCTCTGCTTCCTCCCATTCTTCTCTCCAGGGGTCTTCCACTGTAGGCCACGTGCCTGGCACCCTCTCCCTGAGTCAGTCTGCTGAGCCTTGGCCCTCGCTGAAATGCAGTTCTTGCCAACGGCCTTTGTGATGCTAACAGGGGTGTCTTAACCCCACAGTATCTTCAGTCACACCTACTGTGGCTCCATCTAGGCACAAGTTGAAGCCTGCTGGGCAAGTGGCACAATTTGGGCAGTGGCAGCACTTGTCCCCGAGGAGCAAGCAAGCAGCCAAATTCAGCTTGCCATCTCCCTTGTTCGACCAGCCCTAGTGACCCCTGCACTTTGCGCTGAGACGGATCTGTACAGCATGCATTGCAACTAGGGCTGTCAAGTGATTAAAAGTGCTGTTAAACAATAAAATATCATCTATTTTAAATATTTTTGGATGTTTACTACATTTTCAAATATATTAATTTCAGTTACAACACAGAATATGAAGTACACAGCGCTCATTTTATATTATTTTGATTACAAATATTTGCACTGTAAATAATATTTTTTCAATTCACCTCATACAAGTACTGTAGTGCAATCTCTTTATCATGAAAGTTGAACTTTACAAATGTAGAATTATTTTCCAAAACCCAGTTTTATTTTTGAATGCAATGTAAAACTTTAGAGCCTACAAGTCCACTCAGTCCTACTTCTTGGTCAGCCAATCACTCAGACAAACAAGGCTGGTTACAATTTGCAGGAGATAATGCTGCCTGCTTCTTGTTTACAATGTCACCTGAAAGTGAGAACAGGTGTTTGCATGGCACTATTGTAGCTGGCATTGCAAGATATATATGTGCCAGATGTGCTAAAGATTCATATGTCCCTTCACATTTCAACCACCATTCCAGAGGACATGCTTCCATGCTGATGATGGGTTCTGCTTGATAACGATCCAAAGCATTGCAGACTGACATGTTCATTTTCATCATCTGAGTCAGATGCCACTAGCAGAAGGTTGGTTGATTTTCTTTTTTGGTGGTTTGGGCTCTGTAGTTTCCATATCAGAGAGTTGCTCTTTTAAAACTTCTGAAAGCATGCTCCACACCTTGTCCCTCTCAGATTTTGGACGTCACTTCAGATTCTTAAACCTCACATCAGTACCTTCTTTGCGTTTTTTGTCAAATCTGCTGTGAAAATGTTCTTAAAACAAACGTGCTGGGTCATTATTTGAGACTGCTATAACATGAAATATACGCAGAATGTGGGTAAAACAGAGCAGGAGACATACAATTCTCCCCCCAAGGAGTACAGTTGTCATAACATTTTTCCCAGATCTGGACCTTGGCATCCAAAATATGAGTGTTAGCATGAAAACCTCCAAGCTTAGTTACCAGCTTGGACCTGGTAAAGCTGCCACCAGCCAGGGATTTACAGTGCCTAGCTCACTGTGGTCTCCCCAAAACCTTCCCTGGGGGACCCCCAGACTCAGATTCCTTGAGTCTCACAACAAAGGGGAATAAACCATTTCCCTTTCCCCTCCAGGTGTTCCCTCCCTGGGTTCCTGGAGAGATATACAGCAGCAAGCTCTGTGAATCTAAACAGAGGGACTCCACCCTCCCTGTTTCCAGTTTTGGAAACACAAGTACTTCCCCCCCTCACCCAGAGGGTATGCAAAGTCAGGCTAGTAAATCTAACACAAAGAGATTTTGCCCCTGATTTCTTCCTCCCACCAATTCCCTGGTGAGCTGCAGACTCAATTCCCTGGAGTCCCCACTAAAGAAAAACTCCAACAGGTCTTAAAAAGAAAGCTTTATCTAAAAAGAAAGAAAAGGACATAAAAATGGTCTCTCTGTATTAAGGTGACAAATACAGGGTCATTTGCTTAAAAGAAAAAAATGAATAAACAGCCTTATCCAAAAAGAATACAATTTAACACATTCCAGCAACTACACTCATGTAAATACAAAAGAAAACAATATAAACCTATAGTCTTTCTATCTTTGTACTTACAACTTGGAAACAGAAGATTAGAAAGCCAGGAGACAGAAAGATCACTCTCAGAGCCGAGAGGGTCAGACACAAGACAAAGGACAAAGAACTCACACCCAAAACTTCCCTCCACCCAGATTTGAAAAAGTCTTGTTTCCTGATTGGTCCTCTGGTCAGGTGTTTCAGGTTACTGGTGTTACCCCTTTACAGGTAAAAGAACATTAACCCTTAGCTATCTGTTTATGACAACAGTCACAAATTTAATCAACACATTATTTTTTTAACGAGAATCATCAGCATGGAAGCATATCCTCTGGAATGGGGGCCAAAGCATGAAGGGGCATATGAATGTTTAGCGTATCTGGCATGTAAATATCTTGCAACGCCAGCTACAAAAGTGCCATGCAAATGCCTGTTCTCACTTTTAGGCGACATTGTAAATAAGAAGCAGTATCTCCCATCAATGTAAACAAACTTGTTTGTCTTAGTGATTGGCAGAATAAGAAGTAGGACTCAGTGGACTTATAGGCTCTAAAGTTTTACACTGATTTGTTTTTAAGTGCAGTTATGTAACCAAAAAAAATCTGCATTTGTAAGTTACACTTTCATGATAAAGAGATTGCACTTCAGTACTTGTATGAGGTGAATTGAAAAAAAATTGGTTTTTACAGTGCAAGTATTTGTAATCAAAATAATAATATAAAGTGAGCACTGTGCACTTTGTATTCTGTGTTGTAATTGAAATTAATATTGAAAATGTAGAAAAAAATCCACAATATTTAATAAATTTCAATTGGTATTCTATTGTTATAAGTGCGATTAATCATGATTGATTTGTTTGAGTTAATCGCATGAGTTAACTGAGATTAATTGACTGCCCTAATGGCAACAGGTGCCCACATGCCCAGCTGAGCTGCAGAATGGTCTATGGATTCTGTAGTGCATGGCAGGTAACTGACTCCAGGACACTGTTTTGAGAAGTGCAGGGACGAATTCACAATCCTCCAGAAATAAACCCCTCCTCATTTTGTGCTCACAGGGAGAGATGAGGTCTACATTATGACAAGATTTTTCTTCTTGAGGGGTGGCTGGGGGGCGGGGGGACTCCCTGCTAAGCCCTTAGGGGGGTCCTAACTCAGCCACGATGACCTTTGTGGAGTGGGGTGAGGAGTTTCTTCCTTCTCAGGACTGACTCACTTCGCTGATTTACTGCTCCGGGCCTGCTGTCTTGGAAGGGAAGTGCCTGAGCACCAAAGCTGGGTCTCTACTGGCACCCTCAGCAAGTTCGCATATGACACTAAGCTGCGGGAAGAGGTAGGTACAGATTGACCTAGACAAATTGGAGGACTGGGCCAAAAGAAATCTGATGAGGTTCAACAAGGATAAGTGCAAAGTCCTGCACTTAGGAAGGTAGAATCTCATGCACTACTACAGGCTGGAGACTAACTGGTTAAGCAGCAGTTATGCAGCAAAGGACCTGGGGATTACAGTGGACGAGAAGCTATATATGAGTCAGCAGTGTGTCCTTGTTGCCAAGAAGGCCAACAACATATTGGGCTGTATTAGTAGGAGCATTGCCAGCAGATCGAGGGAAATGATTATTTCCCTCCATTTGGCACTGGTGAGTATTACGTCCAGTTTTGGTCCCTCCACTACAGAAAGGATGTGGACAAATTGGAGAGAGTCCAGCGGAGGGCAACGAAAATGATTAAGGGGCTGGGGCACATAACTTACGAGAGGTTGAGGGAACTGGGGTTATTTAGTCTGCAGAAGAGAAGGGTGAGGGGGGGATTTGATAGCAGCCTTCAACTACCTGAAAGAGGTTTCCAAAGGGGATGGAGCTAGGCTGTTCTCAGTGGTTGCAGATGACAGAACAAGGAGCGATGCTCTCAAGTTGCAGTGGGGGAGGTTTAGGTTGGATATAAGGAAACACTATTTCACTAGGAAGGTGGTGACGCACTGGAATGGGTTACCTAGGGAGGTGGTGGAATCTCCATCCTTAGAGGTTTTTAAAGCCTGGCTTGACAAAGCCCTGCTGGGATGATTTAGTTGGTGCTGGCCCTGCTCCAAGCAGAGTGTTGGACTAGATGATCTCCTGAGGTCTCTTCCAACCCTAATATTCTAAGAGAGCACGGATCCAAAAGCTCCTGGGTCAGTGTGAAATGGGCACAGTAACATTGACTGGGAAATAATGCTGGGAGACACTGGCAGTGGGAGCAGGAGGTTAGCACTTGGAAACCAGTTTGCACCCCGCCCCACCGGAACGTTACTCTCTCTGCTAAGAGACTGGAGGGCTCCAGAACTTTGTAGGAGAGTGTGGAGGTTTTTTATGTCTAAGCTCCTGTACGGTGGCCTCTGCGATGTGAGTTTTGTGTTTTCAGTTCCATTCCTAAGGGATAGGTGCTCATACCAAAGAAACCAGAATTGGCATTACCTGGCTCATTCATAGGCAGCCTCAGCAGAGAGTGAGGCCTGGAACCCAAACACCCTTCTTCTCCTCTGCTGCAGTGACTGCCCAAGTCAGGACTCAGGTGTGTTGGGGAAGGGCGTGATGTACGAGGACTTCAGCAGTGTGCTGCAGGACCTGGAAAAGATGAAACGGCAGAGCCAGCTGAGATGCTACTTCTAAGCATCTGCTTGAATTGGAGCAGCTGCCCTGTTCTTAGCTGGGCCCCTAGTTAAACTGAGCTATATCTCCTGAGTCTGGGGGCAGTTTTCATAACTTGCTGGGTAGCAGAAGGAGAGCAAAGCTGCCTGGCACGGTCAGATCCCTTAGCTCCTGCATCTCCTGCCTCCATGCTACCTGAGATAGGGCTGGGTCCACCTGGGTCTGTTCCCCAATTCATTTGAGGACGTGGAATTTTTATTCTGGAGGATCTGAGATTCTGTGCCAGTCAGAGGTTTATTTAAGGACCAGTAAACAACACCATGGGCTCTGTCCAGCTACACAATCCTTGAGCCGTCATTGGTTCAATTGGTATTATAATGTAAGGGAGGGGGGGCTTGGACCCATTTGAATATGAGTTCTCTGGAATGGTTCATTCACCCTGTGCATCTTAAGACCTGTTTTTGCTTCTGTATCATGGGCAGATAGTTCCACTCTGCACAGTTCGTCAGGTATAAGGACAAACTTCTCCACCCCCTGAGTCTGCCTAGATATTTAAACAGTTCACCTGTGAGACACTGCACTAAAACTTTGAGTGAACAAGGGGACAAAGCTTAGCCCTGGGTGCATTATAAAGGTGAATTGGGGATTATTCTGGGAGAGCATAAAATCTTCCCTCCTCCCCCTAGAAATAAAACAAGCTGTTACTGTCTAATACAGAGCTGGTCTATGGGGCACTTGATGGGGAGAGCTGGGCTAAGTCTCTTCCTGGTTTCCAGCTGCTAAATTGCATTAAAAGAATCCTGGTGCCGTGGCTGCCACAGGGAAATTCCGGAGTCGTGACTGTGGGGAGGGCAGCAGTCTCTCTACTAAGATGTGGTGCACACCATGATAAACCTGGAGACCCCCTGCTCTAACAATTCCGCAGCATTGTTCATGTATCTATTATGGTTTCCCTGCTGCTATCTGGAGCAGGGCAGTGACAGCTGCTAGTCAGAGGCTCAGAAAGGCCCATTTTAATGACTAGCCTTAATTTCAAACGCAGCAGAGAACTTGTGCCTGATGAGGCTCGTGGCTTGCTGGGCAAACTTCTGGGCTGTTGTGCTGCCCTGCAGGTCAGGTTTCTTTGTAAGCAGACAGGTTCCAGGCGCTGCCAGCCCTGGCTGCAAGACAGGTCTTCAGCAGCACCTCGGTGACAGGGTAGCTTTGGCTTTCTTCACTGCCTGGAGTCTTCTGCTTTCATAACTATTGAGTATTCACAAGGGGGTGGGGGTTGAAGGAGCTGCTCCTCCCTGCACGCTCCCTCTGGGGGGCCTCATTATCTTGCTGAGGTTGCAGCCCCTGGAGCAGCTGGCACCTGTTGTTAGGGCAGTGCTTGATGTTGATGCCATCACCCTGGTAACGGTGCAAAGATTAGAGCTAGTGCGAGAGCATCTTTCCATTCACACAGCACAGTGAAGGGCCATGAGGGAGGGGGACGGGGGAAGGGAGGGAGGCATGGAAGAAGCAGAGTGGAGCAAAAGGGGATGGGGGCAGGGAGGAAGAGAGAGAGAGGCAGAGATTAAGGAAGAGGAAAATGAGGGAGAAATAGGGAAAGATCAGTACAGAGGACAGAGCGGAGACAATTTTCCCTCTGCCTCATGTGATCTCTCTGTACACATATACACTTGCACCCTTGTCAGGAGATGCATGTGCTTTTAAAAGATGGTCAAAAGACCATTCCCAGCCATGTCCCATGAGACAGGCTAGTAAGTGTGGTTCTTGCTAGACTACAGATGGGGAAACTGCCAAGCACAGAGATAAACTACTTTGCTGACAGCCCTTTGGGGAGCCTAGAACCCAGACTTCCTGTTTCCAGCCCCGTGGGTTAACCCCAAGCCTGCATGTGGATAGTACATGATGAGATTTATTCACAAAACCATGGTTTGGGATAGCTGCCTGTGATGATGAAATTAGGGTTGCCGTCTTTCTAATGGCATAAAACTGAACTCCCCCGCCCTGCCCCTGCTTGCTCCATCCCCACTCCTTCCATTGCTCACTCTCCCCCACCCTCACTCACTTTCCCCAGGTTGGCACAGGGAGTTTGTGTGGGAGGGGATGTGGGCTCTGGGGTGGGGCTGGGAATGAGGGGTTTGGGGTGCAGGAGAGGGCACCAGGCTGGGGCAGAGGATTGGGGTGCAGGGGGTATGGTCTCTGGGATGGGGGTGCAGGCTCTGAGTGGGGCCAGAAATGAGGGGTTCAGGGTGTGAGAGGGGGCTCCAGGATGGGGGTTGGGGTGTGTGTGCAGGGGTAAGGACCCTGGCTGGGGATGAAGGGTTTGGGGTGCAGGAGGAGGCTCAGAGCTGGGGCAGGAGGTTGGAGTTGGGGTGTGTGTATGGGACGCAGGCTCTGGAAAGGAGTTTGGATGTGGGAGGGGACTCTGGGCTGGGGCAGTGGTTTGGGGTGTGGGAGAGGGTTTGGAGTTTGGGGTCCCTGTGGCACTTAACATAGCTTCCAGGAAGCGACCGTCAGGCCCCTGCAGCCCGTAGGCGTGTTGGTGGCTAGGGAGGTTCTGTGCGCAGCTCTTGTGCCTGCAGGTGCCACCCCTGCAGCTGCTACTGGTCGCAGTTCCTGGCCAAAGGGGGGTGTGGAGCCGGTACTGGGGTGAGGGCAGCACATGGAGCCTCCCTGGCTGGCCATGCGCCTAGGGGCATCAAGGACCTGGTGGCTGCTTCCAGGAGCTGCGCAGAGCTAGGGCAGGCAGAGAGCCTGCCTTAGCCCTGGGCCAACGCTGCACTGCCAACCGGACTGCTAACGGCCCACCAGGGTCCCTTTTTGACTGGCCATTCCTGTTGAAAACCAGATACCTGGCAACCCTACATGAAATGCATTGTGGGTAATTTTCATCTTCCTCCAGCAGAGGCTACTGCTGGAGGCACAATGGAGAATGCCCTTTTAGTATGATCCGGGTCAGCAAAGCCTTTGTTCTTGGATGCATCCTCTTCCAACAGCAGAAGCCTTCACGAGTGCTGTGTACAGGGGATTGGGGACAGCCCTGCATGGAGTGTGTTATGTGTGTGCCATATGTTTCAGATCTTAGTTATTTTCTGCTCTTTCTTGCTTCCTGGGGCAGGGTTCATGCCAGTGGCTTTCTCACATGGAGGATGAAGGGACAGAGTAATGGTCTGAAGAATTCGCCTGCCAGCCACCCTCCCCAGTTGTCTGTCACAACCAGTACTGAAGATGATCCGGAGCGGACCGAGCTCGGCTCCAGCAGGTCAGGCTGCTCTTCAGTTTGGAACAGGAATGGTCTGCTAGAGAAGAGGAGTCTATTAGTAGGGGTGAAAGGACAGATGGGCCTCAGACTCCTTCGGGAGGTATCTGGCCCTCTCAAGCATGGCATAATAGAGGGATCTGGACAGCACAACCCAGATCTAGGGGAACTTAAACTGAAAGCAACCAGAGTGGTATAGGGAACCTCTAGTTGATATGGGAAAAGTTTGTGTGTGTGTGTATATGAGAAGGTGTATCTTGGACACCCAGTTTTGAAGGGGGAGCAGAGCTATTCTGCTGGCTCAGCCGGGCAGGCAGACCAGATAGTGTCTTGTTAATGCTGCTCCCGAAGATAAAAGCCGAGTCGTTTTCTCTCAGGCCAGAGAGTGGTGGGTCCTGCAGGAAGAATCCAGGTAGGAGCCTGAGGGATGAGGCTTAGATTTGGAGTTCCAGTCCTGGCTGAGGCGTTGGGCAAATCCCAGGAAGGCTCTGTGTGAGTCAGGCAATGCCCACAGTATGTGCCCTGTGTTAGAAAAGGGTGCATACACCACCTACTTAAAATGTATTGGAGCTTTGGGGAATGCTGCTGAGAGGTCCCAACCTCTCCTACTGTAGTCAATAACATTGAAGGTGCTATCTGTCTTAGATACTTATACGCCCCCATTGAAATAGTAACAAGTTAGACAGATTCAGTACTTATGCACACTGATGCCCATGAACAGTTTGGTAGGAGAAGAAAGTAAGGCCCAGTTACTGAGCAGGAATACCTGTTACTTTGCTTGGCGGGGAATGTTCAGCTCCAAACTACTACTGAGAGAGCCCAAGCTTTAGATGCATAAAGATGGTAGTTTTATACAGACGTGAGCAGGGGCACTGACTAAGAAGGAAGAAAGATGCTAATTACCTTTAAAAATGAAGTGTTGAGATGAATTTTGGGGCCAGTAAGGGAGAATGACACATGCAGAAGATCTAACAGGGACCTGCGCAAGGTCTATGGACCAAGAATAGTAAATGTAGTGAAGAAGCCCCAGTGATTTCAGTGGGCAGGGCACATGGTTAGGATGCTGGAAGGCAGGCCAATTGAGCCTGTCTTTGTGGTGTGCAGCCTGGTGGCTGACTTAGCGGAAGATAGAGAGAGGTGGGGGCAAACTGTGAGAGAAGCCAAGGACTTTTGTGCTCTGTAGAGCCAGGGAGGAAGAATAACAATAATATGCTAGTATCTGAGCAGTTCATAATCATTAATGTATTTACCCTCGCAGATGTCTGCGAGGCAGGGCAGTGCAGTTATCCCTGTTGTACAGATGGGGGCAGAGGCATGGAAAGCTAAGTGACTTACCCAGGATCACACTGGCCGTCTCTGGAGGAGCAATGACTTGAACTCCTGTCCCCTGAATCACAGGCTAGCACCCTAATCATTGGACCATTCTCCCTCTCAGAAGCAGAACTTTAGCATTGAACACATACCCCAGGGACTGGTGAAACCAGTGAGTATCCAAAGGGAAATCCAGACCTCACTGTGGAAGTAGCCTGGTCACTTTACTCCAGCTCCTCCTGGACACCCACCCTATTCTCCACAGAAAGCAAAGTGGGCTCACATGATTGGAGGGGAACACTGAGGAGATGATATTACCATGAACAACCTCTCCAGGCTGAGGGGAGGAAATCAAGGATTGAAATAACAGTTCTAGCACAGGTGTGTGAGGGGGAAGTCCATGTCTGAATTAACTTGGGGACTCTAGGCAATTGCACATGTGAAGGAGCAGAGGGCTGGGAAGCAGGAGGGCAGGATCTTCATGATGTCAGGTCTCTTCTTCCCTCAGGGTCTAGTTCATCTAACGTAACTGGTGGTGGACACCGAGCAAGCAGAGAGTTATCCTGATCTCTTTTCTCTTCTGCAGAGCCCTGTCTGCAGGTGATGATACCTCCTCGGAGCTGCAGAGGGTGGCTGCGTTGGACAATGCAGATCAGCCAGACCGCTCCACCTTCCAAGGGAGAGGAGCTCTGTCCAGGTACATGTGCCTGTGGGATGTAGCCAGGTGGAGGTTGAAGGGTTGAGCACTGAGTACTGTTCAACCACCACTGCTTTTGCAGGGGCTGTGTGGGGTTCCAGATGACCAGCATGTTTGGGCCCAGCTGCTCTGTGCTTACAAAGTGAAGTATTAACCTGTCACCTCTGGCAAATCCTTTTCCAGCTGCACTCGGCAAAGTGGGCTCTGTTACAACTGTGGCCTTTTCATTCACCCCCTGAAGAGGTGACATTTTCCTGGCTTACGGCTTAGTCCTTTGCTGAGCTGAGCTCCCTCCTGTCTCGATGCATTCAGTGGGAGTTGGGGACGTTTGGCATCACACTGGATCCCATTGGCTTTACAGGGGTTGAAGATCTTGGATTCAGATTTGCTGTTTTTTGTACAGGTTCACCTGGCATGTAATAAGAGTGTCCAGCTGTGTGGAGGGCTAGAATGCCGAGCAAGTGAGCCCAGGGGGCTGGAGGGTGCTCATGCTGTACGTTCATGGTTTAGAATAGGCATTTGGCTTAGGTGTGCACAGTCCACCAGCAGCCATGCAGCTGCACTTGGAACCGCACAGCGACGCCTCTGAACAATGTGCTGGCCGGGAATGTGTTATTTTCTGTCATGGCACAGATTCCTAACTCTGACTTCTTCTCTCCCTGGCCAGGATAATCCGGCTGGTCGTGGTGCTCAGAGACTGGGCTAACAAAGGCTTGCGAGAGGAGGAGCAAAGGCCAGACTCGTTTCTCGAGCGGTTCCATGGGCCGGAGCTCCAGATGGTGACCGAAGCAGATGGCAATGCCCAAGGGGACCAAGAAAATGATAGCAGCAAACGCAAAAAGTAGAGTTTTTTTCTCTAAAACGTCTTGGCAGAAAGGGAAATGTTTCTTGCATGTGCTGGTAGACCTCTTCCCCCCACCCCCTGGGCTCCTCTCTCCCATGATGAAGGGGCTAAGTGATTTGACTGTGTGCCCTGATACAAGCGGGACGGTTGCATGAACTAGAAGTGACTGGGGTCACCATGCTGTGCTAAGTCAGAGGACCAGACCCAGCTTGGTTAACTGTGTTTCTGAACAGTTTGGTATCAGTGTGTTTACTGTTTGGAAGCTGGTACAGGGCCCTGGTAGGGGAAGTGTATGCAAGTTGTGCCTGATCCATTGCCCAGACGTGAGCACCTGCACCTGTAGTTGGTGCGTACCCTTTACTCGCTGTCTAGTCTCACAAGCCATCTGTGATTCTGTACTAGACCCTTACACTAATCACTTATATTTGCCACAGTGCTCACAGCTAGCACATCCTGATCACAGGGTCTCAAAGCACTTTATAAGGATCTGTAAGTTGTAGTGTCCCCATTTTATTGAAGGGCAAAACTAAGGCTAATAGCACTGGTTTGCTATCTTTTTCATATGGTGGCCCCCTTTTCTATACCACGACCCACTTCTGATCTAGCCGTGACCACTCTTCCATGTTGCAATATGGGAAGGCAATGTGGCTGTTCATGATCCCCTGGCTGACAGCCCCTGGTTTTGGGTGTTTAAGCTCAAATGGGAAGTCTGAGGCAAAGTTTGAAATGGTCTCTAGTCTCCCAGCTCCCTAACCCAAACTCCAGCTATTAGGCCCAGCTACTTCTCATCAGCAGTAGCTCCTTCCAGGAGGATCTCCCCAGGGGATTTTGACAAAATGAGTGAGTCACCCGGCTGATGCTTGTAAGTCTTGTTTCATCATCTGCAGGAGAGGAAGGGAAGTGTGTTCCTTGCCCAAGCCTTCTTCCAGAACATACTTTGTGAGGGCTAGTTCTCTAAAAGGCTCTTTCAAATCCAGTCCTTTCATCTGCTCTACACACTCTCACATGGTGAAAAACAGTAACCTAGCTTTTCTTCCTCTCAATAATTAAAGGGCAAAGGTCATTGACTAGTATGGACCCCTCCATTATAAATGGTAATTAGAACACTGAGAAATGATTGTTTTCTGCGGGAGAAAAATATCAGAGGCTTGTATCTGAGACTTTAATAGGCAGAGAAGAAAATGTTCTGCCCTGCGAGGTTAAGGGTATCTTGTTAATTATCAGAGGCAATAGGCTTAGAACTCGAATACAGAGAGATGGAATTGGAGTATATTCTGAAGGGGTACAGTGAGGTTCTTCAACCAGAATGAGCTCTGGACAGGGGGCTGCCACCTTCCTGAGGTTTGGTTTGCAGGCAAAATCTGTCTGCATCTGCCTGTTGTGATGCAACAAAAATGTCACCATAATGTTATATGACAGGATGGCAAAGATGGTGGTTGTTACATGTTTGTCAGCCTGTAGTTATGTGGGGCCATTGGTCCATTTGAGGATTTGTAAATTCAGGATAGTCCCACAAAATTCAGGATGGGTTCCCTGGCCACCTTGTGCACACAGGGATGACTAAGGGTGGAGGTTTCCCATTTCCATCATTTTCTAGGGAGAAATATCTCATTGACCAGAGATTGGGGACAGAAATCAAGCCAATACCTGTCATGACATTGTCACTAATGTGATGTTGTGATGCAGCATTTCGGCATCCTCAAGCAATTATTTCCTCTTGGGGCTGACCCATCCATGATGACCACCAGGGGTTCATAGAGCAAAATAGCATCCTCCATACATCGTGATCCTGCAGGCGCAATATGCGATGTACGGAGCAAAATGGTGTCTTCCACATTCAGGGGTGCTGGAACAATTTTGTACAGTGGGGGTGTTGAAAGCCATTGAACCAAACTGTAAACCCTGTATATAATGGAAACCACTTCAAGCCAGGGGATGTGGTAGCATCCCTAGTTCCAGCACCTATGTCCACACTAGGGATCAGTGCAACACCATCTGCTGATGGCACAACCTCATTTGGGGTCATGACCCACAGTTTGGGAGCTGGTGGCTTAGCTGTCTCTGAGATCAGCTATGTGATGTGCAGACACAGTAGAAGACAGTTTGTTTCTCTGAAAAAACTTGACCCATTTTTGGAGCCATGTTGAACAATTACTGTTGTTGTGGCCCTACCAAAACCATGTGAGAACCTACTCTCCAGGCTTTGCCAAATGCATTATTCCCAAAGCTCGGTGCATTCCTGCTGATGATGCCTGTGCTGTGCAAAAGGTATAAACAAAAGGCCAGAAGATGCTGGTTTTGAAGGTGGCAGAAGCAGCACTAGAGGGTGAGGGAACTGGCAATTGCCACATGGAAAACAGTGAAATTTGTTGGCAAATGAGTTGTTTTCTATTTCTCAGAGGGATTTTTGTAAACTCAAAGGCTGGGGGGAATTTTGTCCTCTTGGCACAGAGTGAATGATAGACAAGCCTATCAGTTGGGAAGCAGAGTTTCTGTCCCCTATCTCCTCCAGTGAAATCTAGCAATTGCAGCACACACATCTTACTGCTCAGTCCCTAGATAAGCAGGATCAAATGCTTGGGAACAGTTCAAAGGCTGGACCCAGCAATTCAGTGAGCAGACTGCAGGCAGCATACAGCAGAACGGAAATGGCAATTCCATAGTACTAGCTGCCACAGCAACCCACTTCCTTCCTTAGTGTGGTGCCTTGTATGCCCCTAAAATGCATGGACATGCATTTCACTCTGCCCTAATCAATACTAGAGTTATAAACTATCTCAGAGCTGCATCTATTATACTGACACATACTGTCCCAACATTCTATATGAGAGAGCATGTTGTCTAGTGATGGCAACAGCAGCTTGGAACTCAAATTCCTGATTCTGCCACTGACTTGCTACATGACCTTGGGCAAGTCAGTTAGCCGCTCTGTGCCTCAGTTTCCCCATCTGTAAATTGAGTGAGCTCATTTTTTACCTAGTGCAAAGGGGTGTTGGGTGGGGGATGGTTAACTGAGCAATGTTGGCAGATGCTTAGTGCTTTTTAGATGGAAGGGGTTCAGTGCTCGATATGATAATTAAACCAGGCTGTAATTGATGCTGCTTGTGCCATTAACCACATGCAGTCTCCGATGCCCTAGTTGCCTCGGTTTCTATTTTCAGGAAGAAATGGGAGCTCTTTGTAGTGGATCCTGCAGAAGACTGGTATTACCACTGGCTGCTTGTCATTGCAGTGCCCGTCCTTTACAACTGGTGTTTACTCGTGGCAAGGTGAGTAGGGAGCATTCCAGGGCAACTCTGTTCTGTAACCCTTCCACCACCATAGATGCTATCTCTGAGACTAGCATCGGCCAGCTGAAAACTGGCTTATGTCTTGCATTGTTTGTTTCTGAGGCTGCTTGTCACTGGGTGGCTGGCCCATTCAAAGGCAGAGAGGGTTCGGCCCACCTGTTATACAGCTGATTTGCCTCCTAGCGCAGAGAGGATGAATTAGATCATGTGCGAGGTGGTCATGTGTCTAAATTGGAGGTGTGGTAGGGGGAAGCAGTGGCCAGTAGACAGTTGGGGGACGGTGACTGTAGAGTGAACTTGCATGAAGAGTATCTCCTGCAGTGGTCCCTCTGGGAGGGAGTCGTGGCTGGGTAGAAAGCCCGGGTTGGAAGTTTTGCTTTCCTTTTGGGGAGATGGACAAAGAAAGCAGGCCAGGCCTTGCATCTCGTCCAGTGGCTCTGAGAGCTGTAAGAGACAGTACCGTGGGGAGGTGGGGTTGTGCTGGGAGTAAGGCCGGGGTGGAAGTCTTCTTGGGTTCATTTTTGAACTTTATGCTAAAAAGCCAGACCCCCAGAAAGGCATCTGTTGGACTTGTGAATGTCTTGGGAATATCTGAGGAGTCCAAGGAGGGAAACTGAGGCAGACCATCCCTGGCCATGAGAGGGCAGAGGGGAAGTGCTTGATCTTGTTGCATCAATGGCAAAAAACCCACATTTTTCTGTTGTCATGGCTCTGGAAGGGCAGAGCCTCTTCCAGCTAGGTTGGCTGTATGTGCTGGGTTGGTAACAACTGAGTGTGGGGTGGTGGAGCAGCACTGTGCTGTTGCGTGTGGTAGGCAGTTTCCATAGCATGACTGCTTAGCTTAGTGGAAGGCAAATGTCCCAGATGTGATGGACTTAATTTCCAAGGAGCGAGGGAATGGCTGGCAAATGTCAGAGATCAGCCCTGGTGCCCACCGAGACACCACTGCCTGTAGGAACCCAGTATCCACCTTTGTTCGGTATAGGTGATGGAATTGAGTTGGTTTCGGTATCTTGATAACATCCCCCGCTCTAATTACTGCCATCTGCTTCTCCTGCAGATCCTGTTTCAGTGACCTCCAGAGGGACTACTGGATCCACTGGCTGGTGCTGGACTATGTCTCGGACTGTATCTACGTCGCCGATATTGTCATTCGGCTGCGCACAGGTGAGCAGAAGAGGCAGCCTAGCCTGGGAAGGGTTTGTTTTAATGTCATTACCCGAGATTTGATATAAGCTGTGAGGGGCTGGCCTGATCTGGGGCTCCTTTAGGAGGAGTGGTTTAATCCAGTGGTTCTCAACAAGGGGTACATGTACCCCACAGAAGACCTCTGCGTACCCCAAGGGTACATCAACTCATCTAGATATTTGCCTAGTTTTACAACTGGCTACATAGAAAGCACTAGCAAAGTCAGTGCAAACTAAAATTTCATACAGACAATGACCTGTTAATACTGATCTATACACTGTAATGTAAGTACACTATTTATATTCCAATTGATCTATTTTATAATTCTATGGTAAAATTAAACCAGTCAGCAATTGTTCAGTACTAGTGTGCTGTGACACTTTTGTATTTTGATGTCTGATTTTGTAAGCAAGTTGTTTTTAAGTGAGATGAAGTTGGGGATACACAAGGCAAATTCGACTCCTAAAAGGGTGCAGTGGTCTGGAAAGGTTGAGAGCCACTGGCTTAACCCATGCCTTGGTGTTAGCTGGCAGGAAATGGCCTCTGGAGAAAGAATCTCATTAAAAGCTCTGTAAAATAGACCAAGTTTCAAAATGAAAGATTCATCATCCACAGCTTTTAACTTCACCTATGAATAATTGTACAAAATTACCCACATGACCATTAGTATTCGGGCACAGCTTTAGGTCTATGTCTCTGGTTTGATATCTGTTACGTTAATGAGTAATCTAAATGGAAAAACGGTAGAATTTAATGTTCCCAGAACGTAGCTGGCTGCTTTGCAATTTCTGTCTGTCACTGAAGAGCTCTGATCTAATTCACTATATGCAGGGCAGAAACATCAGTATGTCCTCCTATCTCTGTGTCATCAGAGTAAAGCCCTAAGTAATACCTTTTTGTGGCTTTTTCCAGATGAAGCGCTCGAGGGCTGGCAAAGGCTTGTAGACTGAACAGATCAGGTGGAATTAGAAATATTTTAATTACTATATGTGTATGTTGATTGAATGCAACCCCAAATCCAGGAGAAGAAACATACCTGAGCCAGGATAATTCTTCCCCTTGTTTCCCTGGTAGGTTTTTTGGAACAGGGTCTGCTGGTCAGGGACCCGAAGAAGCTACGGGATAACTACATCACCACCTTACAATTCAAGCTGGACGTCCTCTCCATCTTGCCAACAGACCTGGCCTACCTTGCAGTGGGATTACATCAGCCTGAACTACGCTTCAACCGGCTGCTGCACTTCTCCCGCATGTTTGAGTTTTTCGACCGGACCGAGACTAGAACCAGCTACCCAAATATTTTCAGGATCAGCAACCTGGTTCTCTACATCCTGATAATTATCCATTGGAACGCCTGTATTTACTATGCCATCTCCAAGGCCATTGGGTTTGGGACAGACACCTGGGTGTACCCCAATATCACCGACCCTGAGTATGGCTATCTCGCCAAAGAATATGTCTACTGCCTCTACTGGTCCACTCTGACCCTGACAACCATTGGTGAGACCCCGCCCCCAGAGCGCGATGAGGAGTACCTCTTTGTCATTGTCGACTTCCTCATTGGAGTCCTGATCTTCGCCACCATCGTGGGGAATGTGGGCTCCATGATCTCCAACATGAATGCCACCAGGGCAGAGTTCCAGGCCAAGATAGATGCCATCAAGCACTACATGCAATTCCGCAAGGTCAGCAAGCACATGGAGGCCAAAGTTATCAAGTGGTTTGACTACTTGTGGACCAACAAGAAGGCTGTGGATGAGCGTGAGGTCCTCAAGAACCTCCCTGACAAGCTGAGGGCAGAGATTGCCATCAATGTCCACCTGGAGACTTTGAAGAAAGTAAGAATCTTCCAGGACTGTGAGGCTGGTCTGCTGGTGGAGCTAGTGCTGAAGCTTCGACCACAGGTTTTCAGCCCAGGAGATTATATTTGCCGGAAGGGGGACATTGGCAAGGAGATGTACATCATCAAGGAAGGAAAGCTGGCTGTGGTGGCAGAGGATGGCGTGACTCAGTACGCTTTACTCACCACAGGAAGTTGCTTTGGTGAGATCAGCATCCTCAACATCAAAGGGAGCAAAATGGGCAACCGGCGCACGGCCAACATCCGAAGCCTTGGCTACTCCGATCTCTTCTGCCTGTCGAAGGATGACTTGATGGAAGCAGTGACTGAGTACCCTGATGCCAAGCGGGTCCTGGAGGAGCGTGGCCGGGAGATCCTGATCAAGGAAGGGCTTCTGGATGAGTCTGCGACTGCAGAGAGCTCGGAAGGGAAGGACACTGAGCAGAAGCTGGAGAGGCTGGAGTCCCACCTGAACACGCTGCACACCCGTTTTGCCCGGCTCCTAACTGAGTACAATGCTGCCCAGCAGAAGCTCAAACAGCGCATAACTGTTTTGGAATCCAGGGTAAAGCAGTACAACCAGGAGGAATTCTTCTCAGACAGCTCAGACAGCCCCCTGGAGGAAGAAGAAGTAGCTAAATTCAAAGGGCAGGAGTGAGGGCCACAGATGTTAGCTTTGGCTGTGTGCACGGTATTGAGATGGTATTTCCAGGAATGCATTGCTCCCACTGCCTTATATGAGACTTATCTTGAACCCATAGAAGTGCTGCTGCGGCCTTGGATGGCTGGGAACTGAGTAGAGAGCAGTCAGGTGACTCCAGTAGCTCTCACTCAGGTTTCTCTCTCTCCTTGCTGCGTTTATCCAAGACCTCACAGATCCGTAAAAGCACGAGACTGACCTCTGCTGCTGCTAACATTTCCTTTAAGCTCCTGCAGGGAGCCTGCTGGCCTCTTTCTGGCCTTAGAGATCAGGACTCCATTAACTCAGTGCCTTGCACGTGGGAGTCAGTGAGGACTTCTGGACCCTGGCATTGCCGAGGTGGGAGTGCATAAGCATTGATGTAGTCAGAGATCTTCACTTCTCCCTTTTTTTGGTGGGGCTGGTGAGGAGGATGCCCTTCATTATCTCATGGGAATGCTGGTCCTTCTAAATCGCAAGAGAGAAACTGAAGCATAAACCAGATGCTCATTAATGTATTTTGGTATCTGCTTTTCTAACACACACACTATGTTATGTAAATACTACTTTTCCAGTGTCTGAGTCCATATGTTCAAGAGACTAAAATCTGATGGGGGAGGGGGGAAATCCAGCCCAAGCCTTGTTTGTCTGCATATGGAATGTCTTCTGCTTCAGCGTAGCCCTGTAGATCAGACTCACTGTAGCCCTGAACAGGAGATGATGGTGGGGATAGGAGAAACCTATTCCCTACCTTACCAGGCTGTATTTTCCTGTATGAACATCTTACTTAATAGGCAGAAACTCTCTTGTGTGTATTTAGCTCTTGGCTGATGAGGTTGAGGAGCAATTTTCCTGGATGCATTTTACTAGGTCATGATTTCCTGAAGAATGGCCTTTTGCTAGGCATTCTGTTCTCAAACCACTGGGTACAGCTTGAATTTTACTTGGGCTGGAGAAGCCTCTGGTGACATTAGCAGTGTGCTTGGGTCTGACAGCACCTGTTCCTTTAGGTGCAAAAATAAGAAACTCTCTCTGCTCTCTAATCATGACTGGATGCACCAGGGATGCATGTTCTAAAGACATAAAGCTGTGGCAAGACCCAACTATCTGCCTTTTATTTACAGTGGATAACTCATAGGCTGTTAGCAGAGCCCATGTATTTTTCTACATGATGTTCCACTTTCCAAGCAGCAGTAGGTGTCAGGGCTTTGCAGATCCGTTTGGAGGAGGAATTGGTGACCTACGGTCAGGGGATGAAATGTTGGCCTCTTGAGGTCTATGGCAAAACACTTGTTAACTTCACTGGGGCTGGGATTTCACCCCTCGGGTATTCTTGGTGTAACTGTTAGTGACCAAGGAAACAGCTAGTAAATAAACAGCAGCCAGGCAACTCCCTCTTGCAGCAACCTCACCTCTGCTCTGTCCACAAGAAGCAGCTTTGCGTGGCCTCTGCCTCTCTTAGAAGCTTGCTGCTTAAAATGCCATTCCCTGTTCTGCCTCAGCTCCTGAGCTTCAGCTGGGAAATCCCCTAATCCAAGCTCCTCACCTGGGACCACATGGCCTTCAACGGTGAGCCTGGCCACCAACCCTGCCTAGGGGAAGCTGCTTTGTGATACAAAGGAACCTCTGAAAGGTTTCTCTGCCCACCAGCGAGTGCTTTAGCCTACACTCTCCCTGTAATGACCCGTGTCATAACATTTCTGCCCAGATCTGGACCTTAGCGTCCAAAATATGGGTGTTAGCATGAAAACCTCCAAGCTTAGTTACCAGCTTGGACCTGGTAATTGCTACCACCAGCCAGGAATTATACAGTGCCTAGCTCACTGTGGTCTCCCCAGAACTTTCCCTGGGGGACCCCCAGACTCAGATGCCTTGAGTCTTACAACAAAGGGAAATAACCCCCTCCCCTTTTTCCTTGTTACTTCTTCCCAGGCTCCCCTCCCTGGATGACCCTAGGAGATTCTCTGCTTCCAGTCCTGGAAACACAAGTACCGTGAGATCTAATCTCTCTTCCCCCTCACCCAGAGGGTATGCAAAGTCAGGCTTAGTAAATCTAACACAAAGAGATTTTCCCCCTGACTTCTTCCTCCCACCAATTCCCTGGTGAGCTGCAGACTCAATTCCCTGGAGTCCCCACTAAAGAAAAACTCCAACAGGTCTTAAAAAGAAAGCTTTATATAAAAAGAAAGAAAAAGGACATAAATGGTCTCTGTAATAAGGTGACAATATACAGGGTCAATTGCTTAAGAAAAAAAAGTGAATAAACAGCCTTATTCCATAAGAATACAATTTAACACATTCCAGCAACTACACACATGTAAATACAAAAGAAAAACAATATAAACCTATTGTCTTACTATCCTTGTACTTACAACTTGGAAACAGATTAGAAAGCCAGGAGATAGAAAGATGACTCTCAGAGACGAGAAAAGGAACACACCAAGAACAAAGGACTCACACCCAAAACTTCCCTCCACCCAGATTTGAAAGTCTTGTTTCCTGATTGGTCCTCTGGTCAGGTGTTGTTTGTTACCCCTTTCCACGTGAAAGAGACATTAACCCTTAGCTATCTGTTTATGACAACCTGTGTGGCTGTAATAGCAGTTTCATTCCTACCTCTTATATACCAATGACTCTTACCTGGCAGGATGGGCCATCAGCACCCTGCATGTTTACAAACTAAGCATTCTGGGAGCTGGAGCCCCCAAAGGATCCTGTAACATCACTGTGCTTGCAGAACTAAGGTACACTGGGTGTGTGGACTGCCATCCCACCGCTCTGAACTAGTTAATGCCCGAGCACTGTAGCCACAGTAAGCCTGTAATGTCCCTGCTTGCAGAAACTGGGCATCCTGGAGATTGTATGCAGGTTAGATAGTTAGTGTGTGTGTGTGCCTCTGCAGCTTGACAGTTTCCCCAGGCCACAGCAAAGGATACTCACCTGTACCCCTGTGTTACTGATCTCTGAGAAAACCCCCTGGGAAAACACGATCTGTTAACATGGCCCATTCGCTCTCTCTGCAACACAAATGATGTGCTTCTTTCACAGGACTTGCATAGTTTTGCTTCCTGTTGTATTTCAGTGAGCCAAATTCATCTGTCCATTGAAGCTAAGGGAATTTTATGCCAGGGTTGGATCTGGCCTATAACGCAATGAGGTTAATAGGATTTGAAAAATATATCAGGCCTCTGGAGATGACGGAGCCATCCTTCCTGCTACTGCAGCCCCAATGACCCTGACTTCAGCATCTTCACATAAGAAGATGCAGTTCATCTCACTTGTTTATTGTTTTTATTGTTGTCATGCTAGTCAGTGTCACTCTCCCTTCCCATAGTGGACATTTTGCAGGGGGGCTGCACAGACCCATTAGAATAGAAATAGTGAGCAGAGATGTTGTAGAGATGTGTACATGCCTCCTGGTGACCCCACTGCATATTTGCAGATCAGAAGCCTGATTTTTCAGGGCAAGAGGAGAGGTCTCCAACCCCAAATGGTTAATATCTTGTCAATTTCCATCAAATTAATGTAAACTCAGGACTAGTCCAGCCCCTCCCTGCAGTTGAATTTCTCTCTGAAAAGCTGCATTTGCTGGTAGGAAAGGTCACATTTCACCCTGGATCCACTCTGTGGACAATTTTCAAACACTTGTGAAAACTCTGGTTTTCATGTGGGAGGTGAAAATGGGTCACTTTTCACACCTCTGCACAACCATGCCCATTATGTCATTCCCTTGTGATGGTGCGAGAACTGTGTCTGTTTCCCTAGAATCCAGGCCCAGACTGAGCCAAAAGGTCTTATGAATCCTGTCCCAGGTGGTAGAGTGGGATCAGGTGTGCCTAGTTAACTTGGACAGGAGCTTTGTCTTCACCCTATAAAATCAGACTCCCTTATTCGTGGTCCCTGCACCTTCATACCCTGGGAACTTAGTATGTGTATTACTCTAGCATCTACAGGCTCCTAATGAAACTGAGGCCCCATTGTGCTAGCTGCTCTACAAACACAGAATGAGAGTCTCTGCATGACATCTAACCTAACCAAACAAGACAGCTGGTGTGAGGAGGAGAAAGGAATCCTCATGCCTGTTTTCTGGATGGAGAACTGAAGCACCGAGAGATAAAGCAGTTCACACAGGGTGTCTGGGGCAATCAGAAGCTGAATCCAAAACTTCGGAGCTCCAGCCCTGTGCTTTAACCACCAGGCCTGCCTTCCTCTGTCTTGGTGCTGGCTGCCTCAGCTTCTTTTTGGTCCTTTGTTGTACAGCAGCTTTGCTAGAGTCCTCCTGATGTGCTCAGATGTTATGGTGATGGATACACTGTAGGAGCCTAGATAGGGAGAATGCAGATTGGGCTCCTGTCATCCCCCTCAGGCTCACCCCAGCTGAGTTCTCACCCTTGGAAACTTCCCTAGAGGGCCTGGTATTTCCATCAACTCTGGTCCTGCCCGGCTACTGCTTTAGGCTTAAGGAAAGAATGGTGCAAATGAAGCCTTCACTTTCTTTTATTGCTGCTGCAGTTGGGCAAGGAGATGGAACAGAACTAGGTGGGAGCACACGATGGGTTGGACCTCTCCTTGTACCCCCACATCTTTGTGCTCCTGTCTTAAGGGCAAACCACAATGAGCCCATAAGCCCCCAAAATAAAATGCAATGTGGCCTCCCCAGCCATGTGCACCTCTGTGTCCTGTCACTGCAAACGCAGGCAAACGTTAAGTCCACACCCCTCCCCTAGAAACAGCAATTCCCTGGCCAGTTTGGATGCTGTCACCGTGTGGATGCAGAAAGAGCCACAAGAGGGTGCTGTGAACCACAGAACTGCACACAGAGCTGGCTCCGTGACAGGGCAATGCTAAAATGGGGACAGACTGGAATAACGACAGAGAAGGAGAATGTGGGTCATGGTTTCACCCCTGAGCTCTGGATCCCTCCAGCCCACTCAGATATCACCCTCAGGAAATGATCTGATTCCTTCTCCACAGACAAGGAAGCTGTCCCAGCCGAGGGGCTAGAGATACACTGAGCCAGTCCCATCTTCTCATTGGAGATCTGAGGATCTGAGCGGGAGCGGGTGGCAGAAATGAAGGGATGCAGCTTAAAAGAGGGTCTCAGGAGCATTTGCACAGACAGGCCAGCGCTAGGGCAGAGGTTTCCTGGAGATTGGGGCAGGGAAGAGAAAGATTTACAGTCCTGAGCTGGCAGAGATGCCGAGGGACCAATGATGGGGAGCAGAGAGATTCAGTTTCAAGGGGACTAATCCACAACTAACTGATATTTCAGCGCTGGGACAGTGGCTGCAGGGAGCAGCTACAGCTATAGTTAGTTCCAGGGATGCGAGCCCTGCAGCCCTGACAGGCCAACGCTGGCAGCTGATAGCAGCTAATGGTGTATTTTGGCTTTTAGAAAAAGCAATCTTTAATAATCCAACATATGAATCCACTTGGGAAGTTTGAAGCCTTTAGACAAACATCATCAGAGGATGATGTTAAGAATTCTGAACAGATCCCGCCAGGAAATCACAGGGTGATGAACTGCTCGATGAGAATATTAATGAAACAAACACTAGCTTTAGGGTTCTCCCATGAGCAGGATGGAGCTGGGCTTGCAGGGAAAGGAACAATGGCACCGATGCACCACCAGGCACCCTCTTTCCTAGCAAAACAGGGACATGGAATTGGGGGAAGGGGATTTAGCAGCTTGGTTTGAAACGTCCCATGTCCCCATTCAGTTTATTGTTGTTACTAATGGGGACTAGGAATAGATGAGCTGTGAGCTTTCAACACTGCTCTCTGCAGTGCCTCCTGCTGGGAAAGGATGGGAATATTGGTGAGAGTTCTCCATAGCCAAGGCTCCTAAACCACCCCTTACAGTGGCTCCTGCTGGGGAAGACTAGAACTAGAGCAGCTGTGAACTACCCCACCTACTTTATTGCATTCACCAAAGCACCTCCAGCCAGCAGTGATTAAGATTATTGTTAAGGTTTCAGCTCCCCCCTAGCCCCAGATACAGCCTGTCTGTGAAAGGCCACGTCTTAGGCTGTAATAGCCGTGTGTTGTTGACACTCTTTCTTCTGCACCTCTTCAGTGGGAGGTCATTTTTGATTAAATTCCTTTTCATTATTAGCATACAGAGCACAGAGTCATTTAACAAGGCCCATCCCCACCCCTCAGGCAAGAAGACATTACACAATGTAATCCCTCAGTTGGGCACATACTAGAACAGGGTTATTCTTCCTGAGAGAGTTAAGAAGAGGATGACAGCAAATATTTTGCCAGTTTGCCTTCAAGAAAAGAGATGGACAGGAAATGTGGATTTCCTTTGGGGTTATGTGTAAATGAACAGCATCATATTCTCTAGGGATGGGTGAGGCAGTGCAGGTAGAATAAGTCACTGCTAATGATACTTTGTGTAGCTCTGTTGCCTTCCCACACACCTTCTCAACATTAATTCATTTAGCCTCACAACCTACCCACCCAAGGAGTAGCCCTGTCCTGCTCCTATGGACAGCCAGGGGAGTCTTGCTGTTGATGTCAATGGAGGCTAGATCTGGGCTGGCATGACCATTATTTCTATTGTACAGGTGGGAAACTGAGCCACAGAGAGGTTGTGACTTGCCTAAAGTCCCCCAGATAGCCACTGTGATGGGGTGGCAGAGCAGGTTAAATTAGGTTAATTACCCAAAGGCTGATTGAAGATAAAGCCCAGCTGAGAAGGAATAGGCAGGGCTGGTACAGAGTCAGGTAGCTGGGAGCAGAAAGGGGCCGCAGGGGAAGTAGTCTGCAGTCACCAAGTGGGAGGGGGGAAGTTTGGACTGGTAAACACAGTTGGGGGAGAGAGCCAGAAACCATAGGAAGGAATCCAGGGAAAGAGGAATAGGGTCTGGGAACAAGCAGACCATAGTTGCTAGACACAGAGTCCCTGGGCTGGAATCTGGAGTAGAGGGCAGGCCTCCGTTCCCCTACCACTCACTGGGGAAGTGGCACAGACTAGGCAATGGAGCAGGAGACTGAGACAGTTGTCTGATAGGGCTTTGCTAACATGGAAGGAAAGGACTATAGTCACCGGGCTGAAGGGCTGAGCCATGAAGAAAGATCACCCTGGGCCACAAAGAGAGAGAGGAAGGTGGTGTGTGTGAGTGGCAGAAGAGGGCATTGGACCCCCACAGCAGCCAAGAGAAGGTGCTCTAGTGGTGAGTGGAGCCCAGTGACAGAGCTGGGAATGGAACCTGGTTCCCGTGCTTTATCTCCAAGCCTGATGGGGTGAGGAGGTGGTTTTGATTTTCTGACTCCCAAGCGAGATGTGGCTTAGAACTGGTTTCCAGTTAACCTAGTTCTCCCCTAGGTTTGTGGACAGGAAAGTTGGTGGTCTCAGAGGTAGGTTGCATATAAAAGATTCTCGGTTTGTTCCAGCTCCAGAATGGGCAAGGTGGAAGGTCTCAATCTGGCAAACCCAAGCTCCAAACTGAGCTGATTTGGATGTAGGTTCTAATAAATTTGAATCACTGGTGTATGGGATTGGGGGAGGTTCTGGTTTTGGTCCATCTCTAGCATGAAACCAGACCTTTTCACTGAATGTGGCTTGCCCACCCCCCGCCTCCCCGTTACATATTGTTGTCATTCTCTGCACTGTCTGGGGTCAGCGGATGACATTGGGCAAGCTTGTGGTGTTGCTGGCTTGCTGGGAAGTAGGGAGTGCTGGCTATCTCTGCTCTGGCTTGAGTGCCAGTTTGCTCTTGCTAATGCAACAGATTCAGGCAGTTCAGAAGAGCTTCTGATCTCTGCAGTGTACATCCTCACTGCATGTCATAGCTAACATCCTCTTCTCCTCACCTACTCAGATGGTTTAGGAGGAGAGATGGACCTGAGTCAATGGGCAGGTTCCAATCTCGATCTATCTTCCTAGCTGGCCCTTACTTGCACAAAGTGACCAACTAGATTTGAATCCCTTGAGCTGTAGGAAAGTTGAGATCAAGATCCAAACTTTGCAGCATGAGCTTATCTAAGCGCTGAGGGCTGCATCTGTAGAAGTATCCGTCCCCCATCCATCCCTTTCCCTTGCACCTGGCTGCATTATGTCCTCTGATAGTGAAGTTTTTACCCCAATCAGTTACCTTGTGGCTTTGCAGGATCTCCCTTGGTGGCTTGTGAGGGCATCAGGTTGCTAGGCAATTGCATCCAGGGGAGGCTTTGGAGGCTTGGCCAAAGAGCAGCTGGACTTTATTAGCTGTAAACCTGAACTGTTGTTTTCTTCTCCTCCTCCTAAGGGAACAGAGTTGGGTTTTCTAAAATATAAATAAAGGCTCTGACCTTATGCTGCTGTCAGTGCTGGTGCTGGATGGGGCAATGCTTCCGAAGAGGGGCCCCTGCACATGTGCTGAGGTACAGTGTGGGGACAGAGTGAGGGACCCCTTCTGCACTCCCTCATAGGTTATGAAGGAACCTAGATGGAGCCAGGAAAGGCCTAGTCCTGCTCCCATTGGAGGCAATGGCAAAATGCCTATTGGTGTCAGTCTGAGCAGGCCTGGGCCCTAAGATAGCCCTGGCAGCTGCTCACTGTTTCCCCCTTGAACCTGCAGCATGTATAGGAGTTCAACCCTGGCACAGAATGCCCAGCTCCCTGCCCCTTCCCTCCCAGCCATGATCTTGAAGCTGAAGCCAAGTGCTGCCCTCTTAATTCCCACCAGCAGTTCATTTCCTAGCCCCCCACAGGAAGCCCTGGAGAAGAGCATTGCTGTGTTTGCCAGGTGTGGTCAGCCGGTCTTAGGGCAGCTCAGCATGTGAAGCAATAGGCCACAGCTTCACTGGAGCATGTACTGATTGGGGGAGGGGTGGCCAAGGTCAGGGCCAAGTGCAGGACAGCATTCGTACATGTGCACATCCATGCCTCTGCGTACATCAGTGTGACCATGTGTATGGCACAGTGTCTTTGTGCCAGTGTTCCAGTGTCAGAGTGCGTATGCCATTATTGTAGTGTGTGTACACTAGTGTCAGCAGGCTTATGCAAATAAGCCTGTCTGTCACGGTTGTCTCCTATTCCTCTGTGTGTGTATGCATGCATGCAAGTCTGAGTGTGTTGCTGTGCTTGTCTTCACATGTGTCCTTTGCAGCAGTCATGTATAACATGAAGATAACATTGGATAATTCTGTATTTTGTGGTCCAAACCAGTGGCTGAGGGTTCTCATGACATGCTTCTAAGTGGGAATTAGAGCATCCATGAGAAGCAAGTCTGTAGAGTTCAGTCATGGGAAATGCCATTCAGACCCACAGTCTGGAGCGGGTGAGATGAGATGTTACGTCGATAGGATAAAATTCTCTGCGATATAAATCAGCAACTTACCAAGAAGAAATTTCCTGCACAGGGCTGACACGTTATTGCAATGTTTTCATGCTTGCTGGTAGAAATAGCAAGAAAGATGCATTGCCGCTAGCCTGGATTTGCAAGTCCCCTCAAAGCTTTCCTGAAGCAAACACTTGCTGTACAGGAATGGGCAGTTTCCTACAGCACCAGTAGTCACCCTTCTTCTGTGAGGTTGTCTTTGCCCAGGAGAAGCTGGCATCCTGTTGATTGACTCAGATGCAGGCAGGAGGAGGGGCACAGAAGAATAGATTCTGGGCTGTGCTGCCAGAGAGACAGCCTGGAGAAGGGGTGGCAAAGATAGCTCTAAACAGTGTTTAGATCTCAGAGTGCTGTACAACAGAGGGCAGTATTGTTATCTCCACTTCATATGTGGGGAAACTGAGTCCCGGAGAGGGGCAGTTACTTGCTCAACGCCACCCAGCAGGTAGCCAGAAATTGAAGCTGGGTATCTTGAATCCCAGTCCAGTGCCCTACTCACTGGGCAATACTGCCTCTCTTGCTGCTGGCATGCCAGGGCAGAGTCCCTCCCGGAACATTGCAGATCTAGGCCTGACCCTCAGAGGTGCTGAGCACCTGTGACTTCAGAGAGCTGCAGGCATTCAGGCCCTCTGTCACATCATAATGTCTTGCCATGGCCGGACCCAAGAGCAATAAGATGTGATGGTGCAGCCTCACCAGGTCCCATGGTGACCTCTCCAAGTTGTACGGCAATGACCTGCTCTGAGGGCACTAAGCAATCTTTACTCCCAGGGCATGGGAGACTCCACCTGATCCATGGGACAATAACATTTGAAAGTAGCCCTATTTAATTACACCAGGAAGGAGCAAATCAGGCTCACAGGACAGTTCTTCTGGAGTACCAGCTAGGGATTGATCTCTCTCTCTCTCTTTCTCTCGGCGTCTCTTCTTTTACATTCAAAATGTCAGGGGCACTTTCTAGTTATTTAAATAAACACAAGTCACAGGTTGGTTCCTTGCCCAGATCAAAGAGTGAGTTGTCATGACAACGGTGATGGGCAACAAGAGCATGGCACATGAAATGAGCCAGAGCAGCCCTCTGTTAGAACTTGGGGGGAGACATCTCACTTCCTGAGACAGGTAGGGAAGAGAGAGAATTGTTTGATTACAGAGGCTGGAAGTATGGCCTGCGATTGTCCTCAACCCTCCAAATATCCTTGTGGATGGAGAATCATAGACACATTGGGCTGGAAGCACACCTAGACAGCTGTTCACTTAACTCATTCTTACAGGGAGATGGCACTTATCTGCAGCAGCAGCTGAGTTCCAGGCTGCAATTCCGAATCCCGAGTGCGAATTCTCCTTTACTCCCGGCAGAGGAGGGGAGAAGGGTCTGTCTCTGCAGAGCCCCCTGTAACTCATAAGGGATTGGCACTGGTGGCGACCTGCCGCTTCATAGCTGAAGGAAAGGGGTATGGATGGGGGTATGGCTAACCTCTTCTGAACACTGGCTTTGAAAAGGCATGCAATCTAGTTAATCCCAACCCACCAGGATTTGCTCATCTGCTTGGGCCTGCTCCGTGCTTGAGGGGGAGCTGAGCTGTCTTAGTTCAGGGCATGCCAAGGAGCAGAAGTTGGTCAATCACAGCAAGTCTGGATGTGGTGGGAGCTAAGAAGAAATGGAAAATCCCTGTGGGCTAGACTGAACCTCGGACTGTATGAGCTGCTGCCAAAGTAGTTGAGCAGCATGGTGGATGAAATTCTGCCTGGAGTGGGTAGGTGGGTGGGATCAGGGTGCCTGTAACTTTGCCTTGGTTAGGAGATCCTCATTGTGCTGCATTTCCTGGGAGGACTCAGAATTCAAGGCCTAGAACTTGGCCAGGTTCAAGCATGATAGTGCATGATAGTGCCCATGGATGCCATTTCATCAGAAGGTTTGGCATTGTAGGAGCAGAGTTGTGGGGCAAGGATATTCCCAGTTCCATCCTGAGATATGTTTTTATTTTACAGGCCTCTCTCCCTCTCATATTCCCCTCTGGGGCCCCACTCTATGTCCCTTCCCCTCCTCCTCCTCCTCCCTGTCCCAATAGCCGTCCCTATCTCATGCCTTTCTCTAATGTTGTATTTCAGTCTAAATCAGATGCCAGATTGTCTCTTGGAGCTGGAGTCAGATAATGTCTGCAAAGAGAACTGAATTTGCCTGGCTGCTTCGCTCCAAGGATTATCTGAATCTTTAGTAGGACCCTTGATCACAGTAATATTGTGATCTTGGTGACTGAGGGGTGGGAGATTGCAAGAGGGGGATGGGGTGGCACTCAGAGACAGACATGCCTGAGTAACAACATGGGTAATCCAGGGATCTGCAATGGCTGGTTGCATGGGCAGAAGTGAGAGGGACCGATGCTGTCACCAGCTTTTCCGTTATCATTCTCGAAGACTGGTTGAGCTCCCTGAAGTCACAAGAGCACTTTGCTCAGAAAGATCAACTGATGCTTAGGAAGGTTGCGTGGCTGTGCTTGGGAGTGGTTATGGGGAGCAGCAATCTGGGCTGTATAAAATCAGCCTGAAACTCATGGGAATGTTGAAACGAAGTTCAGCTCATGTAAAAGATAAAGCACAGCAAAGCCTTTGCACTCCAAGCAGATAGCACTCCTGAGTGTGCCTCTGCCTACAAGATTACCAGGGCAGGGCTGGAGGCCCGAGTTTGGAGATGGCTCATAGAGGGGTCTAGACAGTGGGTTGATTGTCCAAACCCAATCTTCAGCCTGGACCATCTGTCATCGCTCCATGGTTAGTCTGTGCCGCCTGTAAGTCCCTGCTTAGGGTGATCAGACAGCAAGTGTGAAAAATCGGGACAGAGAGTGGGGGGTAATAGGAGCCTATATAAGACAAAGACCCAAATGTCGGAACTGTCCCTATAAAATCGAGACATCTAGTCTCTGCTTGATCCTACTGCTCTGGATGAGCCTGCTCACAGCTCACTTACACCAACGTGATGAATTTTGCCAGCTGCTGCACAGTGCGCATGATCAAAGGAAGATTACAGCAGACTTCAGTGGAGCTGGGAGCAAAAGGAACTGACCCGAGTTTCTAGTTTCAGTTGTTGGCTCCTTTCACAGCTCATGGGATAGCAGTTTGTAGGTTGTACAAGGCGAGAGGTGCAGGGTAACACGGTACAAGGGCGCCGCAGCTCCCTGCCTCATGGGCAGGTGTTTGGGTCTATTCATAGCGCTGTTAGTGGTGCAGAGCTGTCAAGCTGCTCGTCACTTTGTTTATCTCTTAATTAAGACAGAATGTTTTTGTTCCCATCCAGAAATGAGGAGTCAGGAGCTTCTCCCCATCCAAGCAGAGCACAGGTGCTGTGACCAGACATAGGCAGTTTCATTTCACCCTCTGTAGAAAATAGCCTGTACAGCTGTTGAGCTCTTGCTGAATAATTGACTGGTGCATGCCCGTCTGTGTAGGAGTCAGATGATGACTTACCTTTGTGAGTTGCTCAGTTCTTCACAGATTCAAAGGCCAGAAGGGGCCATTGTGATCCTCCAGTCTAGTCTGACCTCCTGCACAGGCCAGGGAATTTTGCCCGGCGAATCCTGTATCGAGCCTAGCAACTTGTGGTTGAAATGGGGCATCTCACTTATAAAGACAGGCAGTTTTGATTTCTTATTTATTTCTCTTATTTCAGGACTTTTGACATCCCAGGTGACTGTTCAACATATAAAAATAGGCAAGGTTCCGTGGTATGCCAGGATATTTACAGAGTAAATGTCATAGAATTGCAGAGTTTTTATTTTTTTTTCAGTAAGGCAAGTGCCATATAGTGGTTCATTTATTTATCATGTGACTGCCCTATACTGGCTGGATATTTACAATATGAATAATCCCCTCTTCTTCCCCTGCCCACACACACTGGCAAGGAATCACAGAGGACCAGGGCACTTCTGAGTCTGGCACTGTCACTCAAATCACAGCCATGGTATTTACAAGGAAGTCTGCTCTGTCCTTACTCAAGAAGCATGGAGATTGGGTAGCTTTGAAAAGCAAAGTTTGCTGAGGATCTAACTCCTGGCCAGCTGCACAGCTTTGGATTGCTGTGGATCAATATTTTTAATTAGCTGTTGTTTCTCATTTCTTCTCTGCTGGGTTGAATAAGCAACTTTAAACCAAACATTTTATTAAATGTTACTGTGGGTCAGTTAAATGTAAACATTGTTTCACAACCTGGCTGAGGGCCACCTTTCTGCTGCTCAGTACAGTGCAAAGCTGCTGTCGGTCATGCCATGGATATTGAACTGCATTTACTGTACCTCCACCAAGAGCAGTGTTAAAATACAGAGATGCTTGGGGTGCTGTCCTTTCTAATTGGGACATGCATCATCTTCCAAACATTCAGCATGGCCTTAGGGTGAGGAGCACTCCATCATCTAGTCATACTCCACCTCCGGATTCCCCAGCATGCTGTAATGGATGACTCCGCTAATGGCGATGGTATTCTAGACTGGACATCTTTTCCCAACATACAAAAGGTAGCTGGAGGCTTGGGCTTATGCTTTGTGAAGATGAATTTAACCTCCTTTGAGTTTCCATCTCGGTGCTGATGGCGATGAGGGAGGTGGATAGAGGATGGATGGAACAGGACGAGGTGTGGAGCAGCTCCTAACAACTGGAGGGGACTGTTTTTGTGTGATGTGAGAGGAACGAGGTTCTGGTGGAACAAGGGTGAGAGGATGTGAGGACTGGAAAGGCAGCCAGGAGGCAGGGGCATGTTTGCTGGGGTGGGGAAGGAAGTGTTGGGTGGAGGAGTAAGAATTTGGGATGGTGGTAGAGTGGGGCTAGCATGGGAAGAGGGGAAAGTGCTGGCAGGAGGGATAGGCCATGTGGAGTGGAGAGAGCTGCGCAGAGGAACTAAGATATGGGGTTGCAGTGGAGATGTGCTTGTGATGTTATTGATATAAACTGGGACCATATAGAACATGGTTTGCAACCAAGGTTCTGTAGTGGCACCAAATCCTATGTGAAGGGGGTCATATAAGGTGTCTAAGACCAGGTTATGGGTTGCTGGTTATGATTATGCTGTCTGTATGTCTGTATCGTTATGTAGTTGAAGTTATAAGTATTGGCTATGTACTGTCTGTATTTCAAATTGGTGCTGTAGTTCTGGGTGACACCCCAGACAAGTTGGTGTTAGCTCTGCTTAGCCTGCTTGATGGCCCATTAAGGACCATCAGCTACACAATTGACCCATTGAGAGGAGGCAGATAGGCCTTGTAACTCAGCAGGGTGTGCAGGGACTTGCCCATGTGACTCCAGACTCCATTTTGCTGTAATTTTCCACAGTAAGAACAAAGAGGTTCTTACACTTGGAAAAGCCTATATAAGGCTGATGCCTCATCTCCATCTTGTCTTCAGTCCTGCTTCCTACCTCTGGAGGGACTTTGCTACAAGCTGAAGCTCTACACAAGGGACTGATGACCCATCCCAGCAGGGGATGTACACCAGAGACTTGATTTAAACCTGCAGTTTACTCCATCACTGCTACAAACCTGAACTAAGAACTTTGCCATTACTGTATGTAATTGATTCCATTTAACCAATTCTAGCTCTCATTTCTACCTTTTTCCCTTTACGAATAAACCTTTAGATTTTAGATTCTAAAGGATTGGCAACAGCGTGATTTGTGGGTAAGATCTGATGTGTATATTGACCTGGGTCTGGGGCTTGGTCCTTTGGGATCGAGAGAACGTTTTTCTTTTACTGGGGTGTTGGTTTTCATAACCATTCATCCCCAGGCGGGGTGGCACTGGTGGTGATACTGGGAGACTGGAGTGTCTAAGGAAATTGCTTGTGTGACTTGTGGTTAGCCAGTGGGGTGAAACCGAAGTCCTTTTTGTCTGGCTGGTTTGATTTGCCTTAGAGGTGAAAAAACCCCAGCCTTGGGCTGTGACTGCCCTTTTTGAGCAATTGGTCCTGAACTGGCACTTCTCAGTTGGGTCCAGCCAGAACCGCATCGTCACAGTACTATTGGAAAGAGAGAGATCAGGCTAGAGGAGGATCACTGGTGGTGGAGAGAGCTGGGGAGCACAAGAGAAGGCATCCCCAGCAGGCACGTGCCCCCCTCCAGTGGTACATTTGGATGAGGTGGCTAATCTCATCCAAATTTTCATTGGACTGTTTGTTGGAACATGAAAAGCACCATGCCATTTATGCTGAATGCCAGGTGCTGTTTGAGGGGAGGGACAGGCCAGAAGATAAGTAGTGCTACATGTGAGAAATCAGAAGCATTGTCAGACCTGTATGGAGACCCTGGAACTGCAGGGGGGTAGCATGTCAGAATTAAGCCATGACCTGTCTAAATCCAGTCGAGGGCTCCATGCTGCACATGAGTTCTGTTCTTGTGTGTGGATCCCAGGGCCAGAATAGATGGGGAGGCTTTAGGTCAGGATTTAAGAACATTGGGCAAACTGTGAGTGGGTCCACTAGAACTGCTTCCTTCTAGTCTCACTCTCAGCCTGTCAGAGAGGAAAGGGAGACTGAAACAGAGAAGCTGTGAACTGGTGAACCAGTTTGCCCCTTTTGTTTGAGAGATGCCCTGATCCTGCAGCAGGAGAAAGGAAAAGGAGAGATGTCCAGGAGGTATAACTCCTATCCGTGCATCAGAGGCTGTGGATTGAAGATCCCCTGCCTCAGCGTCTGCACTACACACCAGCACATGTTCCAGCAGCTCGCTGTCGGTTACGGGAGTGAAGGATGGCTTTATACCTCTTGGAGTTGATACAAACAATATATAATACCACTGACTGCCTGGGGTTAGCAAAACCTTCCCCCAGCGGCAGGTTATTGCAGAATAATCCTTTAGGAGGTTTGAAACCTTCATCTTAAACTGAGTACAGTTGGAGACAGGAAACTTGGCTAGACAGAGCACAGGTGTGATCTGCTACGGCAGCTCCTAGCTTGCCAGGAGGACTTTGCCATGATATCAGTGACAGACCAGGATTAAAACAGTGTCAGCTCTGTTGTTTGACTCCACTCATCAGCTTTCTCTTGGCTCCAGAGCAGTTCCAGCCCAGCATGGTTACTGACCAACCAGTGGGGCTTCAGGACTTGGGGAAGAGGCTAGAAAGCAGATGTGAGGCTGTGCAGAATGGATGGGGTAGTTCTGCACCCTCCAAATCATGTGTTATGGAGGAATATGAGCTATTGATTCTATTCTTGGGCAGCCCTGAATCTGCTGCAAATATCTGCCTTATCCCCACTAGTGCAAAAAGTAGGTACCCACAGGGTGGGATTGGCAGGTCTACAGCTGTTCAAACACCCATATGACCCACCACCGGGCACCGTTAGGATGGACTGAACCCAACACTCCTCAGTGAAAAGCTTGGTGCTCTACTTCATGAGCCAACAGAGCATGTCCTCTAGCCGGTAGCTGTAGCAGACTTTAACTTCTTATGTGGACCAGCCACTAGAGGAGAACATAGACCCACACTGTGATAGTGTGGGTAATGTCTCAAATTCCAGGGTCATCAGGCCAGGGCAGGCAGTTTCTGAGAAGACAGAGGCAACCTCACTGAATGAAGGAGCATGTGGGGTGCCATTCTTGGTCTGAGTGTGAACTTATCCAGGTGAATACCTTGGTCTCCTGCTCTCACTGGAGAGCTTGCCCACAATGGCTACTGAATCTGGCTACAGCTTTTAGCGCACGGTATAGTAGCAAACTACCAATCACAATTCAATGTGCTGAATAACTAGCAGAGCAGTATGGGGCCACACCAATGACCACAGTCATCAGCAACATGACCCTGTGTCTCCCCTTTCCCTGCAGTGCCCAAGATCCCCATGGGTCAGACAAAGGGCCTGGACAGAATAATAGAATGTAAGTGGTGAAAAACTTTCTTTGAATCCATCTGTCCAACAGTAGAAAGACTTCTTACAGGAATATGCACTTCTAATAAAGGGAGGCAAAGAAAACCTACTTCTCTTCTGTCATCACAGAAATGTGGCCTGCAGTAGGGTTCTGCACAGTGAACTGGCTAATCAATCAGTGCTGTGTGGTTCAAACACAAGACCCTGTCAGGGTCTCTTTTCCACTTTGAACTTTAGCATCCAGAAAGTGGGGACCTGCCTGTTCCCTTCTAAGCTAGGAATTAAGCTTAGAAGGGAACAGGCAGGTCCCCACTTTCTGGACACTAATGTTCAAAGTGGAAAAGAGACCCTGCAGAGATAATTTTTACTTTTTTCTTTCTTAATCTCTGTAAAATCAAGATGGAAAAATATTTACAGGGTCTTCAGCTATATAGACTAGAGGGACTCCCTCCCCCTAGCATAAAATACAAGTTACAGCAAACAGAGGTAAAATCCTTCCAGCAAAATACACATTTTCAAATAAAGAAAACAAACAAATCTAATTCACTTTCTATTACTTACTATCTGGAACCTGAGAGTCTGTTTCAGTAAGACTGGAGAAATCTGGTTACATGACTGGCTTCTCTTAATCCCAAGAGAGAACAAACAAAACCGCACAAAACAAAGACTTCCCTCCACCCAGATTTGAAAGTATCTTGTCTCCTGATTGGTCCTTTGGTCAGGTGTTAGCCAGGTTCACTGAGCTTGTTAACCCTTTACAGGTAAAAGAGACATTAACCCTTAACTATCTGTTTATGACAGACCCAATCACCAGCTGCTGTGAAGAGCTCTCTCCCACTTAGCAGATAAGATCAGCGGAATGTGTGGTGAGCTCTCTGAGACAGAACATTCAACACTGGGCCAGAGAGCACTAGATGTTCCACTACCCTGATGGAGTTCTGTCCTATCTTAGACAATAAGGCCTCTAGAAGCCGAGAGAGAAACTTGTTACCCCCTGCAAGATAGATATGTGCCCCTCCTGACTGGTGAAAGTCCAAGCAGAACAACTGCGCCCACTACTAATGGAGTTTAATGTCTCCTTCAAAGAAGTGACACTTCAAACTCCATTGAAAAGTCCAAATGGTCAATGGCATCCTCAAAAAGCCAGCTTTGCTGAAGACCTCCCCTACTACTGACTGGTTTCCAACCCCCTGTTACGAAGTCAAATCATGAAGGAAGTACTGAGAACCACAGTCTGCCATCAAGAGTTCTGCCAGTATCCTTGATGCTTTGCAACTGGGCTTCGGACCATGGCCCAGCAGGGAGACAGCTGGAGTCTTATTAATGATGACTTCCTCATCGTGCTGGCTAAAGGCCATATGTCAAATGCTCAGAGTATTCAACTTCTGTTTAGCCTTCGATGGCATCAACTACAAGGTGCTGGTAAATCAACATAGCTGAAATAGAAGGAACAGAACTACAATGATAGCAGACACTTCTCTCCAACAGGACCCAGGAAGTGGGCAGCTGCTCCTTAGGACTGGCATTTAATGGGAGATGCTGCAGGAAGTGAATGAGGTGCAATGGTGGGGCTGCAGGGGATCCCAGGACTGGAATAGCGGCGGGGCTGCAGGTCAGGACTGAGGGGCAGTGCCAGACCTGTGGGGGAGGCCCAGGGCTCACAGAACATGGACAATACACAAGAAAGTTGAGGTGCGTTGATGGAGCTGCATAGAAAAAGCCTACACAATGGCTGCCTTCCCTATGCCAGTGCTAGTAGATCTATGCAGTTGGTTTAGCTATTTGTGTAGTGTGAACGCTAGTCCCTGCAGCCATCAGGTCTTCCCTGTTCATCTCCCACCTCCACAGTCTGGAACCATTTCCCTCCACTCTCTGTGCCCCAGCCAATATTTTATCCAACAGACTATCTCACTGGGGCTCATCACACATCTCACTAGGGGGCCATCTCTATGCCAAGCACTAATGTGGAGAGCCAGCTCCAAGGAAATGCATTGCAGTCACTGTCTGATTTTTTTCAAGCCCCCCAAAGCTGAGGGAAATCAGATTCCAGGCTGTGTATACGAGTGCGCCCTCCAGCCTGCATTGTTGTGAATGTGCCTTTTCTTTTAGGCCTCTGCCCCCAGCCCAGCATTTTTGTCCTTCACTCCAAATGCTGTTTGCAGATTTAAGTCCAGCCTGGGCTGGCGCTTCCATTTAAGCGGTCGCCTAGGGCGCCAGGATTTGGGGGGGCAGCATTTTGCCGCCCTTGGCGGCAATTCGGCGGTGGGGGGGTCCTTCCGCGCTCTGGGTCTTCGGCGGCAATTCTGCGGTGGGTCCTTCACTCACTCTGGGACCCACCGCTGAAGTGCCCCGAAGACTGGGAGTGTGGAAAGACCCCAGCCCCGCCGCTGAATTGCTGCCAACCGAGAGCATGGAAGGACCCCCGCCTAGGGCTCCAAAAACCCTGGTGCCGCTCCTGAGTCCAGCCATTAGCATTGCTGGAACACAGGTGGGAGCAAGGGGGGTTTCAATGAACTTTTAGTCTATGTTTTAAATGGGAATAGCTGTAATGAAGAGTCTCTTCAGAGGTTCACTGTGCCTTCAGCTGGGAGCTTCATTGCCTGGGCCCCCATTCCATAGCATCAGCCCTGAGCTCCTGTGGGAAGCCTTAAAACGGCAGCCCCTGCCGAGGGAGCCAGCAGCTCTGTGCACGGAACGGGCAGGCTCACAGGATCCTGCAGGCTGCCTAGAGCATTCAGCTCCCAATAGGAATGTTCCTATTTAACTCTTTGCTGTATGAAGAGCTCATTGCTGCTGTTCCCCTCCCATGGAGGCCTGACTGATTAGGACTCAGGCAGAGAGGACCTGGCCTCTCTGGCCCCAGAGCCCTGGTAACCTATAGAGCTAGGAGGAAATCCCACCCTTCAGCAGTGTGGATGTAGGATTGATTGGCTTGGGGCTGATCAGCTAGCTGGCTGGAAGAAGGCCACCAGGCCTGGGTGCAGGGAAGCGTGTGGTTCGCTGCTGGCACAAGGAGTGGGGACTCTACACTTTTAGATTAGCAGCGTATTCTGCTTGGGCCTGATCCAAAGCCCGCTGAAGTTGACAGGAATCTTTTCATTGACCTCAGTAGGCTTTTGCTCAGGCTCTAAATGCAGATACAGGTTAAGGGGTTGGGGGAGAAGGAGGAGGTGAAAATGTGGAATAACCATATAAAAACCTGCACCCAAATTAGAAATGTTTCCATTTAAAAAAAAGGGGGAGCTCTTTGTTACCAAAACTGAGCACTCTCAGTGTGTCTTTTCACTGTCTATCTTCAGTTCTCATTCTGCTCACGCTGACAGCGGCTGCTTGTGAGTCTATAGCTAAAAGAGCATGTTAGCAGAACACAAATTCAGTTTAGGAGTCAATGTGGAGTATCTAAGCCATAGATCTTTCCAGAGGAGCCTCCTTCCGATTGGGTCAGTACTGCACCAGTGCTCCAGCATGGTGTGTAGGGGCTGCAGCATTGCTGAAGGTTTCGGCTTTTGAAAAAGATGGCAATCCAACCACTTGTGTTTCTCAAAGACCCCAGGCCCAGCTTGCCTGAAGCTTCAGTGTCCTGGCCAAATTCTGCCTTTGGTAACATTCTGCCCACCTAAACATCTTCCTGCAGTTTCCATGGGGTACAGTATCCTTCACTTTCTGTCCTAAACTGTTGCCTAGCACTGCTATGCCCTGTTAAACAATGAAGGCTTTTTACCCCACAGTTCAGTCATCAGTTTCAGTGATAGGTGATGCAATTTCTCTTGCCTGCCTTCAAGTGTTTTTGCAAAAATTAATTGCTTAATATATGAAAAGCCCTTTGAGAACCTTGGATGAAAAGGGCTATTAGAAAAGTGCAAATGATTATTTTTTTTCACCGTGTCTTCTGATAGAAGTTTACTCCACTGAGAGGGAGTCCACCATCGTGCTCTGATGTGCAGCAGACTTTTGGCCTAGGATACATTAATCCCAGTCCAAAATGTGGTGGGGAACTATGGCATAAGAGCACACAGGCCTACACAGGATCAATTTTATTACAGGAGGCAGGGAACTAAGATGCAAAGTGTGGCTGGGTGTTCTACTCCCGCACCATAACTACCACTGCCAAAAATGCCTCTGACTAGGGCTGGTCAGAAATTTTCCATCTGAATTTTATTTTGGAAGAAAATGAGGATTCTTGACTAAATGTTTTTTCACACAAAGTGCCTGCTTTCCATGGAAAACTTTGAATGTACAGTGGAAAAACATGAACTTTTTGGGTGTTGGCCAAATCCTGAAAAAAATTGATTTGGAAATGCCACCCTGGTGCCTGTACTGTGGTAGTTTAGGTGCCTTATGCCACTGTTCTCCTTCACAGGCTGGGCTCCTCAGATGGATAACATATCCCATGCTGCACTGAAGTGGCTGACCAAGCAGAGACCATAGTGCATCATGGGAAATAAAGTCTGACCAGGAAGCCTGGCCCATACAGGAGAATGGAGGCATGAGGCACCAGAACTACAGTTCATTCTGAAATGCAGATCGGTGGGTAGGATTGCTCAGTGCTACTTTCACATAACTGTGCACTACTGCACCTATACTCATGTCCTGACGTAGCATGATTTGTTGTTCCATGCTGGGCACGGGAGTGATACACCCATACTTTTAATGAGTATGTAGCTTTCTCTCACCAAGTCTTGATGAGCTGGCCCTTACTGGCAGCTTTTGCCCCTTCCAAGTGCGAGCTCCCTCAGCACGTCCCCAGGATGTTTCCCATCTTAATGCAGCTTTTTCTTCTCTCACCCTGAGGGGTGGGAAAGGAGATGGAGAAAGTCACTGGTGAGGGATCATCTGAGAAACGTCCATCATTATTATTTATATCAACGGAGCCCCATTGTGCTAGGTGCTGTAGAGATACATTGTATGAGACTGTCTTTGCCCTCCTTGTCTAAGCAAACATGACTGAAAAAGAATGGGAAGAGCCACAGTGGCACAAAGCTGGGGAAGCAACTTGCCCAATGTCACTCCACAGATCAGTGTCAGAGCTGGGGACAGAACACACCTGGTTTCCAGCCCAGGGTCTTGTCCACTAGACTGTGCTGCATATGGATCCCTTAAAGTTTCCAAGTTGCTCTTCTTGGTTTCCGATGCTATGGGTTATGTTTGCCCCCTTCAGCAGAGCAAAGGTGCTGCTCTCCCCATCCTCTACTTTCTTCTGCTTTGCAGCGAGATTCGCTCAACCTTCTCCCACAGAGAATTCTCTTCCCCATTAGCCCAGCTCCTCCTGTGACATCTGTGATCCATATTCATTTCAAGACACTCTCTTGTGCTCTCCTCTACACTCTGGCTCATCCATACCTTCACACGCCACAGCAAAGCTGCCAGAAAGCTCAATGTGACTCAGAGTTTCTTTGCTGCTTTGGCCCAAAAGCTGCTTGCAGCCGGCAGGAGGTCAGTTCTGTCATGAACCAGGCACCAGCCCCTTGCACTGGATTAAATAGGAGCTAGCCCTTATTGTTTCACCTGGAGCAGAGGATTGATGGAAAGTGAAGTTTAAAAAAGGTCCAAAAAAGAGAGTGAGGAAAGAGGGCAGGACCTACAAGAGGGGGAAAGATGCTGTCAGCGGTAATGGTGTGTAACAAATCCAGGGTTGCATATGCACAATCACTGGCTAATTTGCATACACCCAAAAACTGTCATATTATTTATGTTCCAGTAGCCTCAGCTGAGATCAGTGCTGATCGTTCCCATACTGAGAGACAGGATCTGCTGCTAAGAGCTCAGTCTAACTAGAGACGACCGGCAAAGGGTTGGAAGGGAAACCGAGGTCTTGAGAAGGAAAGCAACTTGTCCAAAGTCATCCAGCGGCTCAGTGGCAGAGGACAAACCACATCGTATCAGCACCCTTGTGCCAAGAGCATGGGCTGTTACTCTCTGATAAGATCTTTAAGCCAAAGAGACCACAGCTTACTCCTTTAAGCACAATACTATGCACAGTGACACTGTAAGTGATAATCTCCTACATGAGACCCTGATAGTCTTCACCCTGCTCATCACCATTCTTCTCACCCCACATCCTATCTGTTTTCTTCAGCTCTAACCTTCCCTTTATCCCCATTCCCCTCCTCCTCGTTGGCATTCTATCCTCCTTATTCTTTCCCAGTTAGAGACTGATCCTATGAGGTACTGAGTGTCCTCAGCTCCCACTGAGGAATTAAAGACATCCAGCTCTGTGACTGGCCAGCATTAGCATTGCTGTCATATCCCTCCCCACAGCCACTTGCCTCTGCAGTGCTATGATCTCATCCCCACTGTAACCCTGTTCTCTGCCAAATGACACTACGGTCATTCTTCCCATCTCCTTTCCCCTGCCTCTCTTTGAACTCTTTGTGATGGGTTGGATCACAGAAACCCTCTTGGGAGCTGCCACCTGGAGTGCCAAGACTACTTCTACCCCTGCTTTCCCTGACAGGTCAGGACTCCAGCACCCTGTCTTGCTGAGCCAGACACTCTCCGTCTGCTCCAACACAGAACCAGGGTCTGAATTACTTGCCCCAAAGCTCCAAGTTTACTTGAAAGCAGCTCACAGAAGTGTTCCTGCCCAACTTCCAATGGGGTCTGAACCCAAAAAAATCCGTTTTACCCTGTCTAAAGCTTATACAGGGTAAACTCATAAATTGTTCACCCTCTATAACACTGATAGAGAGAGAGATGCACAGCTGTTTGCTCCCCCAGGTATTAATACATACTGAGTTAATTAATAAGTAAAAAGTGATTTTATTAAATACAGAAAGTAGGATTTAAGTGGTTCCAAGTAGTAACAGACAGAACAAAGCAAGTCACCAAGCAAAATAAAATAAAATGAGCAAATCTATGTCTAATCAAACTTAATACCAATAATCTCACCCTCAGAGATGCTTCAGTAAGTTTTTTCCTCAGACTGGACACCTTCCAGGCCTGGGAACAATTCTTTCCCCTGGTACAGTTCTTGTTCTAGCTCAGATGGTAGCTTGGGGATTCTTCATGATGGCTCTTCTTTTCTGTTCTATCCATTTAAATATCTTTTGCAAAAGGTGGGAATCCCTGTGGGTTTCTAAACCCTGCTTCTCCCCCTCCCCCCCACCAGAAAAGCACCAGGTTAAAGATGGATTCCAGTTCAGGTGACATGATCACATGTGGCTGTAAGATCCCAAGCCTTCATTCCTTCCAGTCTGACTCACAGGAAGGCCTGCCTGCAAACAGAGTCATCCAGTCAATTGTCCTGGTTGATGGGAGCCATTAAGATTCCTAACCACCATTAATGGCCTACACTTTGCATAATTACAATAGGCCCTCAGAGTTATATTTCATATTTCTACTTTCAGATACAAGAGTGATACCTTTATACAAACAGGATGACCACACTCAGTAGACAATAAGCTTTGTAATGATACCTTACAAGAGACCTTTTGCATGAAGCATATTCCAGTTACATTATAGTCACTCATTATCAAATTTTTATAAAATCATATAGACTACAATGTCACACGCTCTCCATCAGCCCCCTCTGGCTGTGCCTGTGGTGACAAATGGCCTGCACTGCTAACTGTGCATGCACTTCATAAATGGAGACAGGCATCTGGGGGCCAGGCCATAGAATGCCTTGGAGAGTCGATTTTGGCATCTCATCTGTTTTTGAGGGAAAAGGGAGGGGACGTTGTTCAAGGTGGCAGGGACACTAGATCAACCTACTTACAAGCCTAAAGTTGTCCTTCTCCCATACCTGCCCAAACTGAGAGTGGTTACTTGTCCTTTGCAAGATTACATACACAGATCAACACCCCCTCTTTCCCCTGGGAGCTTTGTACGGCAGCCAGACACTGCCTTTGAGCTGAACTGAATACATCCATCACCTCGCTCTGCCCACTGCAACAATACGGCAGAGACAACAAGAAGGTCGTGAGTGGAATGAGGGTCACATTGGCAAGGGGCTGCTGAGGAACCCAGAGGCTTCTGCAACCTTTCCTGGTCCATTTTGAAAATGCAGGGGCGTGTTTCTGTCTGGAACCAGTCTGTGATGTGCTAGGAATGTTCTCGAAGCAAGGTGCAGCTCATTCAACATTGCCAGTCCCTGTATCCGTTGGGCCAAGGTCAGCCACAGTAAGTCTGTTATTTTACTGCTGTCCATTGCCCCTCCTTCATGTAGCCACCTACATAGGGAGCTGAAATCTGTACTCTGCCATCCAAGTTCTGTGCAAGTTCCCGCACTTCCCGTGCCTCCGTTCCTGTGTTTCTCTTCACCACATTTTCTAAGTGGGTGCTTGGTACTCCAAAGCTCTGGGGAAGAAGGGGTTCTCCCCCAGGCCATGCCAGGAAACTCACTATGCCTACACTCCCAGAGTGCTCTGCAATGTCTGTAGGGGCAGAGCTTCCCACCTGGAGAGAGGGTTTGAAGATTCTCTTCCATGTTATAACCACTATTCTCTCAGGAGAGGGGTTAGTGGGTTCCCTCCATACGCCTTCACCTATTGATCAGCAGGAGTGATGGATACTTTCTCCACCTTTCCCTAGCTAGGCTTGAGGATGGCTGCTTGGGCAGCATGTCCATCGCAGCCATGCCTACAGAGGGATAGCCTGGGGGACATTGGGATCAGCTTTTCCATAGTGTAAGGCTGCAGGGCTCTTGGAAGATGGATCAGCTACAAGGAAAATGTCAGGCTTTGTGATTTTTCATTATGGACAACTATAGTATTGTCTTCTTGGAAGCAAATTGCTATAGGACCACTCCTATGCTACTGAATGACCCAGTCGAGGGTTCTGTAGATTACTAGAGTATGGTGGCCTTGGAGGGACACCACTATTAGGACAAACAAAAATGTCCTAAGTATCTGGGAGGCAAATCATGGTTTGACATTTCCTTTGGCTTGTCAGTATCCTTAAGTGACGTGTGTCTGTGGGCTGCCCTTGTTAAAACAACCCTTTGTGAAAGACAAACTGAGGAAAAAATAGCACATAAAAAAACAATTATGGAAATATTTTGAGGGCGAAGCAGTGGCAAAGGTCACCTGAGTCTCTCCCTTGTCCCAGTTGGTTTCTGTCAGACGTGAATGGTACAGCAAACACTTTTTGCAAAAACTCAGCTGTAGGGAGCTGTTTATCAAAATTAGTTGTTCTTCCCTCCGCCCCCCATTTCTTTTTCTGTCCTAAAATTTGAGATGTTTCTGATGTTCTCACGTGTGGATGGAAAGACTTGAGCAGAGTTAGAATTCTCCATACAGTTCTGAGCCTGAACTTCAAGACTCACTGGCAACCCCCTGCTTAGATCATTCCCAGGACCCCATATGGCATTGACATTTCTGCCAGCCCACCTTTAGACGTCGCCCTTGTACTTGTGCCATGATGCAATCTAGATATAGAATCCTGCATGCACTTTTTGCTTGGATTGCTAGAGGTTCCCCACCATCCATTTCAGGTTTCATGTGTCTCTTGAAGCATTGATGGGGCTACTCCCCTGTTTGTTTGATATTGAGGTATAACGTGAGATGAGACAGCATGGCCACAGTCCCTGACACGTATTATTGTACCTGAGGGGTGCATATTGCACTGTAGCTACACGTCCTGTGTACCTTATACCAGAATAATTTCAACTCTAGTTCCACTTGGGCTCGGGGAAGAGGGCAAATCTCCAAATTCAACAGGGCATCAGCCTACAGAGTTTCTGGGCCTAATCATCCAAAGATATCATTATTGTCATTACATTGTCTGGCTCTTGAGACAAGTGCTCCAGGTAAGACATCCACATTCAAGCATGATCTGGTCAGAGTCTACTGGAGTTTCCCAACCCGAAGCAGCAGGGAGAGTCACTGTTGCTACACCCGGAGCTGCTCAAGCTGTGACCTCTCCACAGAGTCCTTAAAGCCCCAGTTGGAATTGCTGAAGCTTAAGCCTGCGCTGATGAGTGCTTTCTAGTGCTGGTGAAGCTTGTCATACTGTGGTTGGGTGTTAAACATGGACATGGCAGGCCAAAGCTCGTTTAGTCCTAAGCTTGAGAGGAGGGAAAATGAAACTCAAGAACAACTTCTCTGTGTTTCTGTCATGGCCCTTTCCTCCTCTAATCCCTCTATTGGCTTCTTGCAGCGCAATTGCAGAGGGCCTTGGGGGTGTGGGTGAGGTGCAGGAATTTGAGAGAGTAAACAGAACGGTATGTCTACATTGCGCTATAGGTAGAAATATCCATGCTAGCATTGCCCATGCTACCATGGCTAAAAATAGCCATGTAAACAAGGTGACAGGGGCTTCAGCGCTGGATAGCAATGCAAGTCCAGATGGAGGATCCCTTGCATGCTTGGACAATCCATGCTATAGTTGGTGTGGCCAGTCCACACTGCTATTTTTAGCGATGCTAGCTCATGTATGGCTACCCATGCTGTAATCACACTTTGATTACAGTGTAGACATACCCTTCGTGGCCAATGGAAAATTCGGTTTAGAATCCTTCTGCCAGTTTTTGGTCAGGTAAGATCTTTTCCCTCCCTATGCTCTTTCAAGTTCTCTCATGCTAGAACTGGTCAGGAATGGGAATTTATGTTTCAGAGGAAACTCTGACATTTTGAGGGGAAAATATTTTGTTCCAAATCAGAACAAAGCCCTGACATTTTAAAGTTTCCTGTGAAACAAACATTTCTTTTTTGGGGGAGAAAAACATGTTTCAGGTCAACTGAAACAATTCATATTGAGAAAATAGAACAGTTTCATTTAGACTTTCAATTTTGTAAAATAATATAAAATAAAATATATTTCAAAGTGAAAAGTCCTTTTGAAATGAAAAAATGGAACCGTTCCGTTCTGACATCAATGAAATGTGACATTTTGATTTTTTTCTAAAAGAAATTTTGTTGAAATTGACACATTCTTTTGGGAAGTTTTGATTTCAACAACACTGCATTTTCCAAGAGAGAAATTATTTATCTTGCACCTTACTGTTCCCTTTGTTCTCTTCTCTCATTTTCAGCTTTGTGCCTTCTAACATGCTGCACCTTAAGTACTATTAATATTATGGTCACACTCACCACAACCAAGATCACAGCCCCGCCATGTTAGGCATTGGAAGGGGCAATTTTTGTTCGAAAGAGAGTACGAGAGAGAGAGACATCTGGGCAAATGAAAATACTGTTATCTTTATTTTTAGGGTGATTTTTTTTTCAGGCAAAAAAAAAAGATTTGGTGACACTGTACTTTTCACAAATTTGTGTCTTTTTTGCTGAATTGTTCATACCAAAAAACAAAACCAAAAATTCTGAAAGTCTAAACATTTTGTTTCAACAGTTTTGGAAATAAAAAAAAATTTGATATTCTGGGTCGAAATGACTTTTTCTTTAAAAATTTCCTTCAATGTTTATAAAAATATTAAACACTCAAAATTGAAATGATCCATTTCATTTGACCTGAAATGAATTTTTGTTTTTCTTGTTGATGCACTGAAAATTTCAAAAATGTTAGTTTTTGATTTGACCCTCAACAATCTCCCCCCTAGTTTTTCGAAATTGCCTGTGAATTGTAAAATCTGTTGTTCGCACAGCCCTCCTGGTTTTACAGTTGAGGTTCTGAGTAAGCGACTTTCCCTCGGTCACACATACAGGAGCGGCGCCAGGGTTTTTGGCGCCCTAGCCAGGGGTCCTTCCATGCTCCCGGTCTTTGGCAGCAATTCTGCGGCGAGGGGGTCCTTCCGCGCTCCCAGTCTTCAGGGCACTTCGGCAGCTGGTCCCGGAGCGAGTGAAGGACCTGCCGCAGAATTGCCGCCGAAGACTCGGAGCGCGGAAGGACCCCCCCTCACCGAATTGCCACCAAGGGCGGCAAAATGCCGTCCCCTGCAATCCTAGTGCCCTAGGCAACTGCCTAGGTTGCCTAAATGGAAGCGCTGGCCCTGCGCGCACACAGTCTATGGGCAAGCTGGGAACCATATCCAGATCTCCCAAGTCCCAGCCCCATTCTCTAACCACGAGACCATCCTACCTCTTAACATCTAGAGCATTCTCCATGTCCTCATCTCTCTCCTCCCTCAAATCTCCTCTTAAACCCTACATCTCCTCAAAAATCCCTCCTTTCGTCTTACTTATCTATCTGCCTGCCTTCTTAGCTGTGTCCTTTTATGGCACCCACCATCATCATGGCACCTGATCACTTAGTAACCCCTCTCATACCTCTTGTTGAGGAGCCAGCAGTGAATGAGTCTCATCAATGTTTTTAAGTGCTGTGTAAATTTAGGGATATTCTATGTATGTTTGACAAAGACAATAATTAATACTGAACTCCTGGCCCACTTCTCCTCTGTCGTCATCCTCTCAATTCTCTCTGTACTATAAATGGGCCTTTGAATCTCTTGCTGCCTCTCCCTCCACGCATCCCTAGTCTTCAAGCATCCCAGAGAGCCTATGGTATGTTCTGAACTTTGCTAGGAACAGTAATGTTTAAATCAAATTGTGCAGGTGCTGGTTGTAGCACTGTTTCCCTGATCACTGTGAACAGGAATAATTATCGCTGTGATCCATGTTATAAAACCATGCTACCTATTCACTAAGGCCCTGCTTTTGCATTGAAGGTGGTGGGAGTTTTGCCAACCAACCAAAAACTAAGTTAACATTTTGTTTTCTGCTCCTCTAGTGATTGGAAAGACCCCGGGGGATAATGGATGTGTATGTGCAGGGTATAAAACTCTCTGGAATACGTGGACTGTATATGTGTGTGACACAGAGCTCTCAATTTTCAGTAAGAAAACAAGCTGATCGTTCAACGTGGTTTGCTGGAGCGATGCACCATGCTCATCAGTAAACGCATTTACTCACACAGATATTCAAGAATAAGCACTGTGAGTTTATAGTGCTATGTAAAATACTTCAGCACTGCAGCAATGGGCACAGTAGGAAAACCTACAATAGAAACCAAATGTAAATATTTAAACGATGATCAGGCTGCAGCATTGTGATCAGTTGCCAGGTTTCAAACACCCCCTAGTTTGTGGCTTAGATACAGTGTGCTGTTCTGGGGCCATTTGTTGTTTTCTGCCTTCATAGACAGAAACCCCAGACAACACACTTTTTATTAAGCACCGACTCCCTGATTAAACACATGCTTCACTTTAAGCGTGGGTGTAAATCCCATGGACTTTAATCGAACTTTGCCACATGCGTAAAGCTTCTGTGCTCTGCTGCATTAGGGCCTATTTGATTTTCTTTCACATGTTTTTTGTTCTATTCCAGAGGCATGTGGAGAGTGTAAGGTGTCTGTGAAAGTCTCATCTGAGAGGTCTATTTCCAGCCCTGCCATGACCTGTGCCTTGGAGGGAAACTCGCTTGTTTGGAATTAATCTTTTCAGGCAGTTTGAAAAATCGCTCCCTGTTTGTAATGAGGGATTTTGCAAACATGTTGCAATGGGACATTGACAGGCTCTCCCATTTCGGAAATCTCCCTTGTTCGCATTGTGGCTGCCATGCAGATGCTCATGGAAACATGATAATGAGCTTGGCTAAGAAATGTTTTGTTTTGTTTGTTTTCAGCTCACCTTCCAGGATGAAAGGTAAGAAATTCAGCCTTATAGCTACAACCCCATCTGTCACCATTTATTTATCCTTCCTTCCATCTTTCTCCATCTCTTCCTCTCTCTCTCTCACGATGATTCGTTTGTTCCTGCTTGCTCCCTCCTTTTCCTCACTTAAGCTCAGTTATGGCTTGGTCTGAGGATGATACCCACTGCTGGGATAAATCCTTATCTAACAGGTAGGGTTTGCATTAGGATCTGAATATTTTCTTGGTCAGGGTCTGTCTAATCTCCTCTGCTAAGGTGCTCCATGCCTGGAGTCCCAATGCTAGAACATAAGAACAGCCATACTGAATCAGACCAAAGTTCCATCTAGCCAAGTATCCTGTCTCCCGATAGTGGCCAATGCCAGGTGCCCCAGAGGGAATGAACAGAACAGGTAATGATCAAGTGATCTATCCCCTGTCGCCCACTCCCAGCCTCTGGCAAACAGAAGGTAGGGACACCGTCCCTGCCCATCCTGGCTAATAGCCATTGATGGACCTATCCTCCATGAACTTTTCTAGTTCTTCTTTGAACCCTGTTATAGTCTTGGCCTTCACAACATCCCCTGGCAAAGAGAATTCTCTACCTCCTATGCTCTAACATCTGATCCTGGGCAGGAGAGACACGTTTTCTATTAATCCCCCAAACAGGCCCAGCAATGGCAGTGGCAGGCCCATGCCCCAGTCATGTGCTTCTTCGGTGGCTGAGAAGGTAGTTGCTCATTCAGTTTCTCACCTCTGCTCATGCACTGCAGGTACCAAACAGTTAACAGCTTTCAGTCCTGAGCTAGGCACAGAGATAGGAGGCAGACAAAAGATACACATTGTAAAACAGGACAGGCACCGGCAGCAAATCAAATGACAGGCAGAAATAAACACTCAAGAATTAGAGGGATAGGTAGAAACTAGAGATCAATAAAAAGATCCTAAAGATAGCAACAGAGACACTGTGATGAACACTGTTGACAGAGAAATAGCTGTTGCAGCTGGAGAGTTACTCAGATCATAAGCTCATCAAATGAGAGGAGTTAGGCTTAGAGAAAGGTCACTTTGGGTGTATTTCCCTGCCAGAGCAGGATTATCCTACACAATGTATGTCAAGTGCTTTTTTTCACCAGGTTTGCAATATTCCAGGAGGTATGGCTTTCACCATGTCACTGATCTCACTGCTAGAAAGTATTTCTTGAAGTTGGGCCTGAATTGTTCATTTCTGAAGGACAGCCTGTTCCACTGCTGTAGCACCTCAAATAATCCCTTTAATCCCTTGGGGTTTTTACTGATGGTTATTGTGATTTCACCTCACCCCCTTTCATTGATTGTGCTTTACTTAGTTAGAGTGAGAGAGACCTACAACTTATCCTTAACAGAGTCTCCAAGCAACTAAGCAGTTTGGCCTAACCGTCAGCTTTGAAAAAACAGAAGTCCTCTTCCAGCAAGCTCCCTTAACCCCTCCCCAACATCACCACTGATGGTACAAAACTAAAGAGTGTCAATCCTGTTACATGCCTTGGCAGTTCCCTGGATTAAGAAAGATCAGACAGAATATGAAAAGCAAATCAGGCTTTTGGAAGACTTCGATGTAGGGGATTGAACCAGTACACCATCAAATTTGTCCACATAATGGATATATAATGCAGCAGTGATATCACCCCTTTGGGTTGGGTGTGAAACATGGACAGTTTCTGGTCACTCGAAGAGTCTGCGATAAACATTTCACATGTGCTGTCGTGACTCTAGTCTGAATGCCTGCTGGCAAGACAAAGTGTCAAACATTAGCACTGAAAGAGCAACACCAGACAATATTGAGGCAACGATGAATATAGCTCAGCTTAAGTGGCCAGGTTATGGTATCCGACTGAGTGATGATAGATGATAGATGTCTATAGTGTTCTCAGGAAGGCTCCCCAGCAGGCAGATAAGTTTTTCCTAAGGCCTATATTTTTTCCCTAATGGATCATTGCACTGAATAAACCCTTCCCCAGCAGATATCTAGACTGAAAACATCTTGTCTAGTGGGCATTACCTAGGTGTAACTACATTTGAATTACAGATATGTAGTCTATTCATAACTTTAGATACAAAAATAATACATGCATACAAATAGGATAATCATATTCAGCAAATCATTACTTTTCCAATGACACCTCACATGATTTATGTTGCATAAAATGCATCATCATTATGTCATAATCATATCATAATACCACTGTGAAGAATATGGGGTGCAGTGTCACCTCCCACCCCTTTACATTGCTTAGTCAAGCTCCATGTTACATACCCAGGTAACCCTTCCTCCCATAAGTCAGTCCCCATCCAGCCCCATAATCATTTCTGTTGCTTCCTGAACTCCCTCCAATTTCTCTTCATAACGCAGTGCCCATAACCAAAAGCAGTTGCACCAGCATTCAGTACAGCACACAACCCACTCTGTGTTATGATGCCCCCACATAGGCAGCCCTAAATCTCATTTGCCTTCACTATGACCATATCACATTGGAGACTCAGGCCCACTGTTGCTTCAAGGGTTTTCTCAGTCTTGCTGCTTTCCAGGTTATTTGAATACCTAGTGGACCACCTTATTCCCACACAGCATTCCATTTAGGTCAATGGGGCTCCTCCTGGGGGCAAGGAGTCACCTGCACAGATCCAATTACAGATCAGGGCCTTGTTCTGTAGTTTACCCTTCCTTTCGACTGCTACTGATAACCATAAGGAGCCGTAATTAGGAAAGGAAGGAAGCAGTCTATAGTGACTGACCTCTAAGCGCGCACACAGAGTTATTAGGGAGGAACCCTAGGCCCATATATAGGTAAAACGGGTTATCTGGTGCCACATTCATTTTCTCTTTAAAAATAACACACACAGGTAAGTCACCAAGTTCCTTTGTTACATTAGGTTTTGGGGTCTGCAGGCAACAAACTCTGCTTCATCTATTTGTTTCCAATCTGGTGACAAAGTAATTCTCTGGTTCTCCAAGATATTTCAAAACTAATGACCAGTGAGCTTGTTAGGTCGTTCCCTTAGCGCCCCAGAATGCATGTCACCCCGGCCTGCTGATGGATAGTCCCACTTTCCAAGTATTCCCTGACCTGCTTCTTATCAATACTTTATTTGTACTGGGTCTTCATTACTTCTGCATTGTCCCACCACTTGGCTTTATTTTTCTTACTAAGGGCAGATTTTTAGAAAGGAATCTGGTAACTCAGCACTTTTAAAGCTGTTAATTTCACCCCCAGTTCTCAGAGTTACCTTTTCTCTAGGATTTGTTTATTTCTCTCTGTATTTGTTTTTTTAAAAAAACCCTTCTTGTTCACTTTACCCACGTAGATTCCCTCAGTCCTGCAAGCTGCTCTGCATGTTGGCATCAGGACTTACCTTCATGGCACAGTTTGTACAATCAGAGACTTAGAGCAGTGCTAATCTATTCTGCATTCCTGTTGTCCCATAGCTTTTCCCTGCAAACCTTCACTAACTCAGTGCATTCTTGTCTGGCTTCCTCTCCTTTTTCTGTCTCCTGCAGGGTTTTTATTCTTACCCTCTAGTCTTTGAGCTTCATGGACCCATGTTGGCTACTGCTTATTCCTTGCATTATTCCTTTTCAGAGGAATTTTTGTCTATCACACCTTAATTGTGGTGGGTTTTATGATTTTTTTCAGCCTCTTTCCATGCTTATGAATTTTAGCGCTTCCTCTCATAGTGACAGATGTACTAGATTTCTTGGTTTCCAAAACTGCTGCTTTGAAACCTAAGGACTTTATCGGAAGCCCATTGAAGTCCATGGCAGTCTTTCCAATGACTTCACTTGCCACTGGTTCAGACCCTTGCACACTTGTTCCATTTTGCTGCATTCTATGAATTGATTTCTTACTATTTTGAATAGCTAATGATCATGGGAACACAACTTCCCTCTTATTCCCTTGTTTTAAATCAATTTCCCCCTGTTGCTGAGATAAGCCGGATCTGCTCCAGGTGGTTTCTTAACTGTTTGGATCATAAAACTGGCCTGTCTGTAGCTTGGGAACCTTCTGGGTATCTGTTTGGCTGTGTTTGTTACCTGATAGCTGTCTGGGGGCTTTAAAAATACTGCAGATATTGTAAATAGATATTCAAGCTCAGCAGCATTTGTTTCCCACTGAAACTGTGTTGAAAATAATGCTGTTGACCTCTGCCAAGCATTGTTGCTCTCTCTCCCTTGCCTGCCGTGCACAAAGTCCTGTATTTGTGCGTCTGTCTTGGTACAAGGCTGAGGTCAGGCATGACATTTAAAGGCTTTGCCGCTCTAACGATGCGGGATGTAAAGGTCACTCCCAGAGCTGGATTTCCTTTGGCTTTATATGACAATATCACAAAGTGAGATCAGTAACCCTGCTCCAGGATGGGGCTGCTTCTCAGTCTCTCCTGATAGCTCATGAAAGCTGCAGCACCAGCGTCTGGGTCTGAGAGTGATGGACACACAGAGAAGCTGCTTCATCAGACCCTACTTCTAATACTCCAAATTCCACTGACCTTTCTCTGTTTCTTCCTCCCCTGGCTGTGCCTCTCTGCAAACCACCTGTCTTCTCACCTTATGAAAGGAGTAGGTGAGGCGAGAAGCAGGAAGCATGAGAGGGCTCTGTGAATGGCCCACAATGGCTCTTCTGTCCTCCTCTGCCCTTGGATTGCGTGTTCAGAACATTGATTACAGAGATAAGGTGTCAAACTCCCAACAGAACCAGGGTGCAGGGAGTCAGTTCACAGACTGGGGACTATCCTAATCCAGGGCACCTTTAATGGAGGGACCTCAGTACCCTGGTGTGAGCTGGCAAGGACTGTCCTGATGTAGGAGATGGCAGAGACTGCTGCCTCCCTTTGACACCTCAGATTTACCGTTGTGGGACTGTTCCTGGGGGAGATTACCAGGGCTTTAGACACAGCTGTTTGAGCATGGCCTACCACTTTGTTTAGCGAGTTCAGTGCTTTTGGCCATTTATCACTGATGATACATATTTAATATGGAAATGGAAGCACAGGAATGTTTGCTGATGGGCAAAGAGGGGAGATTTGCAGCGGACATGAGCAATGCTACATTAATTATGACAGAATAAATAATTCACACAGCTAATAACGAAGCCTTTACAAGGGCTAGGAAGATCCTGACTTGCTCTTGGCTTTGGGAATGCTGGTGTGGTGACCAGTGTGCTTGGAGTCTGAAGATCCTGGCTGGAAACAGTCAGGGCTGGAGGAGGAAGCAGCATTAAAAAATGACACCCCTTCACTGAAGTGTGTGTTGTGGCAGAGGAGTGTGTGTAGGAGAGGGTAGTGCCTGTGTTGTGGGTGTGATGTGTGTGCAATGTAGGAGATGGTGTGTGTATATGGTGTGAGGAAGTGGGGTGTGTGTGTGTGTGTGTGTGTGTGTGTGTGTGTATGCATGGCTGGCTGGGAGTCTGATATATGCCATTCACACAACTGTAGCTGTAGAAGGTTAGAGGGTTGCAAGGGTGTGGCTGGCTGGTGATTACGGTACAGTGTCTGGCTAAATATTTGTTGTGTTTGCATCTGTGTGTACCATGTTTATGTGATGTCTTAGTGTTTTGGCGTCTTTTCTGCCCAGAACATGCTTCCCCTTCATTGATTTATTCCTCTCTTTCTCCAACTCAGCAGATGCTGGCTGTTGCACTCCCGGCTGTTATGCAGAGGAATGGTGGAAGGGAGCATTTATTTCATTTTCCCAACCTGTCCAAGTGTATAGGAAGCTCCTAGATAGGCTGCAGAACTGGGTTGGAGGCCCAAAAAGTGGGATTGTTACTGACCTCCTCCCAGGTCCCAGGGCGTTGCCTCACCTGGCATTCTGGTGTGGTCAGATTCCGTGCTTTGGAATCTCAGACACAAAGAGGTTTGGTGTAACCAGAGCAATATATTTTTCTTGTAGGTTCTGTTGTTTTTCTGGTTGCAACCATAGGGGAAGGGGTTGAGAAAGTTCTGAGCCTAGGTGTATTCTCAGCTCCGCTGTGGGGCTGCCAGGGCACCTGAATTGACTTTAGGAAACATCACACATCATAAAGCATCTCTGTCTTCCATTTCTGTGCTGAAACCCCACATCTCTTTGACTTCCTTTAAATCCTCCCCATCCTCTTTATCCCCGTACCTCCACTCTCCCTCACAGTGAGGAAGATTACGTCTGTCTAATTAATCTTGTCACTCTACCTGTCTCTCTTTAGTGTTGGAGTACTCAATCCAGAACCAGCGCAGAAGCCCTGGTGGGTTGTAAAAGGTATTCACTACCTCGGGAATCCACTTGGGAGCTATACAATGAGACAGCCACTTCAGGCTCCTCTGCAGGAAAGCGAGGGAGGGATGTATGACATCAAACCCTTTTCCTTGGCACCTGAGTCTGACAAAAGGAAGGTAGTTATTTCCCTCCCCCAATAAGATGCAGGTTAAGCTTGTAACCCCCTGCTAAGCCTGTGTGTCTTTGTCTGTGTCTGCCCATGCCACCTGCCCTGTATCTTCGTCTCCACAGAATGCATGTTCTGCTGCTGCTTTAAACGTTATTGTGGCTATGTTAAGTTTTAGCCCTTGGCTGCTTTAAAATGATCCAAGCAATCAATACCACTTTTGAAAGGGAAGCTGCAGATCAGTGAGTCTTCAGGGTGTATTGACTATGCCCCACCCTCGATCTCTGGTTCTTCCAGTCTTTCTCTTTTTCTGTTTTCTGTTGTCCCCAGGACCAGCTCCAGGGGTTTTGCCGCCCCAAGCAGCCCATTAAAAAAAAAAAAAAGCCGCAATTGCGATCTGTGGCAATTCAGCGGGAGGTCCTTCACTCTGAGCGGGAGTGAGGGACCCTCTGCCGAATTGCCGCCGAATACCTGAAAGTGCCTCCCCGCTCCGGAGTTGCCGCCCCAAGCACCTGCTTGATAAGCTGGTGCCTGGAGCCGGCCCTGGTTGTCCCTTCTTTCTTACACAGCAGGCCAAGGAGGTGTCGGAGTAAGGGTTGGAAGCTTGCTCTATTACTACCCTATAAATAAACAGACTTCCCGCCATCCTTCTCTGGGGCTGACCAGGTGACGCCCTTCACCAGCACTAAGTCCACCTCATTTTTTAAAAGCTAAAATTTAAGCTCTATGTAAATTATTCGCAAATATGACAATTAGCTCATTAAATCTCTTGCATAATATGTTACACATGGCGCTGTGCACATCTCTCAGCGCAGGACTGTCTGGAAAGAGTGTGCAGGCAATACAAACCAGGGTGTGGCTGCAGAATTGATAAACCAGGGCTGCTTGCTCTACCTAGTAATGTGTGGGACACAAGCACTGGGAAAGCGCCAATTAAATATGCCAGTGGCAGCTTTCTAGCATGCTGTCAAGTGCAAGCTTGGAGCTATGAGTTACTAGCCTCCTCTAGCAAGGAGCTTTAGTTTAATGGCTTCCACACATATATCTGCCCTCTTTTAACTAATTGGTATCATCTGATAAAAACATTGGAAACATCAATGCATGGAGTATTGAAATAAGTCAGAATCCACTAGGGCAAAATGTGTGAGTGGAACACATGCTTAGATACAGAGGTGAAGGGTGTTACAGAGAAAGATGGAGGATTACATAGGAAGCTGCACTCTTATCAGGCGTGACTAGCTTGGAACCTGGATTCTTATAGGAAGCACATTATATCCCAGGCTAGAGTCTACCTGTAGAGCTATTTATGGCCAATCTAGGGTATTTATATCAGGAAATAGACGGTTACACTGGGAAATGAAGCACACACAGGAAATACTTCTATAAAGGAGCTATTTCCACAGCTAAATACAGCTCACTCAAGGAGTTTTTGTGTGTACAAAGGAGATTTGCACCTGAGTCCAGGAGAATATGGTTAGCAGAGATTCTGATTACGCTGGAGGATAAGGTGTTTCTAGAAGTGGTTATATCTAGAAGGCATATACATGAACACAGAAGTACAGCACACCACAAGAGTGCATTTATCTAGAGAGCAGACATCTGTGCAGGGAAATACAGCATTCCAAGAAGCTATTATACCACAAGACAAATGTTTACCCAGGTAAGTGTGGCGCAAGCCAGAAAACAGAAATGTGAAGGGCCAGATTAACTTTTTGTGGGCCTGGTGCCAAACATATTTGTAGGCCCCCAAGAGGCAGGGTGCAGGGGGGCGGGATGGTCAGTCTCCAGGGTGAAGGGCGGGCTGGGGGCAATGAGGCGCAGCCCAACAAGAGGGCACTGTTTACAAACCTGCAGCTGCCAGACGCACACTGGCCTGTCCAGCTCTGTGCTGCCAGCATGCCCCTTCCCCTTGAGGGTGGTCCTGCACTACACTGCCCCCTTGCCCAGTGCCCTACCCTTATGCCCAGCACCCCCTTGCCCAGAGACCTCCACCATAGATCTCTATGCCCAGCCTTCTCCCCCCCATCCCAGAGACCTCTCCCACTGGCCTTCCACTACAACTGCACAGCACCCTGCACACCACACCACTCGCCCAGCAGCCCCCGCCCATAGACCTCCCCACTACCCACCACCTTCCTCAAACTCCCTACCATCACAGCTGCACAGCACCCCATAATCCTGAGGGGATTCTGCACTTAAAATATAAAAAATTGTGACAATATTTTAAAACTCTGCAAATTTTATTTGTCAATAAATAAATGTGGAAGCTCCAACATGGCAGTGGGGAGCACAGGCCACTGGTTGCATGGAGGTGGGAGATTACCCTGCAGTCTCCCCCCACCCCATGCCGGGACAGGGACTCGGCAGTGGGGCTGCACCCGACCCTGACACAGTGCAAGGGCCAGACCTGCCCCCCATGTGCCAGGCGCACCAGGTGTGGGTGAGCAGGCTCAGTCTGGCAGCAGGATCCATGTGCAGAGGGACTTAGTGTGGGGGGATCCAGATAGGGATAAGAGAGTTCTCCATGGGGCAATCTGCGTGTGGGTGGCTCAGTGGGAGATCTGGATGCACAGAAGCTCATTAGGGGGTTCCAGGTCCAGGGCCAATGGGACTCTGTAGAGGATCCAGGTGAAGGTGTTTGGGGCTCAGCAGGTGGGGTCTAGGTGCAGGGGAGATGGGATTCATTTGGTGGGGGACCAGGTGCAGGTGGTTGGGGCTCAGTGGGGAGGGTGTCTGGGGGGACTCATTGGGGTGGTACAGCTGCAGGGGAGGTGGGGCTTGTCAGGGTGAGGGTTCAATGGGCCTGCTTAACAGGAGAGCCCCAGCTTCTGCCAAGGGGATGCCGCATGCTGGGCTCCAGGTTCCCTCATGCCCCTGCTTCCCCCATTCCCTCCTCTTCCCCGTCCCATACCCCTTCCCCACCAATCCATCTCCTTCTCATCCCACCCCTTTCCTTCCCCCCACCTCTTCCCTCACTTCCCCCATCCTCTTCTCCACTGTGCTGTCTCCTCCTCATCCCACCCGCTTCCTTCCCCCTGCCTCTTCCCCCCTAGCCTCACTTCCCCATCCCATGCCCCTGCCCCACCACTCCATCTCCTCCTCATCTCCCCTTCCTTTCCCCCACCTCTTCCTCCCTAGCCTCACTTCTCCCATCCCCTTCTCCACTGCACCATCTCCTCCACATCCCACCCCCTTCCTTCCCCCTGCCTCTTCCCCCCTAACCCCAGCCCACTCCTGCCCTTCCCCACTATAGTATCGGAGGGGTAGCCGTGTTAGTCTGGATCTGTAAAAGCAGCAAAGAATCCTGTGGCACCTTATAGACTAACAGACATTTTGGAGCATGAGCATCTGACAAAGTGGGTATTCACCCACGAAAGCTCATGCTCCAAAACGTCTGTTAGTCTATAAGGTACCACGGGAGTCTTTGCTGCTTCCCTACTAGAGGCACTCACTATTGTACAGAAAACAAGATGGCTCCTAGCACACAGAAGGGGAGCTCAAGCAGCACTGGGACCTCGAAAGTGGTATCTTTGGAGCAGCACTCCCTTTTTTCAGCCAGCAGCTCTGTGCTTGCAGACAGTGGGGGAGGCAGTGGCTCTTGACTCCATGTGCCCTCACGCCTCGCCTCTGTTTGAGGGCACTGCCCCCCAAACTAAGCCCATGGGCATTCTCAGCTACCACCCCCTCCCTTTGCTTCTTGGTCACTTTTCAAAGGGAGCAAAGAAATCTGCAGGGGCGAGGTCTGTTTTCATTTCCCAAGGAGTACCCCTCACAGAACCCCCAGTGTCCTTCACAGACCCTCCAGAGACCCCTCCCCCATACCCTTCCTGCCCCCCAGCCACACTCAGCGGCCTGCTGGAAGTGACTATGTCCATGCATGGGCTGAGCCTGCAACACTGCTGGTGCTGGCCAGGGATCCCTCTGGCCTCTCCGAAGCGGCACAACCAGCCAGGACAGAGCAGCAGCCCAGCCTGCCCTGGCCAGGCTCCCTCAGGATCCACATGCCTGGAGGGGCCCACCCAGCCCACCACTCACACCCCAGGGATTAGTTGGTGTGTGTGTGTGTGTGTGTGTGTGTGTAGAGGAGGGAGTGGTGGGTGGAGCCTCAGCCAGGCAGAGTGAATTGGAGACGTGGGGTCACAGTCCAGACACTGGGGCCCCTTCTAAGTGTGGGCCTGGCACCATGGAGCCACTGGCACCATGGTAAACCTGGTACTGTGTGCATTGGGTGTGCAGCATCCCTAGAAGTGAGCATGTTTTCACACAGAGAAATATTGCATTAGGAAACACAGCTGGTTAATTGTACTGTCTGGTGTGTCTGAGAGCGAAAGGTGCATTTAAAGTCAGTCAGCTGGAGTCTGCGCTTGGTGATCGTCATGTTGAAGTCACTGGGGTTGCATGGATGCAACTGAGAGCAGAATTTGACCTAATGTTCTGTATTCAGAACTAAAACCAATCCCTTTGGGGTACTGATGGTTTTATTTTTCACTGAGCCCAAGAACTAAAGGCCATAAAATATACACTAGTAAATACATTTTTCTTAGACACATTTTCTTCACTCCCCTCTTTGCCCGCTCTGGGAGGAATCTGTGAAGAAAGACCCCAAAGGATCTCATCTCCTTTCCATTCCAATCAAGTGAATTCATTTTCTAAAGACCAAATTTCTCTCACTCACCCCTTAGAGAAACTTTCCATGCTGGCAGCGTGGATGAATGACAATTCTCCTTTGCTCTTTGGAGGGCATGAACTTGTTGCATCTTCTCACTTGGTTATGGCAAGGGGCAAGCATGGATGTTCTGGTTTTATCTGCAGTGCATTAAAAATAATAACCTTCTCCCCCCACAGTGCCCACCCATCAATATGGAAATATTTTGTTTGGACATCACTCAGAAAGCTTTCTGAAGGCATGGGGCTGAGGGTGGATGCGAAGCAGCAGGAGGGGTAGCTGAGGTTATTTGACTTAGGATATAGTTCTTAAATATTTCATTATTATGTTTAAAACAAGAGCTGGTGCTAGGGAATTAGGTGGGTGGTTGGGGGATGGTCCATGCTGGAGGATGATGGAGGCAGGTATGTGCGATTCTGCACTGAAAACTGTCAAGGGAAACTGTGTGGAACTCGATTTTGTGTAAAACAAGGTTTTGCAAATCTTAAGGTCAATTGGAAGGTTGTTAGCTGGGGAGCGAAACTGACTAAACAAAAAGTGGACCTGACTGGTTTGTTTTCATTGTTCTCGTCCACACCGAGACATAGTGTGTGTCAAGCCAGCTTGTGAAGAACGTACAGTGCTCTACCCTGTCAGATGCTATCTTGCTGTGGAGACAAGCTCACTGTTCGTGATGGGAGATATGCAAAGTGTGAACTGTCCGTGTGAAAGCAAGTTAATTTTTAAAAAATTCTTCAACTTTGGATAATCTAGGGCCTGAGCCAAAGCCCCCTAGAGCCAATGGAAAGGCTCCCATTGACTTCAGTGGGCTTTGGATCTGCTCCGAGGACAGGGTTCTCAAAAGTACATAGTGTGGGCCACAAAGAATTGGAGAAGTGATCTCAAGGACACCTCCCTACTCATTTGTGATCACATGGACCCACCTGTCCTCCCACGACACTGATCCCATTACAGGCCAGTGGCAACTGCAGCAATTGCTTTCATGGGAAGGTAATATCAGGAGAGCCTTTCATGTACCTCAGTGTATCTGCAGGGGGCTTGTGGGCAGGTCAGGATGGCTGAGTGGGTTAAGGTGCTGTATTACAGTTGCTGTCTCCCATGGAGATGTGTGTTTGTATCCTGCTCCTGACAGGCAGTGCTCCTTAGGTCAGACTAGATCCACCAGTCCCTTCTGGTGCTAAAATCCCTGACTTGTTACCTTTAGTATAATGATGCTGGTACCTGGAGCACCCAGCTGAGATTTGTGCCATCATATTGTGAGAGACAGCCCCTGGTATGAAGAACTTACAGTCTAAATGCACAAGGCAGATTAATGACGGGTTGGGGAGGACCACAGAGACCCAGAGAGGGAAAATGACTTGCTCAGGGTCACAGGGCAGGGCAGGGTCTGAGCTGGGTCTGAGCCCAATGTCTGCTGCCTGAATGTACGTAAGGAACAGGAGGGGGCATCTGTTTGACCTCTCCAAATGTCCCCCAGCCCCCTCTCAGATGCTCTGCTCCCTGCATTTTCCCTCTTGTTTGTATTGCTTCCTGGTGCTTTCATCTCTGGGCTGTTGGCACAAGTACTTTTGAAAGGCAGCAGTGGTGTTTTCATTCCCTCCGTGTTAGGGCAACCCTTCCCTGGAAGAGTGCTGGTGAGTGGCATCTCCTGCAGGCCTGCCCTGCCTCTGCCCAGCAAGGAGCTGCTCCCATGTGTGTGTGCGTGTGGCTTTACGAGGCAGATGATGGTATTTCCATTCCACAGTGGTCCTCATGACCGCAGCTGAGGATCTGGCCCTGTGTGTGTAGGAGGCTAGGAGGGCAAGATGGAGGATCCTCCAGTCCTTTTCTAAGCAAACATGCTGATGGGACAGGGAGTGCTGCATGGGATCCCTAGAGCATCCAGAGTCCTTTCCATTGATCCTCACCCTAGAGCAGGAACAGAACTTGAGGTAGGAGGACCATCAGCCTGAAAACCCATGGACAGGGAAAACAAGTGATCCGTTGTGAGACTCTGTGCTAGCGAATGAAAGTCTGCCTGGTTTGGTGCAGTGTACTTTGTATGCTAGCCTGTATGTCACCATCCTCTCCTGTTCGCTATGCACAGATTCAGGGATCTGGCCCAACCCCCTTTTCCCTGTGGGAAGTGGAATAAAGACCACAGACAAGCCTGGTTGCCTCCTCTCCCCAGTTTGCACCAGAAACTTGTTGTCTTCTTACACAATTGTGGGCTCGTCCGGCCTCCATGGGGGAATGCTGTCGCTCACATTAATTGCAGCCCGTGGTTACGTCTGCCATGCAATTATCTATCTATCTATCTATCTATCTATCTATCTATCTATCTATCTATCTATCTATCTATCTATCTATCTATCTATCTGTATTTCACAGTGCAAATTGTTTAGTATGATTATTAGAAGGAATTGTTTGCTGGAGTGGCTGGGATGAGAGCTGATTGTTATGTTTTCGGTGCTTGAGCCCGTGGGTTGGGGAGGAGGGGGAAAAATAAAATATTTATATTGTAAGAGGCTTTATGGAGCTGAAATCTTGGGTAGTGTCCCAGCCCTCCATGTGTACTTTTGTATATTGTGTGCTCTGCTGGGACTTTTACTTGTTTGTTTGCTTTTAATGAAAAGGGAGGAAGGGGATGGCTTTGTGGTTGAGACATAGGAGACAGGGGCTTTAGTCTTGCCTCTTGTGTGGGCTTACTCTGTATCTGTGAGCAAGTCACTTCCCCACCTGAAGCATAGGGAGAGTTATACTTTCCTTTCTCTGGAGGGTGGGGCATTTGGGGCTTAATTCATTCACGTTTGTGACAGGCTTCCAGAGGCTGGTTGGTCTTGTGGTCAAGGCACTCCCCTTTGGGACAAAGCAGATCACGAAGCTCATGACGAAGTGTGTGAGAGCTGGGGACAGAGCATCCTCTGCCGAGGGATCTGGCTACGGAACAATCTGCCAGAGGAGACCAGATGAATCTGGAGTCTGGCTGTCTTTAGGAAATGCTACAAAATCTTCCTCTGTGCATTAGCCTTTTCACTTGGGATCTCACTGTTGCAATCAGTTTGATGTGGAAGATGCTCCAGGAACAGGTGTCAGGAGAACACGCCAATAAAGATAAGACAGATCAGGACTTACCAGCTCTGGGTTGAAGTCCTGGCTCTGCTTTGGGTCACACTCACTCACTTACTCATGCCCGTCACCCCAATCGGAGTATGGGCTGCCAACCACAGATCTCCAGAGTCCTCTATCCTGGGCCATTCGCTCTAGCTGGTTCCAGGTATAGCCCATTTTTTTGCTATCAGCCTGAAGGTTGCGTCGCCAGGTGTTTCTTGGACGGCCTCTTTTCCGCTTGCCTTGGGGGTTCCACCACAGTGCCTGTTTGGTGATGTTAGTTGGCTGCTTACGTAGTGTATGTCCTATCCAACCCCACCTTCTCCTTCTGATTCCTTCTTCTGCTGGGAGTTGACAGGTCCTCTCCAAGAGGTGGATGTTGCTGATGGTGTCTGGCCAGCAGATCTGGAGAATCCTTCTGAGGCAGCTATTAATGAAGGTCTGGATCTTCCTGATGGTTGTTTTGGTTGTCCTCCAGGTTTCCGCTCCATACAGTAGGACTGATTTCACATTGGAGTTGAACAGTCGAATTTTTATTGCCAAAGACAGCTCTCTGGCACTCCAGATGTTCTTGAGCTGTAAGAAAGCTGCTCTTGCCTTACCAATCCTTACTTTGATGTCTGCGTCTGTGTCACCCTGCTGGTCGACGATGCTACCTAGGTAGGTGAAGGACTGCACTTCTTCCAGGGGGCTTCCATTCAGTGTGACTGGGTCATTGCTGATGGAGTTAATCCTAAGGATCTTGGTCTTGTCCTTGTGAATGTTGAGGCCAACCTGTGATGACGTGGCTGCCACTACGCTGATCTTCTCTTGCATCTGCTGTTTACTGTGCGAAAGGAGCGCAAGGTCGTCACCAAAGTCCAGGTCATCAAGCTGGGTCCACAACGTCCACTGGATTCCGTTCCTATGCTCGTAAGTGGATGTCCTCATAATCCAATTGATGACGAGGAGAAAGAGAAGTGGTGACAACAAACATCCTTGCCTGACTCCAGTTTGCACCTGGAAACTGTTAGTAAGCTGCCCTCCATGGATCACTCTACAGTGTATACCATCATATGACTTCTTGATCAGGTTGACCACCTTTGCTGGGATGCCGTAGTGCTGAAGGAGTTTCCAGAGGGTCTCTCGATCCACGCTATCTAACGCTTTCTCATAATCAACAAAGTTGATGTACAACGAGGAGTTCCACTCCATAGACTGCTCGACTATGATGCGAAGTGTTGCATTCTGGTCCGTGCATGATCTATTCTGCCGGAAACCTGCCTGTTCATCTCGTAGCTGTGGATCGACGGCATCCTTCATTCTCTCTAAGAGGACTCGGTTGAAGACCTTCCCTGGCACCGACAGGAGTGTGATTCCTCTATAATTGGCACAGTTGCTTAGATCTCCTTTCTTGGGGATTTTGATGAGATATCCCTCTTTCCAGTCTACCGAAATCACTTCTTCTTCCCATATCTTCTCAAAGAGGGGGTACAGCATTTCCACTGAAGCATCCAGGTCTGCTTTCACGCCCAGCCCTCATCCTTTATCCTGACTTGGGACAGGCAGATGGCCCCAAAGGACCTCTCTAGTGGAGTTTCTGCTTTGGGTAAGTCACCTAATCTCTTTGTCTCTCTGTTCCCCAGCAGTGAAATGGGAATAATCATTTCTTCTTCCACCCTGTGTTTGTCTATTTTGATTAGTGGCTCTAAACCTATTTACCAGTGTGGGCCACATATGCAGCTTTCTGTGTTATGTGGCTCGCATCAACACAATACATATCCCACCAGTGAGGCCCTGAGGCTGTCACATGGACCACAGCTGTGTGCTGACTGGGCCATAAGTGGGCCGAGAACCACTGATTGAGATTGTAAGCTTGTTGGGGCAGGGAGTGTATCTTAATATGTCTTTGTACAGCACCTGGCACTCTGGGGCTGCTTGGTGGTGATGGAGGATGCTACAGGGCTGCAGGTCAGGCCTTAGCAACATTGGCAGAGCTGTGTGAGGAGTCCAGGACTGTGGTTGCAGGGGGCTGACCACATATTTTTTTAATAGGGGAAAATAGTAGAACAAGAATATTCCTTCCCAGCAAAGTTTCATTGCCTTCGCTGGGAGATCTTCCTGGCCAAGGAGTGACTAAAAAGCAAGGCCCTGGTCCTGCAAACACTGACGTGTGTAACTTTACTTAGGTGCATAGTCCCATTGCAGTCAATGGGGCTGCTCCTGGGGGTGCATTTAGACTCGGGACCCCAAGAAAGACTTCAGGATCTGTCCCACTCCTTTGATTTAAACTCCCAGCAGCCCAGCTGGGCCTGGATCAGGGCCGTGATTCTGGGAGAAGAGCTATGCTCAGCCTCTACCCAGCTCCAGTGCTGGGAATCCTGGTCTTGTGGGGTCACTGGTGCCAGGCAGCAGCACTAGAATTGCTTTGAAATGGCGTGGGAAGAGAGGCTCATCTCTGAGCTCCAAAGCCTTGGTGCATCCGTACTGGCTCAGAAGGATTGCTTCCCTGGCTGGGCAGAGGGAGGGGGTTACCACAGCTGGCTGGCACCTCGCTGGAAATGGAGCATCTTTAATCAATTTACTGGGAGAAAACACAAATTGCGGGGAGGGTTATTTGCTCTGTTGCTTTTCTCAGACCTGGCCTTGTACAATTTGTTCAGCATCATTTGCCACCCGACAAAACAAGGATGGAGCAGGGCTCCTGGGGGAGAGGAGTGCAGAGCTCCCCCAGCTGAGCTGCGTGTGGCGTTGCACTGGAAGACTGTGTGTGTGCCTCTGAAGAATGGCTTGAAATTCTTCCTCCTTCAGATGTTACCTCCCATATCTCCAGAAGCAGCCGTTTTACCTCTGCCAGTGTTTCATTAGCACTAAGCAATGTGGCAGGCAGAGTTGTAGGAGAGAGATCTTTACTGAGCAGCAACGCCTGTTTGTGTGAGTAGCCAGGCCAGCAGCTTGCACTCCTGAGCCCCTGACGTCACAGCAAACTACCTCCCTTCTGAAACCTGATCCTCTTTCTCCAGCCATTTCTCTTTCCTGTAAATCAGGCACAGGCTTTGCTTCTGCTGCTTCCTTTCCTCTGAGCTCTCTGGGTTCTTACAATCCTTCCTTCTCTGCCAGAATTCTGTATTTTGTTGTGCCCCCGGCAAAGAGCCAACAGGGACTTCCTATTTGCATAACTTCTATGTTAGGTGAAATGCAAGAACAAACGTAGTCTCTGCAAAGCAGCATGGTATGTATGACTTTCTTTGCAAAAACAGCAGCTACTGCCCTAATGTCATGACAAGCTAATGGCTCAGAAAATATAGTGCAGTATGTAGAAAATAGCTAGATCTATCACATCTTTTCACCCTTGATTTTTCCTCCAAAAGCAGCAACAGTCAAAACTGGGTAAAGAAGGGAGAGAGAGTTTCATTCTGTCTCCCAGGTTTGCAGGGGCAGCTTGGGCATGGAGAAGACCCCATAGCAGGCAGAGCATTGGAGCAGGGGATTGGGAGCGCTGGCTTCTGTTCATACCTCTGCAATTCACTGGTTACTGGCCAGGTCCCTTCACCTCCAAGCCTTAATTCCTCCTTCTGTAAACTATGTAGAATTGGATAGCACTTCCTCTTTGTGCAGTAATAGCTGTGTCCTGTGCTAAATCAAGCCTGCGCTGGCAGACCCACGATTTAATGGCTCTGGATGCAGTTATTTCTGAGTTACCAGGTAGCACCCTCAAATTAGAGACCTGCCATCCTACCCGTCCTCCTTCTCTCACTACTCTCTGTCCCTTGCCCCACTCCTCCTTACCCTGCCAGTGCCAAAGGGCAGATCCACCATCCCAAAGAGCAAGTTAGCATGTAACAAATTAACTGGGTTCTGCTTCTCTCTGCCCCTTCCAGCCCTTCCTTCCCCTCTTCATTCATTCCACCTTGTCTCACCTCTTTCCCTTCCTGCAGGTGTCTGAGTGCCACAGGCTCCTGGAGCCAGAACCATCCTCCTTTCTGGCCCTTACATCCTCACTGCGTGTCATTCCACCATGAGAGGTGCAGTGAGCCCCCTGCCAATGTTCCCACACAGTCACTTCCTTTGGGGAAACTGAGGCACCTCACCTCCTGCCGTGGGCTCAAACCCCTGGCACATGCTGACTTCCTGATGGCAGCCTCTGGCTGTTCTCACCCTTAGAGTGAACAGCTGCCATGGGGGAAGGCTCTGACTCCTTGGCACAGTAGCATTATCCTGGGATGCCGGCTCTTGCTTGGTGCATATGTTCCAATTCTCCTGACTGTGCTGCATTCCTCACTGCTGCCTGTAGCCAGCAGACTCCTGCTCCACATCTTGCACTTAATGAAGCCAGCTAAGCCGTTGCTGAGCACCCCCTGCTATTTGTTTCCATTGTTATTTAGCCGCAGTGAGGTAGGATCCGGGCCGCTTAATCAGCCGGGGCGGCTGTGTTTGTCCCTAATGAGCATTTAATGCGCCGGCAAGAGTGTGGCTGGGCTCTCCAGCTTTCTCGGGAGCGGCAAAGGACGTGGAGGAATATCATTTTAGGATTACGCTCTGGAACGGCAGCATTAAATCTGCCAATCTGTATATTGGAGGTGGCCCCTCTCATCCTCCCACTGACAAGATATAAGATGGTCACGGATAACTGGCTTTCATTACAGCAATGTTCATAAATCCTGCCGTTAGCTTCTCACATATGGGCTCCTTCAATCACCCACGTGCTCTCACTCCCTGTCTCCAGCGGTGGTTTAACTCTCTCTGCCTCTTCTCAGACCCTCACCCCTGCCTCCCGCCCCATCCTCTGCCCCTGCCTCCAGCTGTAGCTTGGTCTATCTCTTTAGCAGGCTGTGTGTATCTTCCTTAGTGTTCTCCTCTCTCCCACTTCGCTTTCTGAGGGTTGGGAGCCTTTATTTTAATTGTGAATTGATCATTCAGTCTTGCATCACAGTGAGCCCGGGCCCTGTGTGGCCACAGTTTACAGCTCAATAGGGTGAAAGTTACCCTTTACGATGCTCTTAAATTGGGAGACTGGTAGGAGCACAAGAAGGACAAATACTGTGACCACAATCACAGTTGCAAGGAATAATCTTGTTTAGATTGTAAATTACACTCACATACCCATCTGTACAATGTGAGAGAGGCCAAAGAATAGCCAATGCCATATTCACACTCTCAGACCCAGAGATTATAGAGTTTGGTAGATTGATGGGGGGTCATGCCTAGCGGGATGGGTCTTGCCAGGGTCTTCCCACTTCAGCTCAAGCAATGAGCCTCTTTTATCTTGAAGTTCTGACCATGCCTAACACCTTTTTGGTGCACGAGGGTGTCCTAGCAATCTTTCCCAAATCTGAACCTTAGAGTCCAGAAAATGAGATACTAGCATGAATTTCCCTAAGCTTAATTACCAGCTTAGATTTGATAGGCTGCCACCACCCAAAAATATAGTGTTTTGGGGCACTCTGACCTCCCCACGTTCCCTGGGGACCCCAAGAACCCAGATCCCTTGGGTTTTTAAACAAGGAGAAATAAACCATTCCCCCACCTCTTCCCCCCCCAGAATTTCCCTCCCTGGGCTATTCTGAGATACTGATCTAACCTCTTAAATCACCATACAGAGAAGCATCTCCCTTCCCTTCCTCAAAGAGGCAAACAGATTCAAGGAAAATAGAGAGAGATTTTATCACTCCCTATCTCCCCCACCCGTCGTGGTGAGTTATCCCAGTCCCCCAGGATAAAACAAGGGAAACAGAGAAAAACCAATCAATCAGGTTCTCTAAAAAGAAATCTTTTAATAAAAGAAAGGAAAAAGTAAAAAGTTATCTCTGTAACTTCAAGATGTAAATATTACAGGGTCTTATAGCTTACAGACACCAGAAAGACACTTTCCCACCAGTACCAATACAAATCAAAATATTCCCAGCAACTACACATATAAAAGTTAACCAGCCAGATCCACAATTGCAAATAGAGTTAAAACAATTAAAAAGCCTAAACTGCCTGTTTTACTTACTCTATGAAAAGAAACTTAGAGAGCCTGTAGTAATGTCTGGTCTCTCTCAGACCCTCCGAGAGAAGAACAAAGAACTCACACCCAAACTTCCCTCCACCCAGTTTTGAAAGTATTTTGTCTCCTGATTGGTCCTCTGGTCAGGTGTTTCAGGTCACTGTTTGTTAACCCTTTTATAGGTGAAAGAGACATTAACCCTTAGCTATCTGTTTATGACAGAGGGTTCCAATCTCTTTTTCTGTATCTGTATTTCCACTCCCCAGACATTTCCTCATTAGCATCTTATTCACATTTACATACACTTTTTGCCAGTGTAACCAGCTGTCAGAAACGGAACTTTCCAGGAAGTTACAATCAGGTTTCTGTATCCCACTATCCCAGTATCCACTTTCCCAATTTACCTCAGGGCTTAGGTCTCCATCCCCCGGCAAACCTAGTTCAAAGCCCTCCTCACTAGCTTAGCAAGCCTGCCTGTGAAGATGCTCTTGTCTCTGTTTGTTAGGTGGATCCCATCTCTTCCTAGCAATCCTTCTTCCTGGAACAACACCCTATGGTCGAAGAATCCAAAGGCCTCTTTCCACACCGCCTGTGCAACCAAGCATTTACCTCCACAGTTCGATGGTCCCTACCTGGGCCTTTTCCTTCAACCAGGAGGATGGAGGAGAACAAGACTTGTGCCTCAAACTCCTTTATCCTTCTTCCCGGAGCCACCCTTCTATGGTGCTTTTCATTTGTAGATGTCCAAGAGCCTCCATTTTTAATATATTTATCCTCACAACATCCCTGTGAGATAGGGATGCTTGTTATCCTCATTTTTACTAGTGGGGAAACTGAAGCACAGAGCAACAGAGTGTGTCTATACAGCCCATGGCAGCAAGCCTCCAAGCTTGGGTCAATCGATTCGGTCTTGCAAGGGTCATGGTAGTTCTAAAAATAGCTGCCTAGGTATGGCTTGGCTCTGAAGTCAAGGGGAAAGGCTGTCTTCATAGCTATTTTGCGCACCAGTCTGTTGACCCAGGAGGCCTAGATGTATCCTAAGTGCCTTGCTCAAAGCCCTGCAGGAAGTCTGTGGCAGAGTGGGGAATTGCACCCAAGTCACCCAAGTTCTAGGCATGTTTCCAAACCACTTAACAATCCTGTTCAGACTCTCCCTAGCCCTATGGTGGGGTTGCTGGGTGATGAGCACTTTAGAAAATCCAGCCCCACTTATACTAGGCATTTGCAAATTGGCCCTGAGAAATTTTGGACATTTGTCCCCACATGAGTGTCTGCTGTTTACAATGATTGAGGTGAGAGACAGAACAAACCTCCTGTAGCTAATCACACTGCCAGTGCGGGATTGTTTTCTATGCCACTTCAGTTTGAAACAATCCAAACAGTGAGCCACTAACTTATCCTGCAACCCACTAGATTGAGATATTAGAACATTTTCCCAGATTTTCATCTTATGTTTCTCCCACCCTTCCTAAGTACCCCCTACCTGGGATGTAATTCTAAATAATTCCCCTCTCTCCTTGGTGCTCAGATCTCAGGCCTCTTGCCTGAGTAACTATTCAGCCAACCTATGTGTAATTTAGTCCTTTTAATTGTTCATTGGGCCTCAAACACCTGAATCGTAATTGTTACTTCCTGCCCTGTTCCAACTAGTTTGTTGGCATCATTTTGGCCGTGAACTGCCAAGGGCTGATATTGATTAGACTTTACATATTGTGGCTGCACTTCCCAGTGGTATTTATAATGCAAGAGACATTTTTATTATACAAGAGCCCATAAAAGTAAAAATAAAAAAAGAAGAGAGCGGAATCCAAATAAAAGAAAACCCCAAGTCCCATTCCTTTAACTGCCTATGACAAGAGGAGGAGCATTAAATGCTGTTGAGACATCTTATTTCATTTTAAGGGCATCATTCTGTGCAAGCCCCTGGACTGAATAAGTGGCAGTAAATATTTTGATCGGGGGAGTATATTCAGAACACCAGAATGGTTTCCTTGTCACCTGACAGACCAGCTTCCTGGCCCGTTTAGGACAGGATTGCCAGATGAACAGTATTAAGGAGGCTTTACTACTTTAGGGCTGGAGGTACTTTCTCGGGGTACATCAACATTTGAGCTGAGACGCGTGTTACCATCGTTCAGGAGGCGGCAATAGTGTGGTAGGCACTTTATAGCTCAGTGAGAAGATGGGGTTTCTGCCTCTGCTTGAATCCCAACCAGGTCGGATCGGCTCCCCAACTGTTTGAAGAACAAGTGATCACACGGCCAGGCAAATGCTGGGAATGTCCTACAGGGTACGCCTGTGTTGCAAGCGAGGGTAGTGCGGGTGGGTGTACCGATAGCAGGGAAGACACGGCAGCATGGACCCTGTGTAGGCTAGCAACGCGAGTACCCAGCGTCCCTGGTGGGCTTGTACTCAGGCATCCAGCCCCCTCTGAAGCCCATGTTGCTGCATCTTCGCTATTGTTGTTACCCGCGCTAGCTAGGGTCATTCTCACACAGGTAGGCATGACTGCACTGCAATCACACCTTAAATCACCATGTAGATACCTTTAATGAAGGTGCTAAGAGGAGTTTCCCTTTTTCTGAGGGATGCCAGCTGGATGGCAGGGTGAGCATCCTCATTACTGGGGTGACAGGCAGAATTGGGGAGCGGGGCCTCATTCCTGTTGGTGCTGGCTGGGAAAGAAGGCAGAGACCTGAGGCTACTTTTACAGGCCGGGCTTGATGTGGACATTAAAATCAAAGCCATTATATGCCAAGGCTGGGCATCTCATCCCAATACGACAGAGGCCGACAAGGAGCAAGGCATGGGCCTGGGGACAAGCTATAACCATCCGCTGAGCTGACAGAAATGACAGAGAGAATTCTGTCCGTGCCTAGAAAAAGAAGCCAGTGCTCTATAAGGGGCTTGCTAGACCCAGACTGGATTGCTCAAGCGAGATGCAGACAATTAGATTAGTCGAAGCCAGCAGCTACAGAGGAAAATGCTTCTGCAAATGGACTCTGGCCTGCTGAGCTCCAGGTGCACTGGAATAATCAGAGAGCAACGGGCACACCTCCGACATTTCACAGAATCAGAATTAAGCATCAAGCAGTTCAGACAATTCTTCCAACCCAGGTGAGGAACGTGGGTCGGATATGGCACAATCTGAACTGACACTCACAGCTCACCTCAAACCCAACCTTGTGCTGGAGTTTCCCCAAAGCTTTCACTATTTAAATGCTTTTTTCCCCGTCCAGCCCCCTTCCACCTGAAACTGTCGCCCTTTCCTTGCACTGAAGATCCTTAGTCACTCTTAAGCCCATCCTCACCAAGCATTTGTCCATGCGGTCTTGGCACTGTATGGTTAATAAGCAGGTTGTCTATAAATTCCCTGTGACCTCGGGCAAAGTACTTGAGTTTTATTTCAAAGGCAAATGGCAATTAATGATTGAAGTCAATAGGAGTTGGGTGCCTTGCTGCCTTTTTATCTTTGAAAATTTCATCCTTTAATTTTTCTGAGCTTCTGTTTCCCGTCTGTGAAATGGGGATCATAGTAATATTACATTGTAAGCTCTATGGGGCAGAGGCTGGCTCTCACTAGGTATATATACAGCTCCTAGCACAATTGGCTATGGAGAGGGGGGCCTCCAGGTGCTACCAGAATAGAAATAACAAAAATTAATAATAGAAGTATGGGCAAAGTAATGATTGATTCACAGTCTTGGGATCTGACCCCCTTGTGTGCCAAACTCCATCTGCTCACTCAAATTGCTGCTTAAAACACAGTCCTTTTACCATTTACCCACTTAATACTGAATTTACTTCTGAACAAAGCCATTGTGGGTTGAAGTTATGGCTACTAGGAGCCGTGTTAGGAGACTATAGGTGAAGGTTGTCACCAAATAATAATTCTTGTTAACTTGCAGTTGTAAATTTCACCGTATTAAACCAGCTTTTCAAAACCCAGCCTGAAGCACTCAGAGCTTCCAGGACCCGCATACACCTGTCCTCTAGCTAAGGAAGGAATCTCCTTTGAAAACAGAACCTCATTTTAAATTGTAGGATAATCTACTTCACAAGCTTTTTGCAAACCCTATGCATCCCCCAAAGGGTTTGAGAGAGGTTCACAAACCCAGAACTTTGTCCCCAAAATACACAGAGTTGGGTTGGAGGAGAACTGTATTTTAGCTCTACCATTGCCTCACTGAGTAGTGTATTCAAAATTGCCCAAGTTGCTCCAGAGTGGAGCAGAGAGACATTTTTCAGATTAATAATTTCTTTGCTGACAAATGCAGTTCTGGGTCAAACGAGACTATTTGTGAATTCGGGTCAAATTGGGGGAATAGTTTCATCCCAAAAAAAAAGTTTTTTAAAAAATTCAAAACATTGCCTTTTGATGTGTTCGAAATGAAACATTTCCACTTTTGGTTTTGAAACGACATTTTGAAATGTAGCTAGATTTATTTTAAACAAAAGACTTATCAAGAAGGGGAAAAACCACCCCAAACCAAACCAAAATGGAAAAAGGTCAGAAGAAAAAACGTAGTTTGAGGTGGAATGAAACATTTTGTTTGTCCTGAACTGAACCTTTTTTGGATGTTTCAGTCAGGCTGTAGAACTGAAAACTCCATTCTTTGCTCAGCTCTACTCTGGAGCACGTGTGCTGTTGAAAATCAAAGGGACATGTAAGCCTACATCACTTATCCCAGCCATTATGTGACTTTGGGCAATCACTTGGGCCCAGATCCTCAACACTCTTGGGAGTTACGTGTCTAACTATCTTTGAGGGTCTGGGCCTTGGGCCAAGACTTTCAGACTTGGGTACTTAGAGTTAGCCACCTCAGTGCATACTTAAACACTTATATAAAAGTGGCTTGATTGTCAGAGCTGCTACGCACATGCAGCTTCTGCTAAGTTGATAAGAACCACTCTGTGCTTCAGTTCCCCCATTTGCAAAATGGGGTTAATAACACTTCCCTACCTCTTTGTGGAGGGGGAACAGTGGTGAGGTTTAATTCATAAAAGGGTTAAAAAAGAGCTATGTAAATTGATAGAGGATAGGTCCATCAATGGCTATTAGCCAGGACGGGCAGGGATGGTGTCCCTAGCCTCTGTTTGCTAGAGGCTGGGAGTGGGTGGCAGGGGATGCATCACTTGATGATTACCTGTTCTGTTCATTCCCTCTGGGGCAATTGGCATTGGCCACTATTGGAAGACAGGATACTGGGCTAGCTGGACCTTTGATCTGACCCAGTATGGCCGTTCTTATGCTCTTCACCATTGGCGAAGTGCAGTGAATTCTGCAGACAAAAGACACTTGGAAAGACAGACAGTTGCGATTGCTTCCTGGTTAAGGTTGTGTCCTCAATGTGGTGAGATTAGCTTTGCTCATTTTCATATTGTCTCATATTTTCGCTGCTTCTGTGTTTCAGCAGCAACTGTGGAGAGAAGAGCAACAACTGAACACAAACTGGGCAGGCTGGATTTCCATGAAATGGATTGAACAATCAACTGAATTATGTGCGGTGCATCTCATCTCAGCTGGTTAGGGGCTGAAGGAGTGGGACTTTTGGAAAGAGGGCTGCCTTAGAGTGTAGGTGAGAAGAGCAGTGATCTCACAGACAGAGGCTGGGAGGTGACCCAGCTCCACTAGGCAGTATAGTAATAATAATAAAACTTAGCTCTTGTACAGTGTTTTTCACCCATAGATCTCAAAGTGCTTTACAAAGGAGGGCAGTATCATTATCCTCAGATGGGGAGACTGAGGCACAGCGAGGTGATGTGACTTGCCCTTGTCACCCAGGAGGTCAGTGGCAGAGCCAGGAACCGAAACGAGGTCTCCAGTGTAGAACTGGGTGATTTTTTCCTGACAAATTGATTTTTTTTGCTGAAAAATGCATATTTCAGGGTCTGAAACTATTCGTTGAATTCAATGACTAGCTTAGGGGTGTGTGTGTGTTTGACTTTTTGATTTAAAATAGTGCTTTTGATTTTAAATTTGTTTGGTTTACCCCTGAAATGGCCGAATCTTATCAAAAACTCAGCACCCCACCGCCCCAATTCTGAGTCAGCTCAAAATGTTTTGGACAATTTGAAATGAAACTTTTGCAGTGTGATGTAAAAGTTTGTTTTGGTTCAAACTGAACCTGATTTTTTTTTGGTTTGGTCCCTGAACTGAAAAATCTAGTGTTCACTCAGCTCTGAGTGCTTCATCCTTCCTGCAAAGCATCTTGCAGCTGGAGCAGGCTGATGGGGAATAACGGGATGCAGGGGGACTGCCACATGTGTGCCAGGAGCAGTGACCAAGGCTCTCCTGGAGTGCTGCCTGCAGCTGGGCCAAATCAGCAAGCCATCGCTCCGCCAGAGACTCATTGCCGTCTTGGGCTGGATCAGCCTGCTGTGCTTTCTGCTCACTGAGCAATGTTCTCTCCTGATCCCAAAAGCAGACATGGTGCACGCTGAGACTGGCTTTCGCTTTGTGTTAACAAAGATGTTTCTGATGTTAACGCTGGGATTGCTCCCTGGCTGGCTGTTACTTCTCAGGTATATTTTTAGAGAGCAGAAGTGCCTGCAGGTCGCTGGCAGAGCAGGGTAGGGAGAGAGGGTGAGATCTGGCTTGAGTGAACACGGAGACTGAATTTCCCTCTCCCCCTGAGGGAGAGAAGGTCACGCCATGGAAGGAGCAGGTGGCCATGAGTGGAAAACCCAGTTTTGATTGAACTATGATATGGCAGAAATAATGCAATTATAACTCAATGCCGGAGGGTCCTGGCTGCTGTATAGTGAGAATGGGATGGTCGTGTTTCATTCATGGGAGTTCCCAGTCATGTGACGTTATGTATTAGATATGATGCAGTCAGAGCTGGATGCTGGGTGTCGCTGGGCTGTGAGCTAGCAGAGAGGATGCAGTGATATCTCGTGCTGGATGTCACTGGGGGCTGGGCTGTGATCTAGCAGAGGGGATGCAGTTCTATCTCATGCTGGGGTTTCCTGTGGGCTGTGCTGTGGTATAGCAGAGGGAATGCAGTGGTGTCTCAGTGCTGGGGGTTTATGGTGGCTGTGCTGTGGTATAGCAGAGGGAATGTGGTGCTATCTCAGTGCTGGGGTTTCCCGTGGGCTGTGCTGTGGTATAGCAGAGGAGATGCAGTGATATCTCAGTGCTGGGTATCACTGGGGGCTGTGCTGTGGTATAGCAGAGGGGATGCAGTGATATCTCAGTGCTGGATATCACTGGAGGCTGTGCAGTGATCTAGCAGACGGGATGCAGTTCTATCTCTGTGCTGGGGTTTCTGGGCGCTGTGAGCTAGCAAAGGGGATGCAGTGGTGTCTCAGTGCTGGGGGTTTATGGGGGCTGTGCTATGGTATAGCAGAGGGGATGCAATGGTGTCTCAGTGCTGGGGGTTTATAGGGGCTTTGCTGAGAGCAGAGGGAATGCAGTGGTGTCTCAGTGCTGGGGGTTTATGGGGGCTGTGCTGAGAGCAGAGGGGATGCAGTGGTGTCTCAGTGCTGGGGATTTATGGGGGCTGTGCTGTGGTGTAGCAGAAGGGATGCAGTGCTATTTCAGTGCTCGGGTTTCCTGTGGGCTGTGCTGTGGTATAGCAGAGGGGATGCAGTGGTATCTCATTGCTGGGGTTTCTGGGGGCTGTGATATAGCAGAGGGGACAGAGTCATACCCCCCTCATTACTGGGAGTTGCTTGACATTTGTGTCATCTTCATAAACTTTTTCCAGGCACTTGGCCAATCCTCACCCTTTTAGAGCAGTGTAAGCTAGATGTGATCATACTTCCCTACTAACATCCAACTTTGGCATTAGTGCGTGTCCACTCCCCTGGCCTTCCTCTTTATTCTGGGTGTGCCTGACTTTGTCTTGGAGAATGACCCTTGCTGATGAACAGCATATGGCCTGGGAGGTCGTAGAAGAGAGAGACGATAAATTATCCCCTAATTGACTAGAATGGATGGAATTGACCTTTAGAGAACTAAGCTATGAATCTTCGGATGGCGGAGCGGGCACCTGGCAGATTTATCACTGTCAGATTTTAAAGGCCCAAACTTTGCAGCCAAAATAAATTCCTGATACTAAATTAATAGACTCATGATCAGGAGGAACTCCAAGGAAAGACTTGTTTTGTGGATGCGGGTGTTTTGAGCACACGTGCTTGTGCATAGAGGTCACGGCAAGCTCACAGGGATGTGTGTTTGTGCATGTAATAGATGTCCAATCAGATTGCTACCAAGCAGGATGTTATAGAAACACATGGAAATGAAGCACTGGCAGGATGGACACAGGGTAATGAAACAGGAGTAGTGAGAGGCACAAGTAGAAACAGATCAGGGATGGACCAATGGACACACAGAAAAGGTGCAGGAAATTGGACAGACAGGAGTAGACCAGACTCCAAGACTATTAAAGGTACAGGGTCTGATTCTAATCTCGCTTACAGCTGGATAACTCCATTGGCTTCAGGGGAGTTACTGCTGGTTACACTGGCAGTGAGATCAGAAGCAGGCACTTGATTATTTTTCCCCAAGTGATTTAAATCCCCCTTTGAGATCTGTCAGTTTCACCCCAGCACTGAATGCAGAACTGAAAAGTCAGATAGTGGAAAAAAAATCAGAGTTGAACCTTCTCTCACTCGCTGGCTATCCCCAGGGTAGGGCTCATGGGGTTAACCTGAGCTTTGGGGAGCTGCTGCAATACTGGGTAGCACCCCACCAGGTACAAAGAAGAGAGACCATCTGAAAATGAATCTGAGCTCCCCAGGTAAAGGGAGAAGGTCTACGCGTGCACACACCTATACCACCCCACCCACATGGGCACGCACTCATATGCTGCACCCATCGTGAACAGACCACTTCATTGCCTCTTTTGCTGGTTACCACTCTGTCCATTCAGGGCCAGCTTCTGTCACTCCTCCGTACCCCAATTAAAATCAGTGGGATGGTTCATGGACTAAGGGATAGCTCAGAGTCAGTAAGCATAGCTGAACGGGGCCCTCTAATGACGCACAGAAAGGTAGGAGGTGTGGCTGGAAACCTGGAGTATTGTGGTGTTTTGATTATAGAGTCATAGAAGTACAGGACTGGAAGGGGCATCAAGAGGTCATCTAGTCTATTCTGCAGTTCTACAGATGGGCCTGAACCAAACCCACGGCCCCTCCTTCCAGACATTTAACAAACCACCTGTGTGGTAGATGGGGTTAAAAAGCCCTGATGGGGTGAATCTTCCCCAGAAGCCTCCACCACCCCCAGCTGCTCTGGCCTGGCTGAGGTGATGGAGAGGGCAGGCAGAGTAGTCCAACAGGCTCTTTATTTAGTGTCTCCTTGCTTCCTTGTCTCATGCAGAATCAGCCTGTAGCTGTCCCATTCCCCAGTCCCCATCCCCTCCTACTTACATTCCACATAGGTCTTGCCTCTCATTATTCTGATCGCTGCCTTTTCCTCTTCTCTCCTCCAGAAGCCAGATCTGTGTGCTCTCTGGTGGGATGGCAGAAAGTGAGAAGGGGAGCCAGCTTTCAGAGAAACACAGTGCAGGAAGTCGGGGCAGGAGAGAGAGAGGACTGTGAATGCCTCACCAATCCACAGCAATCTGCTCTGTTGTCCCCCCAATTCTTATTCTGCCAACATGTGCAGAAGCCTGTGTTTACCTTAGCGTTGTTTTCAGTTGCTGAGAGGGGGCAGCCTACATTAATTAGCAGCCATCAGTGATAATTACTGAGTCCCTTAAGCAAAGGAATGCAAATAAATCAGAAGTGTGCTTGCAGCTTGGAATTCCCAGTGCGCACCCAGCCACATGCATGCCTTCCCCATGGAGCTGATTTTCAAAGGCTCCCTCCCTGCCTATCTATATCGAATCCCTCTCTGTGTTATCTAATCTATCCAGTCTCATCCGTTTGATCTAATCTAATTGTATTTATCCCATTGTAGCTATCTATTTTAGCTAAAGCCCATCTAATCTATTTGATCAGTCTAGCCGCTCAGTCAGAAAATGGAACCACAACAGTGACTCTCTGGTCCAGGGGGTAACTAGCTTTCTGCTGGAAACTCAATTCTGACACAGACACGCACTCCCCTAACTTCCTCAGAACAAATCCATTTGGCATGAAATTTCTCATTTGGCGTTTCTTATCCCAGGAGAATTTTCCTGCAGAGTACGAGGTGAACTGACCAGGATGGGTCTTTGAAAAATCAGAGGGGTTTTCTATCTTTGAAAAATCTGCTGCCTTTTTTGTTTTGTTTAGGAACAACAAGCTATCTCAAAAACGTCTCAACCTAAAACCCTTTGATTAGTTTTATTCCTTTGGTCTTGATGAGAGCTAATGACTTTGGGGAAGGTTTGTTAGTTTGTTGCAAAGTGGGCTGGTTGGAGAAAGGCAGAAAGAAGGAAAGGGTAGAGATTCTTTTCTGGTACTTAGGATAGGTCTACACAGCAAAAGCTGTGCATGGGCTACCCTGTTTGCACTAGTTTGAATCCAGCTGGCCTGGGTAAGACAACACAATGTGGGCTTCTGCGTGTCGTACAAGCGTGGTACGGATTCTGGGTACGTACTTGCCTTGCTAGTCTGCTCTGATGCCTGCATTACATTGTCTTCACTGCTGATTTTCCATTGACCTACACCTGGTGCAAGCATTTCTGCCAGTGTAAACTGAATGCAAAGTGAGTGGAACAGGCCGCTGACTCAGACTGGTAAGAATAGACACCCATGTTGCACAGGTGGAAGTGACTGCACAAGGTAGAGGCAACAGAGAATGTGACCCACTTCTCTTTGGCATTTGCTTCATTCTTTGAGAGGCAGAGATGCTATGGGGGTGGACACTGTTGTAAAAACCTACATATAGCAGTGATAACTCTTCTCATCCTCTTCAGCTGCTTAAAGCCATCACTCAAGATGGGCTGAATTAAATTGCCAGATCCAAACACCACCAAAAGCTGAGGGACCCCAGATCTAGGTCAGCTCCTTGCAGCTGACACTTCTCTAATCATAGAATCATAGAAGATTAGGGTTGGAAGAGACCTCAGGAGACCTCAAGAGACCTCTAAATAATGGGTTAAGTCCCACTTATGGTCAAAGTCTCTGTGAGCCTGTGTCCATTGCTCCTGTCCACAGTCAATGTGCTTTATTGGTTAACTCCCCACACTTATCCAGTGCTGGAGCTGGTTGCTGTCATGCTTTCCCCCATGACTGACCTTCCTCCAAGACCTGGCTCATTCTCAGAGGCTTTTTTAGGGGAGCTGCAGGGGAGAACTTACCTACTTTTATTTCTCTGAAATCCCTCGCAACTTCCCTGTCCTGGCAGCAGACTTTTCATTCCCCAGGGATTCCCTCTGGGCTGGAAAAAGTGCCTCATGGAGTCTAATGTCACTCCTAGATGGGCATCTCTATGGACACAAGAGCTCAGTTTGGGCAGAGTTAAGGCTTCATGTTGGTTGCTCAGGATGAGGGTGGAGATGCCTGGGCTGTGGGTGGCAGGAGGAGAGGTCGATGTGGGGTGGAAGAGGAAATAATGAGTGGAATGTGAAATGACATAACAGCTGATTACCAGGCTTTGCATGGCTTATGATGTGGAGTCTGTAGCAAAATTAACTCAAATATAGTAAAGTTCTTTCTGGGGTGATTATCTATCTATCTATCTATCTATCTATCTACTCTGACACAATGTCTTTTCATCTCTCTGTGCTTCCCATCTTTCCTTCCAAGCACTATAGGGTTTGGACTGTAAATTTAATTAGCGAAAGGCTCAGTGGTTTTGTGCATTTGAAGAGGGCAGGCGATGCTTTCACGCTGGCATCTCACACACTCGCTTGTCCTTTCAGGGGCAGCTTGTACTGATCAGGACTAGAATAATAAAAAAACAAAATCCTCTAATCATGAAGGTTTCAGTCACCCTCCTTAGGGCCCGACTGGGTTGTGTATTCCTGAAGGCAGCTGACATTTCCAGATGCGGAGGGGGTGGGGGTAGGAGGAGGCGATAAAAGTAAATTTCCATGCAGAGTCAACAAACAAATAAATTGTTCTGGGATGGGGGTAAAAGAGGAGAGCGAGAGAAGGTCACAATCAGTTTGGCAGTTGATGAACCCCACACAAGGGCTAGCTGTCATGTATTCATTTCAAGGGAATTCATACTCCATGGCTGCCTTTCACTGTGCTGGTCACAAAGCATGGGCACCATTTAATTAAGGTGTTACAGCTTGGTAAGAGCTGGAGCTACTGACACAACCATGGTTTAAATGGTCTGGCGTTGAATCCATTGGGTTTTTTTTTAGCTGGTGGACTAGGATTGTGTTAGAAGGAGGATGGTTCTGTCCCTCTTGCTCCCTGAGTTCCCTCTGCCCCACATTGGATCTGGCTCTGTCCCCTTACCCCCAGAACCCCTCTGCCCCACATTGGGTCTGGCTGTGCCCCTCTTGCCCCCAGAGTCCCCTCTGCCACGAGTTGTCTATGCCCTCTCATTCCCAGATTCCCTGCTGCCCCACATTGGGAAGGGCTGATTTTATTTCTAACCTTAGCACCCCCTCTTCACCCCACAGTGATGGTTCTTGAGGCCTGTTTGAATGGCTAGGGTCTGCAAAGCTGGGCCACAGATTTTGCCAGAACAGGCTCAGTCGTGGGATGGATGGATTTGGAAATATGAACACAAATCTCCCTGTGGATGTGGTGTTTCTTCCCTGTCAGTTCTTCCCAGGACTATTTTGGGCAGAGGCTCCCGGAAAGGACACACCAGCTAAGGACAGTGAACTCACCTCAGGAGATGCTCACCTCAGAGTCTGAAGCTGGTGTGAGTTTTGTGCCCATTTGGATCAGTTCACCAGGTCCAGCTGCCCCTAATTTCAACCCCATCTTCTCTCTGGTGCACAGGACAGCAGCTATCATGTGATGGGGCACCCACTGGGCTGGAGCATCACTGAAGGAAAAGGAGACCGGGCAGTTTATTTTAATGGAGAAGATGGCTGCACTCACACAGATATTTTGGTGATCATCCAGACTAATATCTCTGTTTTTAAGATGCCTTTCATCCCAAAGGAATTCAAACACTTTACCCCTTTCCCTGCCCTGGGGCAGGGAAATGCAGCCACTTCATAGAATATCAGGATTGGAAGGGACCTCAGAAGGTCATCTAGTCCAACCCCCAGCTCAGAACAAGGCCAATCTCCAAGCATTTTTTTGCCCCAGATCCCTAAATGGCCCCCTCAAAGATTGAACTCACAACCCTGGGTTTAGCAGCCAATGCTCAAACCACTGAGCTGTCCGTCCCCACTCTGGGGTGAAGCACAGAAGCCATTCAGCCTCAGCATTGCTGTATTGGAGTTATGGGGAGAGACAGACAATGGCTCCATCTGAAAGCATAGGGAGAATCTTAGGACATTACCCCTATTGGGATTTGGCCAGGTGGCTGGAATTAATACTCTTGTTATTGCAAAATGGTACCATGGGATCTTTAATGGGCATGAGTGGGCTGAACCTGGGCTAGGAGCATGAATGAGTAGGAGCTTGGTTTAATTTATGGGTTTTTTCTTGGGGGGCTGGGCCCACCTTTTCCTTTCCATATTACCATATTGAAGGAGGGTACTGGCTCGACCCTGGCTAGATGGGAGGAGGGTCTCATGTAGAGCATGCCTAGATAGGGGAGAGATCCTGGCTTGACCCTGGCTAGATAGGAGTATGGTCCTAGCTATATCCTGGCTAATCAGGAAGGGAGGTCCTGGCTAGATCTCAACAGGGTTCTCGGGGATCCGAATATGGAAAAGTTGAGAACAGCTAGTTTAATCTAATCTGAAAGATAGTGCCTCCTGCAGCACGGCAACCCCTAGCAATACGCTGGGGCATTGATTCAATGCTGGCTGAGATAAGTGCACCCTCTCCTGAGTGACCAACGCTGTAGCATCCCCTAGTGTGATGCTGGGGCAGACTGCTACCCTCTGCATTCTCCATCAGTAATAACTGGTGTGCAAATGCAAGCAGCAAAGCCAGGGAGAACTCAATGGGGTCTGAGTGATATTGGTTGGCGTGAGTGCATGAGCAGGGCTCTGGAAGTCTGGCTGCTGGCTGCTGCAGTTTGAATGGACACCACTCTCTTTTTCACTCCTTTCCACTCAGCTGTGCCCTAGGAGAAAGATTATTTGCAGGTGAGCTTTCTGGAGGAGGGACGAGTGTTGTGGAGTCCGTGCCTGGGGCCAGCCTGGCACTTCTCCTGTGATTTGCTGCAAACACAAGCTTGCTGTTCCTGGCCACTCTGGGCTTGGACTGGTGGTGGCTGGAAGCAGGGGAAGGAGAGTGTGCATTGCAGGGGGATGAGGACTGAGGCTGGGGTTCACCTGCTTATGCTGCTTGGTGCAGGAGGCAGCTATGCTAACCCCCCAAGGCCTGGAGATGGATGGGGAAAGGCAGGGGAGAGAAGGAGGGAAGAGCAAGCTCAGAATCTATCCCCAAGTCTTTCCCCTACCCTCCAAGGGCTTGGCCGGGAGGGAGAGGTCACCGGGCGGATGGCTCTGGTGTCAGTTACTCTCAAGGGCAGAATAGTTTGAAGCAGAGATAGGGAAAGATTATCAACCAAATACACCCCAGAAGCCCCTGAATGTGTATGAGAATTATGGCTTCTTTTGAGAACTCTCTGTCCCACACTGGGAGGGCCTGGCTCTGCCCTCTCACCCCACAGCCCTCTCACCCCCACACAGAGAGGGGCTGGCTCTACCTTCTCACCCCCACATGGGGAGGGAGTAGCTCTGCCCTCTCACTCCACTGACCCTCCTGACTCCCCCTCTGCCCCACACAGGGAGAGACTGGCTCTGTCCTTCTCATCTGTTCCAAAGCCAGAGATCCTTTTTTAAATTTATCAGCCCTTCCCTCCCACACATCCCTACCCCAGTATGGAGCACTGGTTCCTTCTTCACATCCACTCACAGCACTCCCTTTCTCGATCCCCCCTGCCAGCACCCCTACCCTACCTGTCCGAAGACCATTCCCCAGTAGGGTTGCCACTACTCCAGGATTGGCCTGGAATCTCCAGGAATTAAAGAGTATGTCATGTGATTAAATGTCCAGGAATACATCCAACCAAAATTGGCAACCCTATTTCCCAGTGCCAGGCATGCCCCAGTGGCACAGCACATGGAGCTCTGCAGGAAGTGCACTTTTGCCATTTTCTCAGGATTCTGTTCCCAGAGTGGGAGTCTTGCTTCACCCACCTGGTGGATCAGAACCATCCTCAGGGCTTCCCCCAACCCTTCATCTCACTGGGGAACAGCATGAACTGCTGAGATCCATCACTCCTGCTTTGGGGAGGGCCTGGCATGATGTCTCTGGCCCCTGCCCCTCATCATTCTCTCACTGTCAGCCCCTTTACCTTGAGGGATGCCTTCCTAGGCTCTGTGGTGGTGTGAGGTGGCAAGTGATCCATGAGGTTCTGAGCTGCCAGGCTGGTGAGCGTGCTGAAGCGTGAACCCCATGGAGAGGGATTTCTTAACTTTGTGAAGGAGGGTGGCATGGGGGAGTCAGAAAAGCATGGTGGGGTGGGGAGTTGGGGGATTGTGATGGGGTGAACTAGTCCCAGAGGCCCCCTGCTGGGGGGATTGTGGGGATGGACTAGTTCCAGGGTCCTGCTGCACCTGTCCCAGGAAAGGAGTAGTGGAGCAAAGTCCTCTAATGCAGCCTTGAGAGACCACGAAGGGCTAGCCAATCAGAGAGGCTGCAGGGAGCAGCCAGTCATGGCCCAGGAGGTCTACATAAAAACGAGCTGCAGCACCAGAGACAGGTCATTACTTGTTGGAGCTAGAGTAGTGGAGATAGTACTGCTGACAGACTAAAGGGATGTGCAGCACCATGGACAGCTCAGTGCTAATCTGGGTTGGGGGGGAGTGAGGAAGAACTCCTGACTGGCTGCTGGGCCTGAACATAAAGGGTCCTTGGGCTGGGACTTGGAGTTGGGTGGGGCCTGGGTTTCCCCCATAGGCCACTGGGGAAGTGGTCTACAGTTGGACAGTGATTAAACCCCCAGAAGGGGATCTGAACTACTTAGTGGCCCAGCTGGAGAGTTCAGATCTCACCTTTCCTTTGGGCTGCAAAGGCAGGCGGCAGCTTCAGAGGGACAGGGGTGCCTTGGGAATTGGCCTTGCACAGGAAGGTCCGCGTCACCCAGAAAGTCAGTCAACCTGGCTGGATGTAAGGACTTGAGCAGGAATTGTGTCCCCAGGCACTCTAAGGGCTTAGTGTAAGAGTGATCCAGTTGCCCAGCAATGGGATTGGTTGTGTGGGACATCAGCAGAAAGGTTGGAAACTTCAAACTCCCCAGCACTTCTGTTTAGTGCTCAAGGGAAATGCAGTGTCAGGCCTTGGGAGAGCTGAGCTGCCCTTTCAAACTGTGTAGCGTAGAAGGGAAATAGGCTACAGGAAGGGCTATGGCAAAATTGGGTCATCAGACCAGACAGGAGACCAGAGTCAGCAGTGTCAGTGCAGTCTGGGGTTTTTTGCACAGGATTCTCCTCCCACCCTCTTCAACTCTGCTCATTCCTTGCCTACCTGTATCTGTCTAGCCTTGGGGCTCTTGCCGTGTCCTAGCTGAGCATCGGTTTGTGTATCGCTGCCCTTTACTGGATGGGCAGTGGTACATCTGCCACTCTGTGTCCCTTGTTATGTACTGTAGTGCCCAGATGTGCCAACCAGAATTGGGTGCTGGGTGTGATGTGCTGTGAAGGATAAAGGGTTGGATTTAGGGAAAGGGCTGAGTGGCTCACAGGCGACTTGGTTAATTTACCTTATTCCTTTTGATTCTGACCCATGTTGCATTTTGAAAGAATAAACCAGCTCTGAGTACCTGTATCCTCCCTACACTCGCCCTGAAAGTGTTATGGCAGACCAGAGGGGCCTATTAGGAGGCAAGCTGGGGGGGAATTAAAACTGTGAGAGAAGTCTTAATTAGAAGCTCACCTGTGCAGGAGCAGGTGGGACCCGTATAAGCTGGGAAGCTGGCAACAGAAGAGGCTGCTGGGAAAGGCTGCAGTTACTCCCTGAGAAGGGTGTCTGGAGGCTGCAGAGCTGCAGGCTGCAGTTGCTCTGTGAGAGGATGGAGCAGTGAAGCTATCAGACCCAGAGAAGGAGTGGAGAGCTAGAAGGTTAGAAAAGGGCTCAGGAAAATGCAGCCAGGTAAGGAGCAGAACAGGCTTTGACTGCTGACTACAGGGTCCTTGAGCCAGAACCTGGAGCAGAGGGTGGGCCTGGGTTCCCCAACCAGGCCCTGGGGAAGTGGCATTGGCAGGGCAGTGAGTAAGAAGACTGCCTCAGCCTGTTTGTGAGCAGAGACTTTCCTACCTCTATGGAAGGGGACACCATGACCCTGACCTAGCTAGAGGGCTGAGTTGGGAGGAGGCCACAGCAGCTCCTGGAGTGACAGAGGGGCTGCAGACAGGGATGGCTTGCAACTGTGGAGAGTGGTGAGCTAATCCCCTTACCATAAGGAGGTGGCACCAGCCTAGCGGTGAGTGGCACACCCCATGACAGTACCTTTTATGGGTTTTATTGAAAAGAATAAGCTAGCGGATATTAAGATGAAACAAGCACGCCACTAAGTGCAAAACTACTATGAACATCACTAAGAGTATGTCTACACTATGAAATTAGGTCGAATTTATAGAAGTCAATTTTTTAGAAATCGATTTTATACAGTCGATTGTGTGTGTCCCCACTTAAGACCATTAACTCGGCAGAATGCGTCCACAGTATGGAGCCTAGCATCGACTTCTGGAGCATTGCACTGAGGGTAGCTATCCCACAGTTCCCACAGTCTCTGCCGCAGATTGTAATTCTGGGTTGAGCTCCCAATGCCTGATGGGGCAAAAACATTGTCGCGAGTGGTTCTGGGTAAATGTCATCAACCTGCCCACCCCCGTGAAAGCAACGGCAATAAATCATTTCTCGCCTTTTTTCCTGGGTTACCTGTGCAGATGACATACCACGGCAAGCATGGAGCCTGCTCAGTTCACCGTCACCATATATCTCCTGAGTGCTGCCAGATGTGATACTGCATTGCTACACAGCAGCAGCTCATCGTCTTTTGTAAGGAGACGGTGCATTACAACTGGTAGTCATCGTCGCTGTCTCCTGGGTGTTCTTTTAGCCGACCTCTGTGAGATCAGTTGAGGGCGCTTGGGCAGATATGTGTGCTCCTGGTTGGCCTTGGTGAGGTCAGCCGTGGGTGCCTGGACAAAATGGGAGAAGACAATGGCCAGCAATCATACTGCATCTTCTTCTGGCGAGCAGCCAGGAGACAACAATGGCTAGCAGTCGTACTGCACCATCTGCTGCCAGCCTAAGTTGTATAGAGAGATGGAGTGGATCAAAACAATAAAGAGACCAGATTTGTTTTGTATTCATTTGTATTCATTTGCTCCCCCTTCCCTCTGTGAACAGTGGGGGGAGGGATAGCTCAGTGGTTTGAGCATTGGCCTGCTAAACCCAGGGTTATGAGCTCAATCCCTGAGGAGGCCATTCTGTCTGACAACAGTGTAAGCCATGTCATCAGTTGCCCCTCCCTCTGTCAGAGCAAGAGCAGATAATCATTTTGTGCCTTCTTTCAGCACAGAAGCCATAGCATGGCAAGCATGGAGCCCACTCAGATCACCACCACAATTCTGAACACTGTAAACACCACGTGCATTATCCCGTAGTATTTGCAGAACCTGCAAAAACAAAACCAGGCAAGGAGGCGATGACAGCGCAGTGATGAGAGTGATGTGGACATGGACACAGACTTCTCTCAAAGCACAGGCCCCGGCAATGTGGATACCATGGTGTTAATGGGGCAGGTTCATGCCATGGAATGCCGATTCTGGCCCCAGGAAACAAGCACAGACTGGTGGGACCGCATAGTGTTGCATGTCTGGGACGATTCCCAGTGGCTGCGAAACTTTCACGTGTATAAGGGCATTTTCATGGAACTTTGTGACTTGCTTTCCCCTGCCCTGAAGCGCAAGAATACCAAGATGAGAGCAGCTCTCACAGTTCACAAGTGAGTGGTGATAGCTCTGTGGAAGGTTGCAATGCCAGACAGCTACCGGTCAGTCGGGAATCAATTTGGAGTGGGCTGCTGTGATCCAAGTAGCCAACGTAATCAAAGAGCTGCTGCTATCAAGGGTAGTGACTCTGGGAAATGTGCAGGTCATACTGGATGGCTTTGCTGCAATGGGGTTCCCTAACTGTGGTGGGGTGATAGATGAAACCCATATCCCTATCTTGGCACCTGAGCACCAACGCAGCAAGTACATAAACCGCAAGGGGTACTTTTCAATGGTGCTGCAAGCACTGGTGGATCACAAGGGACATTTCACCAACATCAATGTGGGATGGCCGGGAAAGGTACATGACACTCGCATTTTCAGGCACTCTGGTCTGTTTCAAAAGCTGCAGCAAGGTCCTTTCTTCCCAGACCAGAAAATAACCATTGGGGATGTTGAAATGCATATAGTTATCCTTGGGAACCCAGCCTACCCCATAATGCCATGGCTCATGAAGCCATACACAGGCAGCCTGGACAGTAGTCAGGAGCTGTTCAACTATAGGCTGAGCATGTGCAGAATGGTGGTAGAATGTGCATTTGGACATTTAAAAGCACGCTGGCACAGTTTACTGACTTGGATAGACCTCAGTGAAACCAATATTCCCACTGTTATTATCGCTTGCTGTGTGCTCCACAATATCTGTGAGAGTAAGGGGGAGATGTTTATGGCGGGGTGGGAGGTTGAGGCAAATCACCTGGTCACTGATTATGTGCAGCCAAACACCAGGGTGGTTAGCAGAGTACAGGAGGGCGCAGTGCGTATCAGAGAAGCTTTGAAAACCAGTTTAATGACTGGACAAGCTACTGTGTGAAAGTTCTGTTTGTTTCTCTTTGATGAATCCCCCGCCCCCTTGGTTCACTCTACTTCCCTGTAAGCTAACCACCCTCCCCTTCCCCCGTCAATCACCACTTGCAGAGGCAATAAAGTCATTGTTGCTTCACATTTAAGCATTCTTTATTAATTCATCACACAAATGGGGGATAACTGCCAAGGTAGCCCAGGAGGGGTGGGGGAGGAGGGAAGGACAAGGCCACACTTCACTTTAAAACTTATTGAATGCCAGATTTCTGTTGCTTGGGCAGTCCTCTGGGGTGGAGTGGTTGGGTGCCTGGAGGCCCCCCTACTGTGTTCTTGTGAGTCTGGGTGAGGAGGCAATGGAACTTGGGGAAGAGGGAAGTTGGTTACACAGGGGCTGTAGCAGCGGTCTCTGCTCAAGCTGCCTTTCCTGAACCTCAACTATACGCTGGAGCATATCAGTTTGCTCCTCCAGTAGCCTCAGCATTACCTCTTATCTTCTGTCACCAAACTGATGCCACCTATCATCTTCAGCCCATCACTTATTATCTTCAGTCCACCACCTGTCCTTGCGTTCATATTGTGCTTTCCTGGACTCTGACATTGTCTGCCTCCACGCATTCTGCTGGGCTCTTTCAGTGTGAGAGAACTGCATGAGCTCAGAGAACATTTCATCGTGAGTGCGTTTTTTTCGCCTTCTAATCTTCGCTAGCCTCTGGAAAAGAGAAGATAGTGTGAGCGTTGCAACATTTGCAGCTGGTGGAGGAAAAAAAAGGGGAGAGTAGTAGTTAAAAAGACACATTTTTGAGAACAATGGGTAGACTCTTTCATGGTAAACCTTCCTATTAACATTACATAGCACATGCACTTTTGGTACAAGGTTGCATTTTGCCTCTTATTGAGGGTATGCTGGTTTGGTGTGAGAGATCTTTCATGCAGGCCTGGGCAACAGAATTTGGCTTGCAGGCAGCCATGGTAAGACACAGTCTTTTGGCTTTTTTAATCTTCATAACATGTGGGAATGGTTTCAAACAGCAGCACCCTCATTTCCTGTATCAAGCAGCCATTGGCCAACCCATTTTAAGTGGCCAACCCATTTAAAAGGAGGAGGGGCTGCAGTTTTCAGGTTAACCTGCAGCGCAAACCCAACTATCCCCCCCCGCCACACCCTCCCCAATTCTCTGGGATGATCGCTTCACCCCTCCCCCCACTGCATGACTAACAGCGGGGAACATTTCTGTTCAGCCACAGGCACACAGCCCAGGAGGAATGGGCACCTCTGAATGTCCCCTTAATAAAATCACCGTGTTTCAACTAGGTGACCAGAAATGATATCACTCTCCTGAGGATAACACAGAGAGATAATGAATGGATGCTGTTTGAATGCCAGGAAACACTGGGACCATATGCTGCCATGCTTTATTATGCAATGATTCTAGACTATGTGCTACTGGCCTAGTGTGGTAAAGTGTCCTACCATGAAGGACAGAATAAGACTGCCTTCCCCAGAAACCTTTTGCAAAGGCTCTGGAAGTACCTCCAGGAGAGCTTTATGGAGATGTCCTTGGAGGATTTCCGCTCCACCCCCAGACACATTAACAGACTTTTCCAGTAGCTGTACTGGCCGTGAATGCCAGGGAAAATCAATTATTAAACACGCTTGCTTTTAAACCGTGTATAATATTTACAAAGATACACTCTCCAGAGGTCACTTCTCCACCTGCAGGGTCCAGGAGGCAGCCTTGGATGGGTTCGGGGAGTACTGACTCCAGGTACAGGGTGAGAAACAGTTCCTGGCTGTCAGGAAAAATGGTTTCTCTGCTTCCTTGCTGTGAGCTATCTTCAACCGCCTCCTCATCATCTTCCTCATCCCTAAAACCCACATCCCTGTTGCGTGCTACTCCATTGACGGAGTCAAAGCACAAGGGTGGGGTAGTGGTGGCTGCCCCACCTAGAATGGCATGCAGCTCATCATAGAAGCAGCATGTCTGGGGTTCTGACCCAGAGCGGCCATTTGCCTCTCTGGTTTTTTCAGTAGGCTTGCCTTAGTTCCTTAAGTTTCATGCGGCACTGCTGCAGGGCCCTGTTCTAGCCTCTGTCCTTCATGCCCTTTGAGATTTTTTTCAAATGTTTGGGCATTTCATCTTTTGGAACGGAGTTCTGATAGCATGGATTCAGCTCCCCATACAGCGATCAGATCCCGTACCTCCCTTTCGGTCCATGCTGGAGCTCTTTTGTGGTTCTGGGACTCCATCATGGATACCTGTGCTGATGAGATCTGCACTCACCTGCACCTTGCCACACTGGCCAAACAGGAAATGAGATTCAGAAGTTCACGGACCTTTTCCTGTCTATCTGTCCAGTGCATCGGAGTTGAGAGTGCTGTTCAGAATGGTCACAATGGAGCACTCTGGGATAGCTCCCAGAGGCCAATACCATCGAATTGCGACCACGCTTCCCCAAATTCGACCTGGCATGGTCAATTTCAGTGCTAATCCCCTCATCGGGGGAGGAGTACTGAAATCGATTTTAACAGTCCTTTAAGTTGAGAATGATGGCTTTGTCGTGTGGATGAGTGAAGGGTTAAATCGATCTAACACAGCTAAATTCGACCTAAACTCATAGTGTAGACCAGGGCTAAGCTAACTATGAATTAAACAATAGAGTGATCAAATCAAATAACAGTGGAGACTGATTCAATAGAGCATTTGGACTACTGAGGTTGGCTAGACCATTAATCAGTGAACGCGTCAAACTAATACAGCAGGTATCCCAAACAGAGGGTGATACAACAGAGTCACTTATTTCTCCTGCATCAGGTGATTGAAAGAAGTGGCTGTTTTGCCTTAATCTAACCACCAACTAAGAGATTTTTTCCCCAGGACTGTGGAATGGATTTCTCTGGTGATGGTCAGGGCAATTTATTCTGGTACGAGATCAAAGAACGAGTGCCTCGGCATGGTAATCACAGTTCAGCTAGTCTTGAGAGAGTACAAAGACTAAAGCAGATTCTTAAGGAATCCTAAATGTGAGCCCATACTTCCTCCTTTCACCCCCCAGGGTTTTTCAGGCAGTCTTCTCTGTCAGTGTGGTTGTGGTAATTTATCTTGACCCTAATTTGGAGGAACCTTTCCCCAACCCAGAATACATCTGTGGGTGCTGAGTTCATCATACTTCAAGCGGAGCGTGTATTTAAATGCTTTACTGGATCAGGTCTCAACAGAGCAGCCCATGGTGTGTGCTAGAATCCAGTGGGTGAAATATGAAGTGTCCTAGCTACAAAAGAGTGGAGTGGAAGCGTGAGACCAAAGCCTTGCAGAACTGGTGGTTCTTGATGATTGAGAATCTCAGGGGTTAGAGAGAAACGATGTTCTGGGGCACTAGCCTGGGACTTGGGAGACCTGAGTCTAAGTTCCTGTTCTGCCACAGGTTTCCTATGTGGCCTCGGGCAACTCACTTGCTTCCAGATTTCCATGGAAGTTAGGCACCTAAATAACTCTGAAGCTCTAGGCCTTAGCCTCTCTGTGCCTCAGTTCCCATCTGTCCAATAAGGTTAATGGCTCTGCTCTGCCTCCCAGTGATGTGGTGAGGATAAATACATAATGACGAGGTGCTCTGATGGTATAGTAATGGGTGAGTGTGTGTGTGTGTGTGGGGGGCATGTACACCCCACACTAGTCTGGAAAGGGTTAATCAGCCACAGAAGGGGCCAGTTAACCTGATAAACCACACTCCAAGGAGAATTAGGCTTGATAAACAGTCTCTGATTGAGGTTGGAGCGGGCAGGGCTGGTGTCAGGCCAGGTGTCATAAACAGATAAGTAAGGGTTAATAAAACAAAAGTGCTTCATATCTCTTTTGCCTGGAAAGGTTTAACATGAACAGTGAGCCTGGCTGTCACCTGACCAGAGGACCAATCAAAGGACAGGATATTTTCAAATCTTGAAGGAGGGAAGTTTTTGTGTGTGCTGTTAGTTTTTTGTCATTCACTCTGAGGGCTCAGAGGGACCAGATGTGCAAACAGGTTTCTCTCCAATCTCTCTGATACAGGCTCTTATAAGTTCAGAATAGTGAGTACTAGGTAGATAAAGCGAGTTAGGCTTATGGTTGTTTTCTTTATTTGCAAATGTGTATTTGGCTGGGAGGAGTTCAAATGTGTATTTGGCTGGAAGGAGTTCAAATTTATATTTTGCTGAAAGGATTTTAATATGTACTTGAATACTTAGGCTGGGAGGGTATTCCTAGTGTCTATGGCTGAAAGACCCTGTAACATATTCCATCTTAAATTTACAAAGATAATTTTTACTGTTTTTCTTTCTTTAATTAAAAGCTTTTCTTGTTTAAGAACCTGATTGTTTTTTTTATTCTGGTGAGACCCCAGGGGACTGGGTCTGGATTCACCAGGGAATTGGTGGGGAGAAAGGAGGGAAGGGGGAGAGAAAGATTAATTTTTCTCTGTGTTAGGATTACTTTCTCTCTCAGGGAGAGTCTGGGAGGGGGAGAGAGAAGGAGTGGGGGGAAGGTGAATTTTTCTCTCTGTTTTAAGATTCAAGGAGTTTGAATCACACAGTGATCTTCCAGGGTAACCCAGGGAGGGGAAGTCTGGGAGAGGTAACGGTGGGGGAAAGGGTTTACTTTCCTTGTGTTAAGATCTAGAGGGACTGGGTCTTGGGGGTCCCCGGGCAAGGTTTTGGGGGGACCACAGTGTACCAGGCACTGGTATTCCTGGTTGATGGCAGCGCTACAAGTACTAAGCTGGTAATTGAGCCTAGAGGAATTCATGCTGGTACCCCATCTTTTGGACGCTAAGGTTCAGAGTGGGGAATTATACCATGACACCAGGAAGAGAGGATAACTAGGGGTGTGGTGTGGAAGCCTGCAGCCTCTCTTGGCTTAGAGAGAAATCCTGACCCTGAGGGAAGGGAGCACCTAGAAGGGTGCTGGTTAGGGAAGCTGGAGAGAGACTGAGTAGGAAGCAGCCCAGGGAAATAGCAGCAAGTTTTGGGATGGAGCAGAGCTTGGCTGCTGATTATAGGGTCCCTGGGCCATAACCCAGAGTAGTGGGTGAGTACCAACCACTGGGGAAGTGGCATAGGCTTGGATTGGAGGACAGCAGGGAACGATACCTGGTCAGCCAGTAAAGTGAGATTATGATACCCCAAAAGGGAAACTCTAGTGACTTGACTGGAGGGGCAAGCTATGCAGAGGGAGCATCCTGAGTCCAAGAGAGCACAGCAAATCCTGGAGTGTGAGAGGGGACTCAGCGTGAATGAAGGATAGAAGAAGGCGTCAGAGGAGGTGAAGCTATTCCCCAGACACCACCACAAAGAGGTAAGTAGAGAACACCATGAGAGGAGGTCAGCTAAGCACCATAGATAGGGCTGCACAGTCAATAATTTTGTGTAAATGCTAAAAACAGAACAACTCATATTTGTCTTCCAAATCACTGCCGGTTGCTCAGGATGAAGTGAATCTAATGTTGGAGTTCTAATTCCTTGTCTTTAAGGTCTCCTTGGCAAACCTTCCATCCTGCAGCAAGGTACCCTGAGCACTGTACACGGGAGTGGTTTGCCTGTTTGGAGATAATGGAAGGTTCATATGAAATAGTCCATGTTCTGGTCAGCGTATGGTCTGTATTTTGGTTATGCTCTTCGACACCTCGATGTGTGGCTGGAGGAGTTCATCATGCTCTTGGGAAGTCACTGGTGACCCTGCCAGCAGGTAGGGGATCTTGGGGGACAACTACTGCACTGGTGGGGTGCAAAATAAACTTTATTAAGAAAATGCAAAAACAGGTAAAATTCAATAGTGATGGGTATGGGATTTGTTAAGGTAGACAATTGGGGAGGGGTTTCTTTTAGTAAATAGTATAGGGGGTTTCAATAGTGGGGTACAATACAATGGGGTACAATACAGTTGGTAACCAATTAACACTGAAGTATAAATGTAACAGGTAGCTAACAATTTCTCTGTAAAGGGTGTGTCACAGCAGCATATAACCAACTAACAGTTATGGGTAAAATGTGTTAAATAACCAACAACTCTAGGTAAAAATGTGTCACAGTGGTGTAAATGTAAAATGTGAGGCATGTTAGAGAGAAAAAGGGTAACCAATGGGGTTTTATGCTAGACTTCAGTAATACAATTGAGGTTTGGCAGCAGTAGGAGTGGGGTGAACACATGGGGGAAGGGATTAAAAAAGAGAGAGAGAGAGAAAGGCAGTGGCAGAGGAATGAGGTTGGGTGATGGGGGAAGAGGAGCACGTGGTGGAGCAGAGACCAAAGGCAGAAGCGCTGCGGAGGGAGATTTAAACTCAGGGAGACACAGAGAGCAGATAGGCTGCAAGTTTAAACAGCAGAGAGACTGCAACGAGTGACTGGGGAGCTTGGGGGGAGACATGGGCAACCTTGGGGGGGTTAGGGCAGAGGGAAGACAAACTTAACCACAATTATACAGAACACAGCAAAATCTTATTTATGATCTAACTTAACCAAGACTACACAAATTAGCAAGTAACAGAACACAATGCAACAATTCTTTTTTAAACCTAACTTACAGAGCAAAATACAAACAATTCTTTAAACCTAACTTAACCACAGCTGTGCAAAATGAAATTACAACTTATCTAGACTAAGAACCTGATTCTAATTGGTGCACCTTACACTATGCCGATTCTTTGATCGGGAAGGGGAGCAGTTCCAGAGGGCAGAGTGGTGTGTGCCCAGGGTACAGCCCCGGGGGGCGGGGGCGTGGCTGCAGCAATGGGGCAGCTGCAAGCCGGCGGCCCAGGATACAGTCCAGGAAGGCACAGCTTAGCAGTGGCACAGGCTTATTTTTAGCAGCAAAGGTGCTGCGGAGCAAGAAACAGATTACAGATACAGACCAAGGAGTTAGCTTGGGTCTGTCTGCTGCGGAAACAAGGCCAGCAGCTAGAACAGGGGGAGTCTGCAAGAGGGAGTTCTTACCAATCCCCAGGACAGCAGCAAGCACAGAGGCAGGAACAGCAGTAGCATCAGAAGATGGAGAGAGGACTCGATTCACTTACAATAATCAGGAGATCTCCAGGCACAAATTCGTTGTTCGTGGGAGGGGAGTTTAAAAATGGGTACGCTCAAAAACAAACGAAAGCGGGAAGAGGGCCCCCCGAAGACCCCTAGGTGATCAGACCAGGTAGCAAAGCAAGGACCTTCTCCGAGGTCTGATCAGAAAATGTCCGGCTTTAAAGGCAAACTCAGGCAGTTTCCCACCAGTACTTTTGATTGGCTCCTCTTGATACAGGGGAGGAGAGAAGGCAGGGAAAGGCTGCAGGTAAGCATAGGAATGCCTGGGCATGTTCTGAGCCACAGGTATGACTCATATGCTTAATTAGTTGGCCACTTCAGGTCTTGCATTTCTGGGCAGTGCCCCCCACACCGAGCCCGAGTCTGAACAAAGGAGCCAAACAAAGAAGCAAGAAGCCCCCTCCCTAGGCAAAGCAATGGCTTCAGTTAGTCTGTACAAGCCATTCCTATAAATAGGGCTGTGACTTTAGTTAGCACAATGGCCGGGAGGGGCGGCCACACAGGACAAACAGAAAGGAGAGGGGAAAAAGGAATGCAGCAGGGGGACAGCTGTAAGAAACAAAATGGAGTAGGGGGATAGCTGTAACAGACAAATGGCTAATGCAATTGTTGAAGTGTGCAGTGCAAATGAGTCTCTGCTCTCATCATGTCCTCTTCATCCAGAGACAGGCTTGGTATCTGGTTGTGGCACTAGCTATGTTTGCAGTCCCAGGGTCAGCAAAGCTCTAAAGTCATGTCAATCTACAGAGTGGGTGTCCTGAAGGATGTTGGGCCAGATGCAGAGGAGGGAAATACTTGAAGTAAGTGAGCTGTTCCCTATATCTGCTACCCTGATGACTTCATGCCCGAGGCAGTTGTTGAACCAGGGTTGGGAGATCTCCCCACCCTAGCAGAGGCAAAGGGGGAGCTGTTGGAGAGTGTGGCTCCTCCAAGGGGAGTTTTTGGCAGAGGTGGGGAGCTGTTCCTTGCTGACCATTACCCATGAGCAGAGGCTGCTGGTACTGATAGCAAAAGCTCTTTGTGTGACTGGGGCTCTGAGTCCCACCATGCTGATGGAGAGGGTGGTGATGGGTGGTGACATTCTGATTTCTTTCTGGAATTTCTAGTTTTCGTAAAACGATAAAACAAGGCAAGAAGTAGTTCATTGTCCAAGTTAAGGACCAGATCTTCTGCAGGTGTAAAGCAGTGCAGCCAATGGAGCTATGCTTACACCAGCTGAGCATCTGGCCCTTCCTGTGGGCTCTTGTTCATTTTCAATGTTGCTTTCATAGAGAATGGCTACATCTAATGTTGGCCACTTTCTGCTACATCTAGAGAGGCACTGCCAGAGTTTCATTTAGATTTCCCTTTGCAAATGCTGGGCTAGAGAGACAACCAATTGAGCGGATCACTCATCTTCTTGTCTTTTTGACACTGACAATTGCATGTACAGTTCCCACGTACCCAGTAGGGTATGGCTGAGCTGAGTAGGGCAGTGGTGTGTGTAGGGACAGAGGGGACGAAAGACACCCTGGATTAATACTGGAAGAGAATCGCTCTCTCCTCTGAAACCTTGTGTGTGTCCATAAGTAATTCATTTGCCTCATTAGGAATATTATGTGTTTTAATAAATTCTGTGTCTCAGCATTAATCTGTCCCCTTTACGCCTCCATCAGGCAGGAACGAAACCCATCTTATTAGCGAGATAAGGTCTCTTCTCCTGGCACTCCATCATCGCACTGAACAATTACATTTTTCCTTGCTTTGGAAGAGGAGTTTAGAGGGAAGCACCATTGGCGTTGCTACTGGGGAAAATGGGCTGCCTGGAAGCTCTGTGTTTCCCACTCTGAAGTGGGAATGGGTGATGGGGAATGAGAGGAGATGATGTGATGTGATGACCCCAGGGGAAGTGGGTGACAAGTGTCATCCTAGGCAGAAAGCGCTGGGTATATAGGGAGTGAGATGATGGGGGAGTGGGGGAGGGGGAAAGCACATAACTTATCAAAATCTTTTGCTGATTTTTATACACCCCCCTTTCCTTCTGCTTCCAAATACAAGGGTCTTCCAAGGCAATCCCCATCACTTCCAACCATTCCTAAGTTGGTCCATTCATCTTGATCCAATGGACCAGAGGCCTGCCCTTGGATATGGGTACGCGAATGTGCTGTTCACTCGTGTGTGTGTATATGCATATATTGTAGTGCATTTCAGGTGGTGGTCTTAGAGGAAGGAGCAGCATTGCTGCACAGCCATATACCACTGAGCAGACATCCCCAGTGAGCCATCAGTGCCTCTGGGTCAATAGTATCAAAGGCTGCACTAGATCTGATTAAAATCCCCATAAACACATTTCCATTTTTGGTTATGCGTCCTATTGGCCAGGTGCACACACTGTCTCCTCCTCAATATCCACCTTCCCACACCATTCCTCCTTCCTTCCTTATTAGGTAGTACATCCCCCTCCCGTCCTTCTCCTGAATGTGCTATATTGCCTCCTGCACCTGAGTTAGACTCTTCTGGGCAGAGGATGGGGCTTATCTCATGTTTGCAAAGCTCAGCCTGAATTTTGAGTGCTGTGTAAATGTTCAATGTGGGGCAACATTGATGCCGCCCTCTGATGTTATTTCTTGGAAGCATCAACAGAAGGGGGGTTGTGTGGCTGGAAAGGGGGAGGAGACAATAAAAAAGAAACACATTTCTTAACATGCTCACCCACCCGAGGGAATAGATGTATTTAATTTGAATAGTGGACTAAGACTACAAATATCAGTACCCCCTCAGCTCCATACACATTGTCCCATCCCACTTCAGAGAGCAAAACATAGCAGCACCTTTTCATTCCAAAGCCAGATAGATTATTTGAATCAGTGAATGCCTAGAAATGTAAATTCCCTCAGATTGGCTTTGATCAGCCTCAATTCTGCTACAAGAACACCTAGTTTGTGAATATAGATTCTGGTTTGGTGTCAAAGAGGCTGATCTGGAGCCATCTCCCTTTGATGTGGGAGGTGATCTGGGACAGAATATGGAATTACCCCAACTTGCTAAAAAAGAACGCCAACTCCCTCCAGAGCAGTAGAGAAATTGGCAGTTGCTGAGGATTTTTTAAATTCAAGGCAGGGTGGCAGCATTGCTGGATTGTAAGTTTAAGAACATTTAATAGAAGCAAAGCTGCCAAGTGCCTGTTTAGGCTATGGCAATAGAAGGCACCAAATGGTACAGGGCCATGTCTGCCCCTCAAAGCACTGTAAAGTAAAGCAGAACGTTTCTGTTTTCTAGTGGAATGGGTTTAAGTGGTTTCAGGCACTGTCCTGGTGATGTTTCACTCTCCAGCTTGCACCTAGTAAGTGTGTGCTGGGTTGGCTGTGGAGACCTGTGCTGGCCCAAGCAACTCTGTTTTGGGACTCAAGTTACCCAGACTCTTTAATTGAGCTATGCCTGCTTGAGCTGCAATCCACACCCACTCTAGATGTACCTTGAATTGTGGCAGATTCTGCCTTGGCTACTGCCAGCAGCCCTGCAACTCTGAGGTGCCCAGAATCTCTGTAGCACACATCACCAGGGAGGTTGTGTGTGCCTGATAATCCCCCTCACCTCCCTATACTGGAACTTGCAAAGAGGCTGGCACAGAGACCCTTGACTTCTCCTGTGGCCACTCGTGGCATCTGTGTGCCAGCACAGTAATGTACAGGGGCCAGACCAGAGGTAACCCTCACAGAGAACACAGTGAAAGGAATAATCTGGAATCCAGTGGTGCGTGTGTTGTTTGGTGTGTGGGTGGATTTTTTTGTTCTTTCTCCAAAGCTCTGTTATTCTGCAGCTGAGAAACCATCTCTTCATTGGTGACTCACAGTGAGGCTTCTAAAGTCCAGCCATGCACCATCGGGACTCTCTTCTGATTGCCACTGCAGCACGATGCATCAAATTGCATAAGGCGAAAGGATATGCAGAAATGTCTCTTTGAAAGGGATCCCCAGGAGAGCCAGCCTTGGATGCTGCTGCAAAGGTTCATTCTGTTCCCACAATTCATTAACTGCTTGAGTATTTTCCCAGCCTTTTTTTTTTTTTTTTTTGCAGTTTTACACAACTCTGTAGTAAAATCTATGCCTTGAGTCTGGGTTTTCTGGTTAAATCACAAACTTCATTATTCTTTATTATGTTCCAGCAGCAGTCATGGACCATGATCAGGACTGGGCATCCATTGTGCTAGGTGCTGTACAAACCTCATAATAAGAGTCAGCAATGTACCTTGACGATTCTTATAATCTGAACAGGCATGACAGACAAAGGGTGGGGAAAAGGGATGCAACATACAAACATATATTGTCTGTCTGGTTTTTTGAGGTGTCCAATAAAGATCATGAATTATTAGAAATAATATATTTTCAATTAACTCTGTCTCTCTCTCTCACGATATTAAGAAAACAATCCCCAAAGCAGCTTTGGCTGAAATGATCAGATTCTTGGAAGCGCTTATTAATTCCTAATCAACTTTATCCTGTCATAAGCTTAATGTTTGCTTGAATTGCTCAAAGTTGATTAGATAAAAAGCACAGACAGCCAAGAGAATCATGCCCCCGACAACAGATGCTGCAAGCCACGGTGCCCTGCTGAACCTGGGGAGAAGAAAAGAAATCTTAAGGGTAAGGAAAAACCGAGAGAGAGATGCAAACAGGAGCTGTGTCCTCTGGACTCAAATCTGCCTTTGATTAACCATTATTGAAATTAGTGAGAGCTCCGGTGTCCATCCAGGGATGGGAGTTAAACTTGATGATGGTAAGGCTAGTCTGACCTTATGCCATTAAGTCTGCCCACTTGCCATTGTTGAGCCTAATCACCTGGGCTAGATTAAAGTAGATCACTCCTCTGGAGACTAAGCAGTTGTGTGTGCCAGACAAGATAGCAGGGAACAAAGCTGAACCAGTACTGGAGCTGGCTTAATGAGCTTGATCCTCAGCTCATGCAGCTCTGATTTGAATTGTTCTATGCTGATTTACACCAGCTGAGGATCATGCCCTTTAACGATCATATTCATTTTCTTCAGACATGGTGGTGAATGATATAAAGATGGTGCATCGCATATAGTGAGGGAATTTAAAAAGCTCTCAAACAGACCTCTGATCTGGAGATGGGCCTACAAGCTATAAAGCCTGGATCCCAATTTCAAAGCCCCTCTTTCCCCCCACCTCACTTGTATTCAGATCCCAGGATTTTGATTCAGAATCCTCTCTGCTTGTCATTTACCAGCAGCGTTATTTATAATTAGTAGAAAGGACTGTCCACACATTGTGCTCTCTGACAGACCTTGCCTAAGACAGAGGTCAGGAGAGACAGAGCAACATACTGCCAGATGTGGCCTAGAGAAACAGATCCAAGGCTTCAGGCCAGTGCCAGACAATTGTCTCAGAAAAATCCACTCTCCAAGAATCACTCACCCAGGAATTCCGGACACCAGCTGCATCTCTAGCAGCAGAGGCTAGGGGTGGAAAAGGGAAAAACAGACATCTAGTCACTATCTGCAGGTGCCTATGGGGGCAAAGAACATACACCAAAAGGGATTGCCAGTCCAGGTCTCTGTCACCTGCCTCCATTTCCAGCTAGTAAGAAGGTTCCATAGGTTCTTCTTAGATGAAGACCTGGTCAACATAGCTCATGGATTCACCACCTTCAGGTGGGGCAACTGCAGCTCTCTACCACAAGCTATGCAAGAAATTCCTCCACTGCACAGAGACTTCTGGACACTTGCAAAAACAATTGCTACAGGAGCAGAGCACAATGATGAGAGTTGAACTGGGTAAAAAATGGAAAACTTCCCCTCCCCGTCCAACTATTTTACAATTATTTTTTTTTTAAAAATTCAAAAATGTAAAAACTTTTAGCTACCAGAGCTCTGTGCTCATGTGATGACCCCATAGAAAGGTCCTCTGGAGCTCATCAGAAAATGAAATCCTTAGTACAGTCCTTTGTACCATATGTCAAGGTTCCTTCCCCACTCTGAACTTTAGGGTACAGATGTGTGGACCTGCATGGACACTTCTAAGCTTAATTACTAGCTTAGATCTGGTATCGCCGCCACCATCCAGGATTTCAGTGTCTGGAGCACTCCCTGTCCCCCCAAAACTTTCCCCTCCCTGGGTAGCCTTGAGGGACTTCACCAGTTCCCTGGTGAACATAGATCCAAACCCCTTGGATGTTAAAACAAGGAGAAATTAACCATCTCCCCTCCTTTCCCCCCACCAATCCCTGGTGGGTCCAGATCCAATCCCTTTGGATCTAAAGAACACGGAAAAATCAATCAGGTATTAAGAAAAAAGGCTTTAAATTAAAGAAAAGAAAGGTAAAAGAAAACCCTTTGGGAGAGACTAGCATACCGGCTACTCTCACAGACAACAGATTCAAAACATAGAGGATGTTCCTCTGGGCACAAATTTAGTTACACAAAAAAATACTCAAATACCCAATTTGATTCTGCCTCAATTTGCATAAGACAGGTTACAAAGAAATAAACATAAACCTATTTATTCCTTTCTAAAATTTACTACTCTGATCAGAGGCTGGTTCCTTGATCTTTTTCACTCTGGCTGAAACTGAAACTCTCAACAAAGGAAAATCTTCCCTCCTTCCTTTTGAAACATCTTGTTCCCCCATTGGTTCCTCTGGTCAGGTGTCAGCTAGGCTAGGTGAACTTTTTAACCCTTTACAGATAAAAGAGGCATTAACCCTTAACCATCTGTTTATGACACTATATATAAGGTGAATTGAAAATTGTCATCTTGTCAATTGTCAGCCTATAGGAGGGGTCTCATTCTCTTTCTCTTTCCAAAGATTCCCCGCTCCCCGCATAAATTAGTCCTCTAGGCTGACCTCTGATATCACACAGGCCATAGACCCTCACCCTGTAATATCTATATCAAGCCCTATAACTTCAGTTTGAGCTACAGTATGTCTTTTTTTATTCAGCTGTCCAGTCTGGATTTAATGTCCTCCAGTTGTGGAGAATCCACTACATCCAGTGGTTGATAACCCTCATTGTTAAACATCGGTGCCTTATTTCTAGTTTGAATTTGTCTAGCTTCAATTTCCAGCCACTGGATTTTGTTCTGCCTTTGTCTACTAGGTTGAAGAACATCTGCTGTAAGACCTCCTGTCCCCAGGTTGGTACTTACTTAATTCTATAGGTTTTTAGTTATTTCTGTGGAACCCTATGGGTTGCAGCCACATGAAATGCACCAGGACTTTTCCTAGGGGCAAGTAGCCAGATCTACCCCTTGGCTACTTCAGTTCAGTCTTCTCTTGTGTCTTTGCTCTTTGGCCTGCTCAGCTACAGTGCCAAAATAATCTCAATAACAATAAATTAATGACCCATTAAAACTGCTTTTCTAGATGTAACAATGTGGCTATTTAGTAGGACTGTTGCCTCACTACTTACCAGGGCTAGAAACAATTACCGTATAGCCCCAAGGAAAGAAGACCTTCCCAAGTGGGTAGAGCACCCATTTCTGGTGGTGAGGGTGAGATATTAGGCTGTAAACTCTATCACTGAATAGTGCTTATCCCTTGCCTCATATCCATGTCAATTTGGGGAGAAAGAAGGAAATATTCCCAGGCAGGTTGCTTTCATCTTTTTATTTTCTTTTTTCCCAAGCTGCCCAGTGGTTGTTGAGGTAGTCCCAGCAGAAGATGGTTTAGTGGTCAGAGTACAGGTGATTCTATCCCAGTGCAAGATAGAAGATTTATCCCATGGATCTCCGCCTCTGTGTGCTGGAGGAATGATCTTTCCCCAGCATTATCAGCTGGTCATTATAGCCCACTAAAATCACAGAAATTAAAGATGGAAAAGACCTGGAGGGGACTTAAGACAGGGTTAAAAAAAACCTATAAATTGATGGAGGATAGGTCCATCAATGGCTATTAGCCAGAATGGGCAAGGATGGTGTTCCTAGCCTCTGTTTGCCAGAAGCTGGGAATGGGGGACAGGGGATGGATCACTTGATGATTACCTGGTCTGGTCATTCCCTCTGGGGCACCTGGCATTGGCCACTGTCGGAAGACAGGACACTGGGCTAGATGGGCCTTTGGTCTGACCCAGTATGACTGTTATGTTCTTTTGATATGATGATCCTGTTTCCCAGTCTATAGAGTTCTCTCCAGACACTTCATTATTCCTGTTGCCCTTCTCTGAATTCCCCTCTAGTTGGACAACATCTTCCTGGAAGCGAGGTTCTTGCCCTCCATGTGTGTGCATGACCTACAGTTCAGGCAGAGCCAGGGCTACATATCCAGGAAAGTGCTGAAATGAAAGCGAGAGTGTGACAGTAGCTAAAACAGCTCAGTGAGGACAAGGCAGGACAAGCGACGGCTGGCAGTTGTGTGCTGCTAAATGGGGCTCTTATAATGCTGTAACCCTTCCCCGTGACCTTTCCTCAGTTGAGAGGCGGCTGGCACTCACTGTACTTTGGAGTTGATGGGAATTCTCTAATTGAATTGTTGGGGACGTTTTGTGAGGCACTGCACAGCCCATGATCGGTGCCAGCCTGCTGCTGCCTGAAGCCGGGCCTGTTTGGAAATCGGATCCAGCCTCCCGAGGACCCCCCTGCATAAACATTTAAAAATAGACGAAGGGAAAAAAATCCACTGAAGTGAAACAATGCAATTAGCTAAGGGATTGATTGGTTATGGCCAGGATGCACATGGGATGCAAGCTAGGCCATGACAGCAAGACAAATGCTGAGTGTCTGATCATAGCTGGGCAGGAAGCCAGACTGGAGGATTAATGGGTTTCAGGGAAGCATTTATATTGTAGGTCCTGCATGGAAGCTGGTGTGGAAGCTAAGCTGGTTTGTCAGCCTATTTCAGTGACGTGTGTTGCAAATTTTTCTCCACCTTAAAACTGGGTCCATCCCTGAGCACAGCCCTTTTAAATGAAGGTGGGCCAAGAGCAGCCCTGTTGACTCCAAGCATTACTTTGATCACCTGCTCTGTTGTATCTTCTACACTCTCAGGATTTATGGGGATCCCTGTCATAATAACAATGTTTAGCGCTCATATAGCACTTTCCGCCTGTAGCTCTCAAAGCACACTGCACAGGAAGTCAGTATCATTAGCTCAGCTTTACAGATGGGGAAACTGAGGCACAGATCAGTGAAGTTACTTACTGAAGGCACTAAGCAGATGAGTGGCAGATCTGGACAAAGAATCCAAGTCTCCAGAGTCTTAGTCCAGTACTCAATTCACTAGGCCACAATACCTTGCTTAATAAGTACATATTAAGAATTACTAATAAGCAGAACTGTCCTGCAAAAGTCAGGATGGCTGGCATCCCTGAGTCCAGCGCTGTTGTAACTATATTTTTGTTTTCTGTGAATTATACTTTTAAATCCCTAGAACCCTGCTGGCTAATGGAGGCAGCTGCCATTTTGTGTTCAATTCAGATGAGGCATATCACAGAGGAGATGCATACACTATGCTCAGCCAGGGAGACTTTACCTTTGTTTTTTCTTGGTTGTTCTCTTCCCGCCACCACTGTAAATTTCACCTACTTTTTGTTCACAAAATCTGCCTAGATATTTTTGGATTTTTAAAAAAATTATTTTCTAAAGGAAATTAAACTTTTCCCCTTATAGCACTTTCCACATAAAGCTCTGAAAGCTCCCTTAAAGCATCAATGAATTAACCTCCCAACACCTTACAGAGGTAGGTAAATATCCTCATTTTACTGATGGGGACACTGAGGCAAGGGGTGATTGAGACAATGTTAGACAAGAAGCAGTTACTGAGCTGGGAACAGAACCCAGGGACACGTCCCAAGGAACATGTCAGGCTTTCTGTGCTCTACTCCTGGGCAGCAACGAAGCCATGAGTGAGTTATGCAGGGCTTCCTAAATCAGAGCCAATCTGCCCTTTCTGCAGTCGCAAGCCATCATGCCTTTTGTTTTCACTGCACTCCAGAAAAGTTACTTCACAATTATTGTTGGTGTGCTAGTTTGAATGGAGTGATGTGGTGCTGCTTTCCTAGCACGCTGCCTGAAAAGCCACACTCCTTAATGGAGGGCTTGGATAGACAGAAATATCAGGTTAATTTGTAACGTCTCCAAAAACGCTCTACCCCAGCATCTTGAGACATCAGGTTGTCAAAGCGATAATGTCTCTTGAACCGCCGGGGCTGGAGACAAATGGTTTGGAATGCACTGGAGTGAAGGGAATCCCAGCTCTCTTGACAGCAGAGTCACTAGAGTTGATTTAGATCAGTGCTCTGGCTGCATCTGCTGCAGCAGACTAGGGGATCAGAAAGTAGCCTCCCGCCCAGTCCTCCCTAATGCTCAGTGCTATGGAGATTCAGGAGTCTGGTGTGGCCTGTAGGCAGCTATAAGAACAACCATGCTGGGTCAGAGCCATGGTCCAACTAGTTCAGTAGCTTGTCTTTCACCATAGCAGGCACCAGATGCTTCAGAAACAATGAACAGAACAAGGCAATTATCAAGTGATCTGTCCCAGCTTCTGGCAGCCAGAGGCCTAGGGACGCTCAGAGCATGGGATTGTGCCCCTGACCATGTTGGCCAATAGCTACTGATGGACCTATCCTCTATGAACTTATCTAATTATTTTTTTGAACCCTGTTATACTTTTGGCTTTCACAGCATCCCCTGGCAACGGGTGCCACAGGTTGACTGTGTGTTGGGTGAAGAAATACTTCCTAATGTTTTGTTTTAAACCTGCTGCCTATTAATTCTTACATGAAGGGGTGAATAACAGTTCCTTCAAACCATTCGTGATTTTATAGACGTCTCTCATATCCCCCCTTAGTCATCTCTTTTCCAAGCTGAACAGTCCCAGTCTTCTCTTTCCTCTCACGGAAGCTGTTCCAGATCCTTAATCATTTGTGTTGTCATTCTCTGTACCTTTTCCAATTCTAATGTATCTTTTTAGAGATGGGGCGAACAGCTCTGCATGCAGTATTCAAGGTGTGGGCGTACCATGGAATTATACAGTGGCATTATGATATTTTCTGTCTTATTAGCTATCCCTTGCCTACTGGTTCCTAACATTCTGTTTGCTTTTTTGACTGGTGCCGAATTAAGCTGACGTTTTCAGAGAACTATCCGCCCTGACTCCAAGATCTCTCTCTTGAGTGGTGACTGTTAATTTGGACCCCATCATTTTTGTATGTTTAGTTGGGATTATGCAAAGTCGTAAATTAGAGCAGCCCCCAGAGTCCTTTGCTTCTTCCCCAGTGGGCTGCACCGTTTGTGTTCTGCTTCTCAGAAGGTGCAGCGTAGAATCTGCCCTTTGCGGGACCATGAGTTTGAAATCCCTTCCTTTCCCCAAGGCATATTTAAGCCCCAGTCCTTCAATCTGGCCCACAGTTATCTGTGCCTAGGCTGAGTTCCAGTGATGTCATGCCACTTGTCCTGGGCATAAAGGCCTGCCCACATGGATCTGATTGTAGGACTAGGGCTTTGGAGTGGAAATAGGAAACATTTCCATGCAGGATTATTTTTCTTTTGTCTCCTTTTCTCTTTTCTCTCTCTCTCTCTCTTAAGGCAGTTGCAATCACTTGAGAGCTTTGGACCATTGGGTTAGTCCTGATGTCAGACAGTCCACCATAATCTACAGCACTTGTCCATTGGGCTATACTTTAAAGCTATTGCCCTTGCAATATATGAATCTCAGCTGCTCTGTACATGAGACCCTACAATAAACAAACTCAATTATAAGATGAAGCAAAGATACTCAATCTTTTTTTTCCACCTACAATCCATCTGATTTTTTTTCTCCTCCAGTGAAACCATATTCCAGAATCCTCTGGGCTTCCATCTGTTCTGTGAGCCACTCCATGCCAGTAAATGCCCTGTTGCATAAGAATCTGCACATTGTCAATGCTTAATAAATAATAACAAAATAATGTATTAACTTATTTAAGTTAATGGGCAAAATAAACTCATTCAGTGCCTATAAATGTTATCATTTCATATTTTGAAAAGACTGTCAGAAACTTTAAATTATACATTCTGATTGTACAATTCATGGAGTTTTCAATCTCCAAATGCTCTTTAATCACTAAAACTAATTACTGGAGCTATTTACATCCAGATTTACATTTGCAACCAGAAGGGCCAGTTAGCTAGACATTTAAATAAGAACTTAAATGCTTCAGATGAGTTTGGAAAGCCTTTTCCTCCCAGGACCCAGCTGCGTGATCCCGAAGGCTGAGAGCCCCAGGGGTGTAGGAAATGAAACTCACCAAGGCTGAGGGCCCCAGTCTGTAGGAAATGAAACTCATTGTGGCTTCAAGTTTCCAGGTAGTTATTAACAAAGAATGGTTTAAAAAAATGACATTTAATCTATTTAGTTTATTTAAGAGATGCTTAAGTGGCGACTTGAGGGAAAGATTTCAGATGGCTCTTCAATCTAGTGGACAAAGGCATAACAAGATCTAATGGCCAGAAGCGGAGAGTAGGAAGTTCAGGCTAGAGGCAAGGTACCAGTTTTTAACAGTGAGGATAATTAACCATTGGAACAACTTACCGAGGCATGTGGTGGATTTTCCATCACTTGGCGTTGTTAAATTGGAAGTCTTTCTAAAAAATACACTGTCAGTCAACCACAATATATGTGGGTGAATCATGTGCAGAAATTGGGTGAAATTCTCTGACCTTTTGTTCTGCAGGAGGTCGCACTAGATAATCACAAATGATTTCAAATTTATGCAACTACCTCATTGTCCTCATAGATTTATATACTTTAAGGCCAGAAGGAGCTATTTTGATCATCTAGTCTGACCTCCTTCTTAACACAGGTCAGACAGCCTCACCTAGTAATTCTGGCATCAAACCCATAACTTCTGATTGAGCTAGAGCATCTCTCTAAGAATTACTGTCCGTTCAAGCCTTTCCACAGCAGAAGGCCTGGTTGGACTGGCATTTTGCATATTTGTCCAGTGGCACCATCTGGCTTGCTTGGTTTATCTGATTTGCCGTGTTTGCTTTCATTATAGCTTCTCTTTCAATTACTTTGTGGATTTCAGTTGTTTGGGAATTAATGACAGCCTGGGATGATTTGGTGAGTCACAGATGTAGCCAGTCATTAATCCTAAATTAAATGCCCTTTGTTGAAATCATTATTACTATAATAAGATGAAGATGATAGGTGAGTGGATTTTTTTAAATGGCTGATGCAGTTTTAGCTTGGAATGTACCGTTCAGGGCATTTTTGGAGAATCAGCGTCTAGAACACTGGTAGGCAGAGTGCCTGATTCATCTCTTGGTAAGGAGTATTTGTGAATGCAAAGGCTGGAACCATTCAATAGGCCAGTCGCATGCTAACACTCTCTTCCTCACACTTTCCTTCTGGCTTCTCTTTCTGGCAACTTCTGCTTTATATCCACGCTAGACAGTTTGGTAGGCTAAGCAGTGTCAGACAGATTAATGGGATTCCTGACTTAATAGTACTGCAGAATGCGCTACAGAGGATCCAGAGACATTGCTACTGGAAACAAGGTCAGCAGATTTCCATAAACAAAGCTAGAGGCTTCCTTTAACTGTTACCCTTGCAAAGATTGTTACACTAGTCAGCACTCACAGAGAATGTGAGAACTGCAGTGATTTCAAAATGAGGGGCCAATGCACACAGGAGATGGGAAGCTGTTTAATTGGATCTAAGATCTAAGTACTCGGCACAAGAACTTTTTTTTTCATTTAGTTTCCTTCCAGCAGCATAATCTAGGCAGTGTATGTAATGGTTCCACTTCTGTTTCTTGTTAAGGTTTTGGCAAGTTCATTAATTGAGCAAGGACAGAAGAAGCCCAGGATTGAAAGAAAACACAGAGAGTGAATTCTCCTCTCCCTCCAGGGGAGGGTAGTGGAGTGGTTGTAGCATCCACGGAGGGGAAACTGATTAATTCCATAACACTAGCACTGGAGTAGGAACAAAAGCCGGGGAGCCAAACTGAAGTCTATGCAAATAAAGGCACCTATTGCTGTAGAGTTTTAGAAGGATAATAAAAACATCATAATAAATGGGCATGAATTATTCATGGTGAATGTGTCACTGATGTGATATATCATTGAGGACTGATGGGTTTTTTTACACATTCAGATGCAGATGGAGAATGTTTTCCATCTTTTGCAGGTTTCTTCCCAGAAGTGTTATTTAAAAAAAAACAAAACAAAACCCCCCTGCATGGCACACAGCTTTTGATATGAGAGTCTTAACTTCAGGGCTCTGGTTAAGGGAAAAAGAAAAAAAAGTTGCAATATTATAGAATCATAGATGTGAGAGATGAAAAAGTCCTATTAGATCAGCCAGCCCCATGTCCCTAAACATCTGCTGAAACTTAGGAAGAAAACTGTCAAGGGAAATAAAAAGGAGAGTTCTCCTTCGAACTGAACTTAGAGGGAAAAATTCTCCTCTCGGACTTTGATAGCTGATATTGACTAGTGCTCTGGGATTTCCATAAGGAAACTTGAAACTTGGGTCAGCTTTGCTGAGATTTGAAGACCTATCCAAGGACCTGGAGACTGAGTTTCTAGCCAGTGTGGGGCTGATGTTTTGCTTTTGGAGGAAACGAGGTGAAGCTGGCATTGGTGGGAGATCTGCAGCCATGAGACAGCAGAAGTCTGGAGATAAAGCTTAGCATGCAGATGTAAACCATATTAATAGTGTAAGTCTTTGTGCCTGCTTAGTGACTGGCCCATATAAAGAGGGGTAAGAGTCTGCGACTATCTCCTGATAATTAATAGTCCTTTAGCTCAAGCAGGAGAAGCCGATGCTTTTAGATTGCGAGAGCCCCACATTCGGTATCCGTGCTGACAACCCCACCATGGCACATAGATCTAAGAGGGGAATTTTTGCCTTAAGTGCAGGACCTCTTAGTATTGGAACCTGCCCCTAAATGGACAGGTGACAGAGCAACTCCGAATCTGTCTAGCACAGGGCTTAGTAGAACAGAATCACTTCCAGCTGTGTTAGATGGGGCTAGGAGGTCTGGATGTTCTGATAGGACTCTGTAAGCCCAGGGCTTCTCAGCACCAGTGCTTTCCCCCACAGCACCACTCACAGGGAAACTGACTAAGAATCTGCACACGTAGCAGGGCCCAACCCTGGTAAAGAGGGTTTGCTCATGAGCAGCCCAGAGCCGGGTTCAGCAGGGATTTCCTTCCTGTGGGGATGTGTGATTTTCACTGGGTGTGTACCAAGCTCAGCCTGGTGCTCCTTTCGCACAGTTTGGCTGCGCACGCAGAACTTCCACAGGGCGTTTTGTTCAAAGGTACCTAAGGAGTTGAAGTGTCCCAGCCTTTGATTGACGACAAGCAGGATGGCTTTATTAATGGAAGTCTTCTCCTGCCTTACCTAGTAGCAGTTCAGCAAGTTCATGTGGGTTCATCTCATTGGGACGGTTGACACACACAACTGGTCAGATGCATTGTGGGTACTGCTAAGATGGGGGGTGAGGGTTTTCTCACCATGAAGTGGGATGGTATTGTCCTCTGCGACTGGACTAATGGGCTGACCTGCGAAAACTACTCCTATGTTCTTAAGGGCAGTATTTGTGCCAGAGTCCACCAGGGGTCGGCCACAGAAGCCTAGCACTGGGCTTTGTCTGACATAAGCAAGCTGTTGGTAAGATTAACATGGATTCCTTGCCAGATATTTCCCTCTAAGACACCTGAACTCAGCATGCATTTCGAAGGTGCAGCTTGCAAAACTCAGCTCTGGGGTGTGTCCTTTTGACAGTCTAATGCTTGCACGCATGCAAGTGTTAGCATTGTGACGGGTTGGATCACAGAAACCCCCTTGGGAACTGCCACCTGATATGCCAAGACTACCTGTAAGCCCATTTTCCCTGGCACCTTGGGACTTCATAGACTCTAGGACTGGAAGGGACCTCGAGAGGTCATCGAGTCCAGTCCCCTGCCCTCATGGCAGGACCAAATACTGTCTAGACCATACCTAATAGACATTTATCTAACTTACTCTTAAATATCTCCAGAGATGGAGATTCCACAACTTCCCTAGGCAATCTATTCCAGTGTTTAACCACCCTGACAGTTAGGAACTTTTTCCTAATGTCCAACCTAAATCTCCCTTGCTGCAGTTTAAGCCCATTGCTTCTTGTTCTATCATTGGAGGCTAAGGTGAACAAGTTTTCTCCCTCCTCCTGATGACACCCTTTTAGATACCTGAAAACTGCTATCATGTCCCCTCTCAGTCTTCTCTTTTCCAAACTAAACAAACCCAATTCCTTCATAGGTCATGTTCTCAAGACCTTTAATCATTCTTGTTGCTCTTCTCTGGACCCTCTCCAATTTCTCCATATCTTTCTTGAAATGCGGTGCCCAGAACTGGACACAATACTCCAGTTGAGGCCTAACGCAGAGTAAAGCGGAAGAATGACTTCTCGTGTCTTGTTTACAACACACCTGTTAATGAATCCCAGAATCACGTTTGCTTTTTTTGCAACAGTATCACACTGTTGACTCATATTAAGCTTGTGGTCTACTATGAGCCCTAGATCTCTTTCTGCCATACTCCTTCCTAGACAGTCTCTTCCTATTCTGTATGTGTGAAACTGATTGTTTCTTCCTAAGTGGAGCACTTTGCACTTATCTTTATTGAACTTCATCCTGTTTACCTCAGACCATTTCTCCAATTTGTCCAGATCATTTTGAATTTTGACCCTGTCCTCCAAAGCAGTTGCAATCCCTCCCAGTTTGGTATCATCCGCAAACTTAATAAGCGTACTTTCTATGCCAACATCTAAATCGTTGATGAAGATATTGAACAGAGCCGGTCCCAAAACAGACCGCTGCGGAACCCAACTTGTTATACCTTTCCAGCAGGATTGGGAGCCATTAATAACTACTCTCTGAGTATGGTTATCCAGCCAGTTATGCACCCACCTTATAATAGCCCCATCTAAATTGTACTTTCCTAGTTTATCTATAAGAATATCATGTGAGACCGTATGAAATGCCTTACTAAAGTCTAGGTATATCACATCCACCGCTTCTCCCTTATCCACAAGGCTCGTTATCCTATCAAAGAATGTTATCAGATTAGTTTGACACGATTTGTTCTTTACAAATCCATGCTGGCTATTCCCTATCACCTTACCACCTTCCAAGTGTTTGCAGATGATTTCTTTAATTACCTGCTCCATTATCTTTCCTGGCACAGAAGTTAAACTAACTGGTCTGTAGTTTCCTAGGTTGTTTTTATTTCCCTTTTTATAGACATTCTAGCCTGCTACAAACACAAACCCAGGTCTGAAACACATCCGTCAAAAGCTGCAGGCTTAACTGAAAACAGCTTAAGAAGTGTTCCTGTTTCCAGCACGCAGGTGCCCAGGTCCCAATGGGGTTTAAACCCCAAATAAATCTGTTTTATCCTTTATAAAGCTTATACAGGGTAAACTCATAAATTGTTTGCCCTCTATAACACAGATAGAGAGAGATGCACAGCTGTTTCCGCCTCCCACCCCCAGGTATTAATACATACTCTGGGTTAATTAGTAAGTAAAAAGTGATTTTATTAAATACAAAAAGGAGGATTTAAATGGTTCCAAGAAATAACAGAACAAAGTGAATTACCAAGCAAAATAAAATGAAACACACAAGTCTAAGCCTAATACAATAAGAAAACTGAATATGGATAAAATCTCACCATCAGAAATGTTTCAATAAGCTTCTATCACAGACCGGACGCCTTCCTAGTCTAGGCACAATCCTTTCCCCTGGTACAGTCTTTGTTCCAGCTCAGGTGGTAGCTAGGGGATTTCTCATGACTGCCGCCCCCTTTGTTCTGTTCCACCCCCTTATATACCTTTTGCACAAGGCGGGAATCCTTTGTCCCTCTCTGGGTTCCCGCCCCTTCTTCTAAATGGAAAAGCACCAGGTTAAAGATACATTCCAGTTCAGGTGACAAGATCACATGTCAGCATAAGACTTCATTACCCACTTGCCAGCACACAGGTGTACAGGAAGATTTACAAGTAAACAGTCATCTACAATCAATTGTCCTGA